>NC_079484.1:13528267-13865350 GCF_026230105.1 Diorhabda sublineata | reverse complement strand
CTTTAATTAATATTTAAGATTAATTATTATTAACTATGTTCAAGTTATTTACGTCACAGTACGTCATCTCACGTGAGTTAGATACAATTTTATTTCTTTAAAGTCTAAAAAAAATACCGAAACTTCAAATAAAATGTCTAACAATTTTAACATTATTGCAATCGACTTAAACCTAAGAAAGAACTCAATAAAAATATACATTAAGTCAAATATATTGTTATGGTATGAATATATTCAAAATAAATTATTAAATAATAATAAGATATAAATAAAGCAATAAGTTCAGTTCTGTTATTCGGTTACTTAGAGCAGTTTATCACAATAAAATAAATAACATTCTTTATATTAAGTTTTGGCCAACACTATATTCTAAATTATTATTTAATTTTGACAAATCCTGTATAATCAAAGAATTTAATCCATAAATTGACAGATAAAAACAGGAGCACCAACTTCAAAAATTTGTGTGACATACCAACATAAATTTTAAGGTTATAAATGATAAAATATAAAATTTTGACAACTGCAATGATAAAATTAATAACATAGGAATGAAATAAATACAACAAAGAAATTATAGAATAATATTATTTGAATAAAGTCACAATAATTTAAAAATTTAGAAATGACAATTTAGTAACTAACTTTTAAAATAAATATCATTGGTTAAAAGAAAAAAAAAAGTTTGTTTAAAAAAAAAGGAATGAAGAGAAAATCAACAACGAAAAAAAAATTCTAAATTCAGGATCTCATAGTTGAAAAGATTTATTAGCCAAACTTATTATCACTGATCTTTTTTGTGATACATAGGATGACATGAATTGAAATTCAAATATTTTGATGACCAAGTTGGTTTCGTACACCAAGTTACATGGAGCAAATTCTAGAAGGACATTTATATAAAACGCAATTGTATTAAATATCATAAACACTTCATCAGCAATTATTTTATTATAAATACGAATTACTGTAAACAACTTTGTAATGAATATATGTATCGCCCTTGATTATATAGTTCATTCAATGAATATCAGTTAGTTCGCTTTTGAGATTAATTGTATTCATTTAATTATTGTAAAATAAATTTTTAAAAATAATTTTCGGTTTTCGAAAATTATAATTGGGGCAGTCATTCGGATTAGTGCGGTCGCGATTTTTCACGCAAAATGCGATAAAAAATTCCGACTACGTACTTCATTACAGCAGCACTAGATCTACGTGTTCAACGAGGAACTTCAGGACTTCAGATAGCTGTAAATGCCAAGTTTCCTTATTTTTATTCCTTTTATTATCTATCCTTATCGATTCCGAGTAAGGAAGAGATAATTTATTAATTTTTCAATCATATGAACGATTTTGATACGTTATTAAATACATTTGATAATTTAAACTTGATAGATAGTTCAGATTATACAAAAATGGCAACAGCTAGTCCAAAAACCCTTAATTGGGAATTATTTAAACTAAAATTGGAAAATATAAAACCATACGACGGTAACAGAAATACTTTAAACAAATTTATCAATAGATGTGAAAATTTAATAGAGACGTATTCGGTCTATAATGATTAGGATATTAATAATCATGTCTTGGAATGTATCCAAGAAAAATTAATGGATAAAGCAGAAATGATGGTAGGAAATAGGATTGAACTAAATACCTGGTTCAAAGTAAAAGAAGCTTTGATACAATGCTTTGCAGACAGACGTGATTTAGACTTTATATTACAGGAACTACCAAGAACACGACCATTTAAAAATGAGAGTCTGATAGCATTTGGAAATAGATTACAATTACTAAAAAGTCAAACAATACAAAGAATCAGTAACAATTTAAATTTAGGGGAAATTGATAAAAAATGCCAAATAAACCATAAACATCTATTTAAAAAAGTCTATATCACTAAAGGATGCCATGGCTTATGTCGACGAATTCGAAAACTTCGAGAAACTCTATGGCCAATTTTATGAGCCCAGAGTTAAGTATAACAATAATAATAACAATGTTCAAACGAATCGAATGAAAAATAATAGAAATAATCAATATAATAATAACAATCCCTACTATCAACAATATCAGCAATATGATAAAAATTATAATAGAAACCAATTTCATAATAATGAAAGATATAATAATAATTATAATAATTTTCCTAGTCAACCGATAAATGTAAATCCTATGCCACAAAGAAGGCAAAATTATCCGACAAATGCACAAGTATTTGGCACCAGGAAAAATGTTTTCCGTCCAAACCAAATACTTACCGTTTATCAAGACCAGAACCGACCGACCAGACTACGACATCCAGAAATTTTACTGATAGACCCAGTAGACATGTAAAAATTAATCATAATAATAATAATACGAGTAATAATAGATATTTCCAATCAAGAAATGAAACACCAAATTTTACATCGGAAGAATTATACAATAATAATTATAAAAATAATAAAGAAGAAGAAGAAGTAATTGATTTCCAACATTTATTTAAGAAAGAAGAAGAAAATAATGATCAAACCGTAAATTTTCGAAAAGAGCCTCGGGAAAAAGAATCAAAAACAGAAGAAATAAATTTTACTCCTAATGATACATTAGCATACTTTGAAAATTTAATAGAATCTAATGAATCAGAACCCAGTGAAAAAATAATTGAAATAAATTTTACATCTAATAATTCATCACCAAAAATTCATAAAAATGAAAGAATCGGAATTAAATATAATAATAAAATATATATATATATATATATATATATATATATATATATATATATATATATATATATATATATATATGAGATTAAATAATATAATTCCTAACTTTGCTTATGTAACTAATGGAAAAGGAAAATAATATGAATAAATTTAAATTATAATCAATGTAACACAAATGAAACGTTTAAGAAAATTTATATAATTTTGAATGAACCTCTTAAAGTCCATCCTTTTGAAACAAACCAATATGAAATTCAAAATTTTAATTATTTACAAGACGAAAAAATAATTAGCGATATATGATAGAAATCCCCCAATAATTAAATTCAATTTAACCCCAACAGCCAATAAACCATTCGAACACATACAAATAGACACTTTTAAAATAGCAAATCAGTCATATTTATAGATGTAGCTATATAGATATATAATAGATGCATACTCTCGTTACGGTCAAGCATATTCAATGTCAAGTGTGAATGGAACCTCAGTTGTTGATAATATATTAAATTATGTTACTCATCACGGTTTACCTTACAAAATTACAGCTGATTGTGGTTCAGAGTTCAAGAATAACGACCTGCAAGATTTTTGCAAATTGCACAGAATTGAATTACATTATACAACATCAAAAAATAGTAACTCCAATTCACCTGTAGAACGTTTTTATTCTAGTTTAATTGAACATTTCAGATGTATAAAAGAAAATAACAAAGATTTAACACCTAATCAATTAATAAAACATCCAATTATATACAAAATCACAAATAAACCTCTAAATTATTATATAAAAAAATTAAAGACAGAAATGCTAATATTAAAGAAAAAATATTAAATAAGAGAAATGAAAATAGAAATGATCCCCCTTCCTATGAAAAGCAAAATACAGCTTATGTAAAAACAAAATTTCGAGATAAAAAATTACCTAAATTTAAAAAGGCAGAAATCGTAAAAGACTCTGGTATATTATTAATAACAAATAAAGGAACCTATCACAAAAATATAATCAGAAAACCAAAAACTAAAACAGGAAAATTGTTACAGAATAATGAAGCTGACGACAGTATTGATAATACTACTATTTTACAAGACAACTAAGACATAACATTTACAAAAGTAAATAACTTATTATTATCCATTAATTTAGGAACCAGTAATCTTATATATACTAAACAATTTTATATATTATATAGATTTAGAATTTATTCAGAAACAAATTAATAATTTGAAACAATATTATTATAGTTTAAAAAATAATTTATCTCAAGCGAACACTACAAATCCTATTTCATATCATAATTTAGCCGAACAATCAATAAGTAGAATGGAAATTTTGATTAACACCTTAGATAGAAAATCAGAAAATATTTATCCACATTTAAGATTAAAAAGAGGATTAATAAATGCAGTAGGAAAAATAGAAAAATGGTTTTTTGGAACTTTAGATTCAGACGACGAAGAAAGATATGATAATGCTATAAATGTTTTACAACAAAATCAAAACTAAATAATTCATGAGGTAAATTTGCAAATATCGTTACAAAAAAAAAATAATTGATCATTATAATAAATTGATTACGACTCTATGGAACAACAACAGAAACTTTCTGACAATTTAGAGAAATTTCACATTTCGATAGAAACTAAAATAATAACTTTGAATAATTTTATAACATTTCACAGATTAATCTGGACTGTCAAAGTTTGATTACATTAATTGACAATATTGAAAATGCAATAACATTTTCTAAATTAAATACGATTCATAGTTCAGTAATATCTAGTCAAGAAATTTTAGAAATGATGAAATACTTAAGTACTATCTATAATGAAGAACAAATCCCAAAATTTAATAATACTTTAACATATTATCTCTTTCTTGGTTCACACGTAACCTTTTCTAAATCTAAAATAATTTTTGCTACCTATGTTCCAATCCTTAAACCTAAAACCTATGAATTTTTCCATTTATATCCTATAATCCAAAATCATACAATATTTATCCCTCCTCAACCTTACTTGGCCAGAAGTCAAGAAGTTAATTTCATTAAAGAAGAATGCCCGGCATTAGAAGAAAAATATTATTGTAAAGAAACATTTGCGTTAAAAGACAATTGTACTATTGAATTGTTAAACGGACGCTCTGCTGAAAACTGTGTTGTTAGTGAAATTAACCTCCAAGAAACCATACTAGAACAAGTGACAAATAACGAGAACTTTTAGTAATTCCAAATTTAGAAACTGAAGTGATTTCTAAATGTGTTTCGGACCGTTATTTTAAAATAAGTTATCCATCAATTATAAAAATTCCAAAGAACTAGCATTCAAATAGAAAGTGAAATCTTCTCAACTAACATACAAATAAAAAAAGGAAAATCGATAATATTACCGAAATTAAACTTTAAATTTTTGATTAATCAAATTTATAAATCTCCAAATGTAACCAACATAGATTTTGACAAATTATACGAAATAAATAAAATCGCTAGAAATATAAAACCAATTCATGAAATTCATAATCCGCAAAGCCATGTATCGACTATTTACAATAATAATAATAATTTGTGTAATTTTAATAACATTATGGTTAATTCGTAAATATAAAAGTAAATTTGTAAGAAAACAGAAATTTGAAGAAAAGAAGAAAGAAAACATCGAATTAGAAGAAAGAAGACAACAGGATATGAAAAATACTTACGTCATTTTTCATTCTTAGGGATGGAGGAGTTACATGGAGCAAATTCTAGAAGGACATTTATATAAAACGCAATTGTATTAAATATCGTAAACACTTCATCAGCAATTATTTTATTATAAATACAAATATTTGTACACAACTTGGCAATGAATATATGTATTGTTCTTGAAAATATAGCTCATTCAATGAATATCAGTTAGTTCGCTTTTGAGATTAATTGTATTCATTCAATTATTGTAAAATGAATTTTTAAAAATAATTTTCGAAAACCGAAAATTATAATTACCATTCTGTTTTTATGTTAATGTTAATTTTATATAATGTGACATCAAGAAAACTGATTCTATTATTTCCTTCGATTTCCAATGTTTTTTATTATAAGAATTGAATTTTATATACATATATATTTATGTATATAATATTACTTCTTTTGTTTTTTGGTGTTTTAGATTTTAATTCAGTGAATTATTTGGATAAGTATGATTGCATTACTTCCGTACTAAAGAAACAAATTGAAAACATAAATAAAAAATTCAATTCTTCTCATAAAAAACTTAATTCACAATAGAAATCGAACAAAATAATAAAATCAATTTTCTCAATGTCACATTACATAAAACTAACAATAACATAAGAACAGAATAGTATACGAAACCAACTTGGTCCTCAAGATATTTAAACTTCAATTCGTGTCATCCTATGTCACAAAAAGGATCAGTAATAATAAGTTTGTCTGATAGATCTATCCAACTATCAAATCCTGAATTTAGATGCTTATCTATTCAAAAAGCAGAAACTGCATTGAATGAAGATAATTATCCAGAAAATTGATAAATGACACATTCAAAAAAAGGATAAACAGATACTACAATCAATTAAAAAACAAAACAAACGAAACATTTTTCCTTACATTATGTACAAGGATTTTCCCAACAATTATCAAGTTATTTCAATAAATATGATATTATAAGTCATAAAGGACATTATACACTATCCAAACATTTCACTAAATTAAAATCTAAAACACCAAAAAACAAAAGAATTAAAACTATATACAAGTACCTTGTACGAATTCTGACACTGTATACATAGGGCATACATCACAATATTTAGAAAATAGACTAAGATGTCATCAAAACGATAAAAAAAATAGAACTGCATTAACGAACCATGAAATATCAAAAAAAAACATAAATTCAACTATAAATGTGCAGGGTTTTCAAAGGAGTTTGAACTCCCTCGAAATCTGTTGGTTTTACAAAAACCATCTACATGCCAACCGTAGTTTACAGGGTTCAACTTAACACATACAGAGTACCACATAGAATTTACATATATTGTTCTTATATTTAGGGTCCCGTCAGATATAACTGCAATGTTGTCCTCTATTATTCACACTATACTTACCTCGGATCTTTCTGTTACACCTTTCCACATTTGAATCTTTAAAATTCGCAAAACTCTATCAGGACCGAGTTTTTTGCAGACAACCCTCCATCAACGTGTACACAATTAAACAGGGCTGATGCTGGTATAAAATTTCTTTTATTATCTCATCGAATGAAAGTATCTGACATCGACATATCTGTTCATACTTGGCAAACCAGTAGTTCGTCCAGGTAAATAATAGACAACCCTACGTCTGCATATTCTATATGTTTTACACTTTAAGTCCAGTATAAAATGTTCTCATTATCTTGATGTTGCAACATTTAAAGAAAAATAATTTTTAAAAAAATGAAAATATATAATATATGAAAATATTCTGTACAGGATTTTTTCAAACAACCCATTATTAATATACATATTTTCTAATATACTAAATTTATTATGAAATAAGTTTTATTATATTATCAGCTCGGTGGAGATCGATTCAGGTTCGGATCTTAGACTAATATCCTCACCTTTTTACAAGACCAGACTTAACGTAATAGACATTTGGCCTATTTTACAAGGCACTATTTTTTTGTTTAAATTCGTTATTTATGGTTAGAATAATGTGAAATTTGAAAAACTTATATTTTAAGACCAAATAAGACGAATAACTACATAAATTATTATGTAATTAAGCGTTTTGATATTTTTTATGTTATGTATTTACGTTATTTTGCCGTGATAACAAAACTACCTTAAGAATTAAATGTTATCTCAAATGCGCACTTACGCTATTTTGGGGAACCTGATTCTGTGTTTAATTGCATTTACGATGTTTTGGTCATTAGCATTTCTTTTAGTAGAAATTGATAAAAAGAAAACAACATTTTTTAGATTATTGAATTTACAATAGGATATAAAAACTCATCATTCAAAAACACAATTCACCTTTTAAACAGTTGAGGTAAATATATCTATTATGGGCACTATTTCTCTTTAATCTCGAAAAATAAGATTTCTATAGCTAGATAAATATATTAAAGTATTTATTGCATTTCTGGAAGAGAAGTTCAGGACGATTTTAAACGCCAACTATGTTATCGGTTTACATCTAAAAGCTTACTTTTTGGTGTTTTATTTTTGAATGTTTGTCAATCTGGATTCTGAAACTAAGTTGCAATCATGCATCGAGAAACAACCAAGATTGAATGAACAACGTCCATCTTGCAAACGTGTATAAAATCATTGGAAAGGTGTTTGATATTGTTTGTTTATTAGCTATTTGCATTTTTGTGCATTTGAAAGTTATTATTTGTTGCAAATTGTGCTGTCGTGTTTACTTAGTCAATATGAGCAGTGTTGCCAGAGCTTGTACAATTTTAGTGTATTTTATACACTAGTACATTTTTCCTTTTTTCTAATACATTTTCTCTGCGCTCGTTTTCTCCCAATTTCTCCCACTGGGAGCATGTACTATACCAGAGGCGGGATTTTTTTTTATTCAGATAGAAATTATTATTATTAATAATAATAAATATTATTATTTATAATAATTATTATTACTTAATTATTATTATTATTAATTATTATATTATAATTACTGTTATTATTTAATTATTATTATTTTTATTCAGATAGGAACTGGCCTATGGTCTAGAACCGGGATTTAGTTGCACATTTCGGGCGGATTCCACGATCATTTTCACAACTATCGATAGTTTTCGATATATATATTTTTTTTCAGATAAAAGAGGGACCATGGGGAGTGCCCATGTGGTCTAAAGCCGCGTGTCCACGATGTTAGAAATCGGTCCGAGTTTCGATTATAAGCCAATGAAACTGCTGCTTTTCTGTAAGAGCTGTAAGTTGATTGGCTTAAACCGAAACTTGGACACAGTTCTTGCATCGTGAACACCGGGCTTAAGCTTTGTATACACGATGCTAGAAATCGGTCCAAGTCGTCGATTCCACAATCAGTCGTATGTTGCTGTCGGATGTCGTAATCATAAGGTTGTAGTCAATCCCAATCAAAGCATTCCGTGCTTAAGGTGATCCTAAAGCCGTGATCCTAACCGGTTTTTTTCTTAGCACTAATCTTTTAATTGGTGTTGTTATTTGTTACACAGCAGTGTTGATTAAAATCAATCTAGGTCTTTATATACATTTTATTTACATCTTCATATATATACATCATCTATCACTTATATCTTATAAAACCAACCATGTGCTAAAAACCCGGTAAAACCATATATTAACTTAACCTTACTTTTCTCAATAATAATCAACTACAAAAACAAAACTATGTACATAGAACATTAAACTACTATTTCTACAAATCAAGCGCCATCTCTATAAGAAGGCATGAACTTAAAATAACTCCTAAAGATTTCTATTATAACACCCTCTCTTAATGCGCATCTTATAGAGTCTATAAATTAATATACAATCATATTCAAAATATCACCTATATTACATGAAATTAACAAATAAAATAAAATTAACCCTCTCTCGTTTCAGAATCTAAACCTAATTGTTTACAATTTGAGTAAAATTGTGGTTTTTGCAATCCTTTTGTTAATAAGTCTGCTGACATTTTGTATTTATATATTCAAGGACAATACAGTCATTTTTTACATTCTCATGAATAAAGTTATATTTTATGTCTATGTGTTTGACACGTTTATTATTCTCAGGATTTTTAACAAGTGCAATACAACCCTGATTATCTTCAAATACTTTAAAAAAATTCACATCAAGATTCATATCTAGCAACAATCTTTTTAACCACAAAGAATCCTGGACAGCAGCACATAAAGCTATCAACTCCGCTTCAGTACTGGACAATGCAACACAGTTTTGCTTTCTGGTTACCCACAATACTGTATTACCAAAAACTTTAATAACGTACCCCGACACTGATCTTCTGTCATTCACGTCTCCTGCCCAATCCGAATCTACATAACAGCTCAATGGTAATTCATTCATTCTCCTTTCATACTTTAATCTTTCCTTTAATGTTCCTTTTAAATACCTTAACAGCCTTTTTAGTCCAATCCAAATTTCTTCTGAAGGCTTCTTAGCAAATACCCACTTTGTACTTAGTATTTCTGCATTCTTGGGCATTGGTGCTTCTATCCAAGTTTTATTTTTCTCTATTGAACTTATTTCTCTTTTCATCGCTTCCATCCATAAGTCCTTGTCTCTTCTATCAGTCAAGTCTTCCACTGTTTCGGGTACATTCTCAACATATACATTGCATCAAAGGCCATATACATTTCAAACTCATTATATCTGTTAGGTTTTCGCCTGGCTCGTTTTTCTTGTATTTCTTGTCCTCTGTCTTGTAAATCATCTTCTTGTAATACCTGTATCTCTTCTTGTATTTGTTTTACTTCTTCTTGTTCATCGTCACTTTTTTCTATTATTGCATTTTTGCTATCAAGTTTTCCATTTTCCTTCAACTCCATTCCTTCAATTTTAAAATAAAATTCGCTCTCATTAAACATTACATCTCTTGCAATGACTACTTTCTGTTCCATGATATCCCATAATCTGTATCCTGTCATTGTGTATCCAATCATCATACACTTCTTCGCTTTAGAATCAAATTTTTTTCAAAATTGTTTTGGAATGTAGCAATATGCTGTAGATCCAAAAACTCTTAAATTACTAATGTCCGGTTTCTTCCCATTCCATATTTCAGCCGGAGTAACTTGTAAAGCACTACTTGGGCTTCTATTTAGAACGTATGCTGCTACTCGAACTGCTTCGCTCCAAAATTCTTTAGGAATATTAGCATCTTGCATCATGGTCCTTGCTTTGTCCACCAAACTTCTATTAAAGCGTTCTGCCTTACCATTTTGTTCAGGACTGTAAAGTGTTGTATAGTCAATAAATGTCCCATTCTCCCTGCAAAATTGCTTTATTTCATTTGTAATGTATTCCCTTCCATTGTCACATCTCAATGTAGCTAATTTTAAATTAAACTTAGCCTGAACCATTCTCACATATTCTCGGAAACATTCATACACTCCACTCTTAGCTTTTATTACATAAACGTAAACAAAATTTGAATAGTCATCTATGAAAGTTACAAAGTACTTGCCTTGTTCGTGACTAATTGGAGTTATTGGTCCTGCAACATCTGAGTGCACTATCTCAAGTAATTGTTTAGTTCTTGTGCGCATTCCAAAATTCAACCTGGTCATTTTACCCTTTACGCAAGATTCACAAAAATCAACTTTACCTATTTTGAGATTTTTTTTATACCAGTTACCAAATTATTTTTAATTAAATTCTCTAAATTTGCATTACATACATGACCTAATCTTGATGCCACAATTTTATTTCATCATTTTCATTTTCAATATTTAAAGACTCTACATTGTTTACTTTAAAGGATATTTCATATAAATTGTTTCTATAACCAATTCCAATTAATTTTTTTTTCGCTATACATTAGTACCTTCCCTTTTTCAAAAACAACTTTTACATTTACATTTTCTAACCTTTTTACAGACAACAGATTTCGCCTTAAATTTGGGACATATAGAGCATTTTTAATTTTACATTTGATTTCTTTTACATTGACCTCACTAAAAACTTCAATATTTCCTACTCCATTGGCTTCCATGTAATTGTTGTTTTTTGCAACCACTATTTTAATGGGTTTTTTCAAATTCATAAAATCATGAAAATACATTTTATCATTTACTAAATGATCAGTACACCCTGAATCGATATAAAATACTAAATTTTGGTTACTTACAGTTTGATAACAATCTTCTAAATTAGAGTTTAAATTTGACAAAAAACAAATACCTTGTCCATCTTGTACCTCATCAAGTTCAGTTCCTTCTTCATTTTCCATATATTTTGCTCCCTTATTGTTATTGTCCTGATACTCATGGTCATAATTTCTTCTATAGCTTGTTTCTTTATATCCTCTTCCTCTGTAACCAAATCCTCCTCTATAACCATTTCCTTGAAAATTTCCTCTAAAATTCCCATAACCCAGAAAACTACTTTGACCTCCAATAAAACTGCCTCTGCTTGAACCTCTGTTTCCTCCTCTCTGATTTTGACAATTTTTCCTATAATGACCTCTTTGTCCACAAGTATAACATACACCTGGACTATAAGTTGAAAAAGCTGATGAGTTTACACTATCTTGCTGATAATTTCTGCTTTCGCTATTGGCTTTATACAATGCACTTTTTCTTTCAACTTCAGCTCTTAATTTAGTTTTTGCTAAACTTATTGTTAGATCTTCTGGTGGTATGTTCTCTAATATGGTTATTATGGTTTCAAACTCTTTCGGCATAGCAAGTAATAAACTATAAACAATATCTTGCTCTTTCATGTCTGCGCCTGTAGCATTTAATTGTCTTATGGTTTCATCAAAATCAGACAAAAACTTTTCTAATTTGCTACTATCTTGAAGTTTCATAGACATTAGTTTTCTTCTTAGAATTAACTGGCCCGGAATGCCTTTCTTTTCATATCTTTCCTCTAAAACTGTCCATATACTAAAAGCTATATCTTTTCCTCTAATTAAATCTATTTGAAAGTCGTCCAAACACTGCACTATAATAGACTTACATTTATTGTCCTTCTTCTTTGCTTCAGCCCGAAGTTTGTCACTTTTATAATCAGAATCATTAAATTCCTTTTCGATACATTCCAACACATCTTTTTCTTCAAACAAAATACTCATACGATACTTCCATGTGTGATAATTTAATCCATTTAATAATTCTATATTAAAATGGTTTTTAATGCTAATAATACTGTTTCTGTTCACCTCCATTTTTTTTCCTTTTTTATAATAACGACCTTTTTCAATATTGAGTTGTGACCTGGGCCCATAACCTGTTGTTATTTGTTACACAGCAGTGTTGATTAAAATCAATCTAGGTCTTTATATACATTTTATTTACATCTTCATATATATACATCATCTATCACTTATATGTTATAAAACCAACCATGTGCTAAAAACCCGGTAAAACCATATATTAACTTAACCTTACTTTTCTCAATAATAATCAACTACAAAAACAAAACTATGTACATAGAACATTAAACTACTATTTCTACAAATCAAGCGCCATCTCTATAAGAAGGCATTAACTTAAAATAACTCCTAAAGATTTCTATTATAACAATTGGCTTTATAGAAATGCAAAATTCTTGTCTAGAATTAATTAGTTCTAGTACATAAAGCAAATGAAATAGCACAACAATTAACTCCTTCTATTGAAAAAATTGGCTTCTTAATTAAAAAAAAACAAGAATTAATGAATAAAGAATCTGAATTAAAAATGGTAGCATTCATAGCAGAACATAACTTGTCAATAACTTTAATGGATCATCTTCCTTGCGAACATATCAAGGATGTTAGATGTGGCAGGACAAAGTCCACTAAAATTTTGAAAGAAAAAAAATAGACGTGAGATGGTAGAAATAATGAAGAGTATTTCATTTTCTTTTATTATAGACGAAACTACCGACGTGGGAACAAAAAAGTCGCTTGTTGTTGTCAGATATTTTGATGAAGTACAAAATAAAGTGCGAGACAAATTTTTACTTCTCATAGAACTCGAGGAGTGTACAGCACAGTCTATTAGTCAAAAACTTTGAAACTTTTTAAATAAAAATGAAATACCAATAAAAAGTCTTATTGGCTTGGGCGCAGGCAACGCTTCAGTAATGATGGGTCATATAAGTGGGGTGAAAGCTCGACTTAAAGCTGTTATTCCAGATCTCTATGTATTAGGATGTTCATGTCATTCTTTTCACTTATGTGCCTCTGCAGCATGTCTGAAACTGCCCAGAACAATTGAACAGTTTGCAAGAGATATATACAATTATTTCAGTAATAGTTGCAAAAGATATGTCGAACTTAGAGTATGCCAAGTGTTTCTTGACATGAAACCCAATAAGTTGCTGCGCCCAAGTCAAACTCGATGGCTTTCATTACAAATGGTAGTGAAAAAGATACTACATAATTGGCAACCGCTTACTTTGTTCTTTCAAGGAGCACTTTTGGAAGACAGATTGCAATCATCACAAAATATATTGAATCCTGTGTACAAATTATATTTTTTATTTTTAAATTTTATTTTAGAAGTTGTAAATAAGTTGAACTTAGAGTTCCAAAGTGAAAAACCGAAAATTACATCTCTCTATGACAACGTTACTAATCTAAATAAATTAGTTTTAAAATCATTTATTAAAAAAGAAATTCTAGATTTCTTCAGTTTATCAGATTTAGATCCATCAAATCAAAAATATTTTGTTGATTTATCTCAATTATATCTGGGAGCTAAAGTTGAACAATTTTTGAAAGAAAATTGTGAAAATCTCAATGAAAACGATATAAAAAGTTTTCAATACAAGTGTAGAGAGTTTTACGTTGAACTCTGTGTTCAGATAAAAAAACGTTTTCCGTTTGAGGATAAATTTTTAAAAAGTATAACTGTATTAAATCCTGATAAAGTTATGTCAGGAAATATTCCAACAATCACAAATATTTTAAATTTTTTTCCTCAGCTAAAAGATTTGTGCAACTTAGAGGATATTAATTTGGAATGGCGAATGCTACAAGAGATAGAAAATTTAAAATTTCTAAAAGACTTGGAGTCATTTTGGTCATATGTGTTCTCTTGTAAGAAAAATGATGATAATTATTATTACCCAAATTTGAAAAAATTTGTTACTCATATACTCTCTCTCCCTCATTTCTCAGCAGCAGCTGAAAGAGTTTTTTCTCAACTATTTTTAATAAAAACGAAACCAAGAAATAGATTAGATGTAAAGACATGTCAAAGTCTCCTTTATATCAAATATTATGTAAAAGACAAAGCAGGTACCAGTTCTAATTTTACTCCAAATAAAAACATTTTAAATCTAAATATATTATATAATACTACTGATGATAGTGATAGTGAGGTCTAACTACTTATTTTAACAATTTATAAAGTTTATTTGTTTTTAAATTTTATAAGAAACGTCACACAGTGACACAGTTAAAGTTTATGTTTATATCTGATGTGTACTTTTTTTCAGTAAAAAGAATTGTTATTTTCTGACACATTAGAAGATTTAGAAGACTGCATTGTTAAGTTCAAGATGATTTATGTTCAGTGTTATGAAATATAGAATACAATTTTATTTTTGAGTCTGAAATTTTATTTTTTTATTTCATTACTTACCTTTTATCTTTATCGTTGATTTCTGCAAATATAAAGTTATTTTATATTTTTGTTTAATAAAATAAACTAGATTTTAACAATAATTAGAAAACAGAGCCAAGTTGATTTATATTTAGATCGTGAGATTTTTGTACTGCATTGCTAATTTTATCGGTAAACTTTATATAAATTTTTCATCCTTAAAATAATAATTGACACAGTCTATAACATAGATATATAATATATATATTATAATATATATATAAATATAATATTTACTATTTATCAACATAAAAATATTTAAATTGAAATCAAGTTCATATCTATACGAGAATAAATCTTTTCTTCCTAACTTTATTAAATTGAATTTAGGAAATCATTTTGATGAATGGTTAAATATGTTAAATGATTTTATCCTGATTTTACTTTTTTATAGACATTCCATTCCTACAAATGAAGACGTTTGCAGATTTTGGTTGCAAAGAATAAATAACCCCAAGTTAATATCAGATACAGAATTAACATCACATAGAATATGTGATATTCATTTTGAATCAATTTGTAGAAACCCAAATGGCAGGCTAAAAAAACTTTCACTGCCAACTCTACATTTACCTAGTAAGTACTTATATTTACTGTGACAATATATCTCTTATGAATCCTAGTGAAAAGTTATGCAGAGGAAAAGAATTGCCATTTTTGTTTGTAGGTTACGAAAAAGGTGAAAATAATATTTTTTGGGTACAGGAGCAATCATCTTCATTTTCAACTCCAAAAAGGCTGATAGGTAGGTATGAATTGTAGTATATTATTTCCACAAAAATCTGCTTGTTAATTCTTCTAGTTATGTAATCAAGATGCTAAATTGTTTGAATCATTGTACATTTTGGGTATGGACATGACTCAACCATTTATGGCAGTTATAAGCAGGTAGAAATTGATTGATGTGTGTAACATCTGGGGAACAGGCTTCATGTTTTTATTTCATATTAATAACCAAAAGGATTATTCAATAATAATTTAGGTGAAAGATAAATGTCATTGAATATTTTCTATAATGTAGTTGGCCAATTGTTTATTTTTGCTTAGTGATTTCCTTTTTCTATTGAGATTAATTGAGACATTTTTTAGAATCAATTGCAAGGACTAGTTCCTCTATCAGCACCTTTACTGGTAACAGCCCAATAGAGGGAACAAAAAAACCTGTTATGGTGTACTCAAGGAAGCGATTATTTCAAGCCCTTGTTGAAAAACCTTGTAAGTATGAATTGTAATAGTTGTAATCACAACTATTGACACTGACCATATAATAAATTTGAATTGAAGTCATGAATTTATATAATTTGTAGGTAGCTCCTCGAGTATCCTGTATGAACCATCAATATCTAATAATATGGAAACAGATAAACTTGAAGGGCACTCGACTGTGACAGTTGAGTAAAAAAATTCTTTGTTTGTGGATATAGTTATAAAATGTCAAAAACAAAATAAAAATTATAATAATCATCCTGTGTTTCAATATTCCATCTACCTATATCTTATATAAACGATTTAATTGTGAAATTTCGGGAGTTGGACCTGGTTGTCACATAAATTGTAAATGACAATTACAATTACAAATTATTTTACAAAATACTTCATTTAAACAGCATTTTAATTTCAGGTATTCATATTTTTTTGTAGACAACTATTTGAATTTGAAATGTTAGCAAAATGAAAGTATTTTGCATAATACTTTTGTTTCATTCACAATTTGATGCGACAACTAGATTCGAGCATTTAAAATTACTCGAGTTATTTTTAAATTTGCCGCGAAATTAGCATGGATATGAACCTTAGATCAAATCTAAGGCTATTTCGGATTGCAAATTGTGGATTTCCTGCTACGAAAATGCAGTTGTTAGAAAGTGTTAAGTTACTAGTTAAAGAAATAGATAGGCCCAATAATTTTGCAGCGGGAAAGCCTGGTAGCAAATGGTATGAGTTATTTTTGAGAAGACATCCAGAACTGTCTGCAAGGATTTCCCAAAACCTCACATGTGCTAGAAGGAGCCTAACAGAAAACCGTAATAGTCAGTGGTTTATAGAAGTAGGGACCTACTTAGAATCTACAAACAATCTTGATGTAACTTTTGATCCCAGTCGTGTATTCAATTCTGACGATACGGCTTTTTTCTTAGTCCGAAGGGAGAGAAAGTTCCGGTGAGAAAGGAAGATAGAACAGTTTACTCATATGTAAGCAATGATGACAAAGAATGCCTGACCACTTTGGTTACGTGTAGTGCCTCCGGTAAAATTTTACCACCAATGATCATTTTGAATTATAAAAGAATTCCCAAATCAGTTGTTGACAAAATACCAAAACACTGGGGAATCGGGAAGTCTGAAAACGGATGGATGGCTGGTGAAACCTTATACGAGTACATTGCCAATATATTTCATCCTTGGTTAGTTTCTTAAAATGTTCAGTTTCCTGTTATACTATTTTTAGATGGCCCTTAGTGAATTTTGTAATAAATCTAAAATTATCCTCATATTTCTGCCCAAACGCAACACATATTTTACAACCTCTAGATGTGGCCGCGTTTCGTCCATTGAAATACGAAAGGAAAAAGAGCGTGCATAGTTGTAGGATGGAACACAATGGACAAAAGATTACCAAAGACTCTTTCGCCCCAATTTTGGAGAGCACGATACGAAAATTGATAAATATTCCAGATATAATTAAGAATGGCTTCAGGACTTGTTCCCTTTAATGTTGAGAATATAAAATTTTCCAAATATTTTAAAACGGGGGTCAGAGCACAAGGTCTGGAGAAACAGGAACAACCTATAAAAACACAAGCTGATCTGATATGTTTAGAACAAAATATCTCAGAAGACACCCTTACATTTCGTAATTCCAGTTTAGGAATGACCATTAGAGCACACCAGTTTTTTTCACTATGGAAGAAAATGAAGAATAGTACAGTGAATAATAATAATGAAATAGACCTCATAGATCAAGAAGTACAAAGTGATGACCTACAAGAAGATTCAAATATGGAAGAAATGTCGACAGATTTAAAACGTTGCAACTTAATTACTGATCATTTACATATTGGTGATGAATACACCCGACAAAGCTCAGATAGAAGCTGTTGGAAAATATAAAGTAATTGATATTTCACAGCTACATTCCCAATTAACTGAGTTCAATAGTGAGCTAGCTCAAAATACCTTAGATTTAAATATAGCATTTGACATGAGTGATGCAGAAGAAATTATATCTGAAAATTCTCCTGATGAGCCTAAAACTCAAACCGGTTCTAAAAATGATACAAGTTCTAATATTCTGGAAAAAGAGATGTTGGATTTACAAGAAAATGTTACAGATACATATATTCCCACTATTTTCAAAAAAAACCTTATTTTGGCCTACACCTAAAGAAAATATTGTTAAGCGAAAATTGAAGGATAAAGTACCTGTTGTAGCATAATCCTTTCAGTGGCAACAGTATTATAAAAAAAGAAGAAAAGAAAATCCAAGAAGAACAGCTGAAAACGCAAAGGACAGAAAACCGTACCAAAAAAAAGAAGCAGCTGTAGAAATGAAAAAGAAGAAAGCTGAAATTGCTGTTTCAGAACGTACTAATAAAAGAATAGATAATCGGAAAGTATAGAAAGTTACGAAGGACTTATTTTCAAAGAAAGGCAACAATGAACATTCAACATCAAAAGGTACAGAGCAGGAACCTTGGTATTGTGTATTATGCGACACTGTCCGATCTCTGAACTGTAGATTCTAGACTTCAAAATATGATGATTCTGCTCAACATGCCTTATGCAAATATTGCTAGTTCAAAATTTAAATTTTGATTTTCGCAATAATTTTTTATGTTTTCACAATTTCTCTTTGAAAATTGGTAATTTCACGTTTTTTGGCATGAGGAATCATAATTTACACTCTAATTTAACGTTGCTAATAGAGGGCGCTAGTTACACTTGTTTGTGGTAATTAAATCAAAGTAAACTTTTTTTGTGCTAAACTTACAACTAAAATAATAAAAAAAATATTAAAAAGCGTTAAATTCTACAAAACAAAGTTACTCTTCTTTGATTCGTGTAACTCAATCGGTAATCGAGTTATTTGCTTAATTAATAATATGCAGTGTTGCATATTAATATGGTTTTAATATTATCATTGTTGCCGTTGGTAAAAAGTGAAATAGTCCACTGAAAAAAAGTCCGAAAAAGTACGCAACGTTTAAAAAAGGCTGCAAATCGGACTAAAGTCCGCAAAATAGAAACACTGCATATTATTAATTTTTCTGTCATTATTTGTAATTTCTAGATTAGTCGTAGAGTACGAGCCATGAGGAGTAACATGACACAACATCTGGTGGATACAAGCGGAAATAGGTATCTTCTATCGCTAACAGATGGCGCTAATAGCACGTACAGAATAATCTCGTTGGTTCGAGAAAGTTCTGGTGTCTTCCACTCACTTCTAGATGGCAGTAATTGGAATATATAAGAAGGCTAGTGGCGCAACCGCAAGTCAGTTCCTATGACACTGTTGTGAAATAAAATAGTGCGTACCTCCTTAAAACGTGTTTAAGCTTAAGAAATCTTTGTAACAGTATTTTGATTTGAATTGTTGCTTTTGTGTGTGATTTAGTAGTATAAAAAAGAAGCGAAAAATTGATAGTGAATGCAGAAAATTCAAAGATCAGTGGAACATTCAGTATTTCATAATTGAGTCCAGTCATAAGGCGTTATGTTTGATTTGCAATGAAAGCATAGCTGTTCTCGAAGAATATAACTTTAAACATCATTATGAAACAAAACATTTTCAAAATTACGGAGAGAAAAATTTGAAGCTATGAAGCGCGGATTGGTTGATTGCAAGGAGAAAACCAGCATCTTCCTGATTTATACACTAATATCAAATCATTCCGGAAGAAATTGATACTATTTCAATCACAACTACGAAGTAAATGTTTTACACATTTTAAAACATGTGAAATACTCAGCCACACCACTGAGATTGAGTTTCCTATCGATTTTGCAATCGAAACTTTGAGTGCTTTGAAAATAAATTTTGATACTCGTTTCTCGGACTTTGATGCCATTGTGAATCAAATTAAGATTTTTCAGAATACTTTTGATACTCACATTGAAACCCTAGCCCCGGAGCTTTAAATGGAAATGATTGATCTACAGTGCAGTGATATAATTAAGAACAAATATCAAAACTCATCTTTGTTGGAATTTTATAAGAGTCTTCCACTCTAACAATTTGATAATTTGCTCGTGGGCTGTTTTCTGTTTTTGGTACTACTTATTTGTGTGAGAAGACCTTCTCCAAAATGAAGTACACAAAAAATGTTTAGAGATCTAAATCAATTGATGAGCATCTTAAATCTCTTTTAATAATTGGTACACCGCTGTATATCATGTATTATATGTTGAGGTTGGGTGGAATATTTCGAGATTCAACACGTATACAAAATAAAAGATATATCGGCGAATAAATCGAAAACTAATGGACGGATTTTCACACGATTTAAATCAATCGAGAGATTGAATCAAAGGAAAGATTTTGTTATATCATATGTTGGAGTAAGATGGGATATTTAAAGATTCAACACATATTTAATATGAAAGATATATGCCACTTCTGCCATTTTTTGTATCAGTGAATAACTCGAAAACTAGTGGACGGATTTCCACACAGTTTGAACCAATCGAAAGATTGAATTAAATGGAAGATTCTGATATTCCATATGTTTAGTTTTGGTGGGATATTTCGAGATTCAACAAGTATACAAAATCAAAGTTATATTGGCGGATGACTCGGAAACTAATGGACGGATTTTCACACGATCTAAACCAATCGGAAGATTGAATCCAAAAGAAGATTTTAATTCATCATATGTTGAGGTTGGCTGGAAAATTTCGAGATTCAACAGGTATATGAAATCGAAGACATATCGGCGAATAACTCGGAAGCTAATGGACGAATTTTCCTACGATTTGAACCAATCGAAAGATTAAATCAAAAAGAAGATTTTGATATATCATATGTTGAGGTTAGGGAGAATATTTCGAGACTCAACACATATTTAATATGAAAAATATATACTACTTCAGCCATTTTGTATAACGGTGATTAACTCGCAAACTAGTAGACGGATTGCCAAACGGTTTTGAATCAATCGAAAGATTGAATTAAGAGGAAGACTTTGATACACCATATGTTGAGGTTGGGTGGAATATTCCGAGATTCAACACGTATACAAAATCAAAGATATATCGGCGAATTAATCGGAAACTAATGGAAGGATTTCCACACGATTTGAATCAATCGAAAGATTGCATCAAAGGGAAGATTTTGTTATATCACATGTTGAGATGAGATGGGATATTTCAAAATTGAACACATATTCAATATAAAAGATATATGCTACTTCTGTCATTTTGTATATCGGTGATTAACTTGTAAACTAGTAGATAGTTTTGATTCAATCGAGAGATATATGCTTCTCCTGCCATTTTCTATATCAGTGATTAACCCGCAAACTAGTAGACCGATTTCCAAACGATTCAAGCTAATCGATAGATTGAAACCAAGGAAGATTTTGATATAACATATGCTGAGGTTGGGTGGAATATTTCGATATTCAAGACATATTTAATATGGAATATATATGCTACTAATGCCATTTTGTATATCGGTGATTAACTAGCAAACTGGTATACCGTTTTTTCCAATGTTTGAACCAATCGAAAATTGTATCAAAAGGAAGATTTTTATATATCATATGTTTAGATTAGGTGGAATATTTCTGTTAACATCCTGTTAACAGATATCTACTATTTCTTTATATTGAATTGTATTCAGCATTTCTAGTTTCCTCATAAAACTTGAGAATATTTTTAATGTTATCAGCAGACATATGTAGACATCCTGTAATTATAATAATCATTTTGTTACACTTTACTGTATTCAGCATTTTTCCATTTTATTTAATGTTTGTTAATTCATTGATACAGTTAGTCTTCATTCTATCACCTATTGTTGTAGTAATCTCGCGTACTAGTAGACGGATTTCCACAATGTTTGAACTAATCGAAGATTGTATCAAAAGGGAAATTTTGATATATCATATGTTGAGGTTGGGTAGAATTTTTCGAGACTGAACACATAAACAAAATCGAAGATTTATCGGCGAATAAATCGTAAAGTAATGCAAGTATATCCACACAATTTGAACAAATCAAGAGGAAGATTTTGATATATCATATGTTGAGGTTGGGTGGAATATTTCGAGATTCAACAGGTATACGAAATCGAAGATACATCGGCGAATAAATCATAAACTGAAGGACAGATTCCCACACGATTCAAACCAATCGAAAGATTGAATTGAAAGGAAGATTCTGATATATCATTTGTTGAGGTTTGGTGTATTATTTCGAGATTCGACAGGTATACAAAATCGAAGATTTATCGGCGAATAACTTGGAAACTAATGGACGGATTTTCACACGATTTAAACCAATCGAGAAAATTAATCAAAAGGAAGATTTTGATATATCTTATGTTGAGGTTGGGTGGGATATTCCGAGATTCAACACGTATACAGAATCAAAGATATATCGGCGAATAATTCGTAAACTGAGGGACAGATTTCCACACTATTTGAACAAATCGAAAGACTTAATCAAGAGGAAAATTTTGATTTATCAAATGTTGAGGTAGGGTGTAATATTTCGAGATTCAACAGATATACAAAATCGAAGTTTTTTTTTAAAAAGTAAATCTTTACTTTTAAAATATTACTGGCGCTGCGAACAGGATACTGTCTGTAGAAATATATCCCTTCAGTGCGGTAAAATTCTAAATTTTCTTTCAAGAAATCAAGACGGTATTCGAACTAAAAAAAAACTCCGGTGAGTTAAGTGACAGTGTGGTGAAGAAGCTGACTCCAACCCGATTATTCATTCAGCGGAGAAAACGGTTGTTCTAACAAGAAACGGCTCAAGAAGAAGACAAGGAAGAAGCTTGCAGATGATCCTCCAGTGTATCCTCCTGTAAGTATTTTCATTTATTTTCTAATTTATTGGCTAATAATTAGTTCCGAATTTCATAATATTCATACCATAACATAAGATTGATTCAAATTCTAAATAAATATATACTTTAGTGTCAAATAATTTACACATCAAATAATCGTGATCTATCCAGATCTCCATTGTCTATTAAGCGAAATTCAAATACTGATACCAAAATGTCTACTACAATCACTCAAATCGAATCAACTATGGCAAACAATATTGTCTCAACATATAATGATGGTTCTAAAGATTCAGCTTATTTCCTGAGACAATCTGAAAAATACATAGATTTTTTAAAAACCGACAATAATAACTTATTCAACTCTCTTTTGTTAGAGCAAGTGAAATCTAAACTTTCAGGTCCAGCAAGAGACTTAATTATTAATAGATCTTTCAATAATTGGCCCGATTTAAAAACAGCTCTTGTCACTCATTTTGGCGATCCTGGGTCAGAAGAAATATTAGCACACGATTTGAATACATCTATCCAACCACATTCCAAATCATTCTCCGAATTTCAAGACGATATCTCTCAAAAATTACAAGTCCTTAAAGAGCACCTAGCTATAAATTCTGATAGTCAGGAAGTTAGAGTATCCAAAGAAATTATGTATGCTAACCAAGCCCTTATGGTATTGAAAGCGGGTCTCTTAAATCCTTACAGAGATCATCTACTTCATATATCAATTTCATCTCTTGAGTAACCCCTGTACGAATGCAAAAGATTAGATAACGAAAGATCCCAAATCGAGTTCGCCCACTTCCTCAGATCACAGAAAACCCAAAGAAATCTTTCACCTTCAAAACAAAATACTCCTTATAATCAATCACCGAGATCAGAACCATCATTCCATAATTCGTTTCAAAAACCACAAATAACTCAAAAGTCTGATAACAGGCAATTTAATAGATATAATAACTATAAAAGATCCAATTATCAAAATAACTATCAAAGGCCAATCAATCAATCATATAACAGACCATCGCATCCCCCTAATAACCAAAATTTTATTCACCAATCTCAACCTTCTACAAGTAATTACAAACCAACCCCAATGAGTATATCTACTGCAAATACCTTAAGACCCCAGCATAATTCGTTTAGACAAACAGGACATCCGAACGTTATTTCCGAAGAATTATTCAATGTAGACAACAATGACCAAAATTTTGAAGAATAATATCCGATAGCAACCAAAACGAACGATTGGATGAAAACGACAATTTTTAATTACCAGCCTCGGAATTGACATAAATAATATTAATTCAGCTCCTAAACTTCCATTTATATATCTTCCATATTTAGATTTGAAAATACTGATTGATCCCGGTGCAAGCAATTCTATTATAAATCCAGAACCAGCTTATAAATTATTTTCTGATTCTATTTACAAATCCAAATTCTCCGTTAAATCTACTGAAACAGTTTATAACGTTAATTTCAGTTGTAAATACCCTCTTTTGCAAGAATACGGCATTAAATTCATGTTCGATATGTTTATAGTACCTTGGCATGATAGATTCGATGCGTTAATAGATAGTCAAGACTTAGATAAATCAAAAGCACTCATTAATTACGAAAATCATTCACTACAAATCAACTATATTAAAATACCCTTCTATTTGGAGATTGATCCAAACCTATTCATCCTTTACTCTGAATCTTTAGATAAAAGAGTTTTCAATATTCCTGTAAACATAGATAATGGACCGATAGTACTTCCAGAATTAAAATTAAATAACTTGATAATACCCGAAGTATAAGTCTAGCCCGAAAAAGTTATTACAAAATAACTATAGAACAAGAGATCTCATTAAATGATACTTCTATCAATTTCTATGAATGTCTTCAAGTTCAACCTCTATCAAAATTTGATGAAACAAAACCTAAACCATTTTATAATAATATTGACATTTCTAAACTTCTTCGAACGGATCATTTGAATCCCGAAAAAAAGGTGCAAAAAATTTAAAAAAATATTTTATAACGAAAACTCCGACATAACTTTCACTCATGCAGTTAAACATCATATTAGAACAGTCGACGACGTACCAATTCACCAAAAATCATATAGATAATTAAACCAAGTATATCCCCGTACAGTTTCCCTATATTTCTCGTCCCCAAACGAATGGATGCCAGTGGAAAGAAGAAATTTAGATTAGTGATCGATTATCGAAAACTAAATGAAAAAACTATCAAAGACAAATACCCCCTTCCTCGTATCGATGAAATTCTTGATAGACTTGGTCGAAGCACTTATTTTTCCACATTAGATTTAGCACAAGGTTTCCACCAAATCGAGATACACCCAGATTCGACAGAAAAACTGCATTTACAGTAGGTAATGACCATTACGAATATACTCGTATACCATTCGGTCTAAAAAACGCTCCCGCCACATTCCAACGTGTGATGGATACTATTCTTCGCCTCTTTCTCTATAAGTCATATTTCGTATACATGGACGATATAGTAATTTTCTCTAAATCTCTTCAAGACAATATCATTTATATAAAACAAATATTTACCGAACTAGAAAAATATAATCTGAAAGTTCAAATAGACAAATCCGAATTCCTTAGAAAAGAAGTTGCCTTTTTAGCCGTAACTCCTAATGGTATCAACCTAACCCAAATAAAATCGAATCCATACAAAACTCCCCCAAAATTCATCCAAAATTTCGCAAAAATAACATATCCAATAAACAAGTACCTTAAAAGAGGAACCAAATTAAATCTAAATGACCCAGAATATCTAAGTGCCTTCCAAAAATGTAAACAACTTTGTAACTCCCCAGACTTCACAAAAACATTTACCTTGACGACAGACGCTTCAAATATCGCGATAGGAAGAGTACTTTCTCAAGGTTTTCATCCATTTTACTCTCGAACACTCAATTCAGCAGAAAGAAATTATGGCACCATCGAAAAAGAACTCTTAGCTATTATCGATAGTTGTTAACACTTTCGACCATACTTGTATTCCAAAAAATTCGTTATTGGGACTGACCATAAGCCCTGGCTACGTTCTTTTAAAGAACCCAATCAACGACTAATAAGATGAAAATTAAAGTTAGAAGAATTCGATTTCGAAATCATATACAAGAAAGGTAAAGAAAATTGACGTTGTTTATCTAGATATGGAACCACGAAATAAAATTAAACCAAAATATAAAAAAATATTAGCAGATACAAATAGATCAAATGATAAAATAGTTTCTCAAAAATCTGAAAAGATCAGCAAACACATGATTAAAAATACCAAATCTTTCCATGTTAACCATGAAGATAGCCAGCCAGGCACTTCAAGTCAAAACAATTGAACCCCCAGGCTACATTTTAGATAATTTAGGATTAGGAAAATATAAGGTCAACTATCATAAGATTTATTTTAGTATAAGTATCGAAGAAATCGAAAATTCATATAGTAAATTAGTTTTAAATCAAGTTCATTCAGCCAGTAGACTTGACGTCTCAACTTTGGTAACTTTAGCAAAAATCTATAAAAGAGATGTTGAATTGCTTTCAGAAGATATAAACAAACTTAGAATGTATGCACGACCCACTAAAATAATTAAAAGAGGTTTAGTAGACGGTCTTGTTACAGTAATAAAATATATTTCCGGAAATCTCGATCAAAACGACTTAATAGGAATTCAAAAAACCTTCGAAGAAGTTGAAATAAACGAAAATTAACTAATGACCGAAATTTCGAAGTTACATACGTTTGCAGGACAGATTACCCAACGTTGGTGTATTGGCAGATAACTCGGGAACTAACGGACGGATTTTCATACGATCTAAACCAATCGGAAGATTGAATCCAAAAGAAGATTTTAATATATCATATGTTTAGGCTAGGGAGATTATTCCGAGATTCAACACAAATTTAATATGGAAAATATATGCTACTTCTGACATTTTGTATATTGTTGATTAGCTCACACGATTTGAACCAATCGAAAGATTATATCAAAGGGAAGATTTTTTTATATCATATGTTGAGGTGAGAAGGGATATTTCAAGATTGAACACTTATTTAATATAAAAGATATATGCTGCTTCTGCCATTTTGTATATCGGTGAATAACTCGCAATCTAGTGGACGGATTGCCAAACGGTTTCGAATCTGTCGGAAGATTAAATTAAGAGGAAGATTTTGATATACATATCATATGTTGAGGTTAGGTAAAGAAAATCAAAGATATATTGGCAGATAACTCGGAAACTAATGGACGGATTTTCACACGATCTAAACCAATCGGAAGATTGAATCCAAAAGAAGATTTTAATATATCATATGTTGAGGTTAGGGAGATTATTTCGAGATTCAACACAAATTTGATATGGAAAATATATGCTACTTCTGACATTTTGTATATTGGGGATTTACTCGCAAACTAGTAGACGGATTGCAAAACGGTTTTAAATCAATCGAAAGATTGTATTAAGAGGAAGATTTTGATTTATCATATGTTGAGATTCAACACGTATACAAAATCAAAGATATATCGGCGAATAACTCGGAAAATAATGGTCTACATCAGGATAATTTTCACACAGTTCTAAAATTTTTTGTTTTTTAGTATCACGACTTTTTTTCTGGCGTTCCGCTGCGTCGATTTTTTTTCAATGAGGTCTTTTCTGCTTGAATATCTTTTCGTAATGTTGTTATTTTTTGGGTAGCATCATCTGTCGCTATAACAGCATCACGTGCTAATACTAAGCTATTGATCTCAGATTCGAGTACAATAATTTTATTCTTGGAAGCGTGTTGACTAGGTGTTGGCTTAGCTAATATTTGAAGTGATTGACATCTACTGTCATAACATTTTTAATTTCTTCTGAATTCCTCAGTTTAGTGTCCTTCTGTAATTAAAAGTAAACATGTAATATATTAAATAAAATGAACAACCGCGAGTATTAAATATCAAGTAAAACTCCAAACAAACAGAGATAGAAAGATGTAGTTACGGACTATTTTATAATAATCTAAATTAAAGATGTTTAACTGATTTAGCCTAATTAGTTGTATTATAAATTTTGAACTTACTTTACTGTCTTGTGGCGTTAATAGTGCAAATGCCTATGATGAAGAAGGATTCTTTGAGAAAAAACTCAAAAGTGTCCCCTTTTTTTTGGCCAATTTCACTTGTAATTCTTTAATTTTTGATTCTGTCTAATCTTCAATGTTATCATCATTTTTTGATATTTTCCATAAGGCGTTAACTTCTTCTTGTAGGATTTGTTTTCTTTTTGTCAGCATAGGCTGTACTATAGGCATCGAATAATCTGCGGTGAAGACTACTTAAATCAATCTTTTTGTTAATTTTAAAATAATTTAATAAATTAAAAATGTTAAAACAATTAAACTGAGAACACTATGACTGTCACTCGGCAAAAGTCAATCGTGAAATAAACAGTAGGATTCAATTTCATTCAATTCCAATTCAAAACTATTTATATACCATTTTCAGATTTATCAGTTTAATAATAACGCTTATTTTAGAATACGAGAACCGAGAGAATAACTGTCGTATTTACTTTGTATCATATGTTCAGTGTTCATTTTATATCTATGACGTCAAGCGATGGCGACTTTATTGAAATGCTTAAACTACTTACAAAATTTTTTAATTTTTAATAATTTTTTTCTCCATAAATATTTATCAAAGAATTGAAAAAATTATAGTAAAAGTTGTGTGTAAACTATTCAAAACTAATCTGTTTTCAAACCATGGAAGTACCCTATTAGGTTCAGATGTAAGATATTTGATAATTACCAAATATTTTAAGAGAACAATTACTTTTTCTTATATAGGGAATTCTGACAGGTGAAGAAAAGAAAAAGTTAGTAGATATTTCAATTCAACCAATAAAAAATACGATGTTATAAAAATTGTAGTATAGTATAGTATATTTATAGTAGGGGAGCCCAAGCGGGGATTTTTGAAGTGACTCGAGCGTGTCAGAAAATTATATAGGGAGAATCCTTGCATCCTTTAATGTACCTCTACCAAGTATGAACCCTCCATATGGTGGGGTGTATTGAGGGGAACCCGACTGATTGGTAAAAAAAAATCGATCCATAGAAAAACTCGAGCGTGTCAGATTAAGAAAAAGTTGATTAATTACATTGAGAAGATTGTATATCTCAATAATCTGACAATTTGAGCGTGACATTAAGAAACAAGCGAGTTTCGAAGTTGTAAAAAAAAACGTCACCTTGAAATATTCGAGCGCATTTCAATTTTTTTTTATTTTGAAGGAAACACTATTAGAATTACAAAGAACTAATAATCTGACAGTTTTCATGGGGCGATGTTAGTAGAATCGTGGAGCAAAGGTGAAGCGTACAGCGGCTGAGAGCTGTGTATTCCCCACTCCGCGTCTCACTTTTTTTCTCGCTCTTTCTCTATCTCTCACTCTCTCGCACCGTCCCTAAACTAACGTTTGCCGCCATGATGGCATCTCAGCTGATCACAATAGCGTGCTCGTTTTTGGTAGACGCTCGACGTTTTCGTTTGTTTGTGGTGTTTTGTAATTGTTTTGTGAATTTAATGCGATTAGTTTTACATTCATTACAATAATGAGTAACGTAAGTGTGAAATGTGTTTTTTGTGCAAAAGAAACTTGTGAAAAAATTAAAAAGTTTACTCCAGAAACTTTAAAAAAGTGTATAACTATTTTGGAGTATCGCAAAGCGAAGCCTGTTGTCAGAAGATCGAGCAACACTTATGCTACTGTTGAACTTTCGGAAGAAACATCATTGAACGATGGCTATCATGCCCAGTGCTATAAACTTTTCACAGCAATCAAAATACCATCAGATTTTCGAAGCCAAAATCAAATTACTCCAGAAAGTGAACAAGCACGTGTTGATGCACCAGAACATGCTGGAGAGAGTCTCGATGTGTATACTCCCAGCATAATACATGTTGTTGATACAATAGACGAGTGAGTGTCAATGTATTATATTATTTATTATCTATCGTATTTCACAGTGTTAAAATGAAAAAAAATAGAACTAATCGGTTGCAATGTTATTAATGTATAATTTAACGTGGGAAATAATGGTCCGATACAAAAATTCATTAAATAAAAGTTACCAGAAATTAAAATTTGTGACCAAAATGTATGTTATAATTTTCGAGAATTTTTTATTTTTTTTTCGTAATTTCAAAATTCATATTTATAATTAATAATTACAACTGTTCGTTCATGAAAAAAAATGTATTTTGTCATTCTGGTTTTTTTGTTGCTTGTAATATGAAAATTCTCACAGTAATTTTTTTTGAAAATTAAAATTTTGACGACTTTCATTCAAAAATTTATTTCATTTATGCATAATGTCACCATAATATTAAATATTTGACATTTATATTCATTTTAAAAGTCTTCGAAATTTAAGATTTCTAATTATTGAATAACAATAAAATGATAGTGCTAATTATGGGTCAAACATTTTCAGAGCGGGTCCATCAACCAACCTTGAGCCTCACTCGGATGATTGTGATGATCCATCAGATGCAGATGAACAGGTCATCCAATCAGATTTGCTGCTAAGGGAGTGTTTCATTTGCAAAAAATCGCGAAAACGCCGTCATGGCCGCGATGTGCCATTAGCAGTAAATAAATTACGGACAATTGAATTATTAAAAAGTGCAGCTACAGAACACAATGACATTGAGATGTTGGAGAAAATCAGTTCTTTTGCGGATACTTCTGCAATTCCTTATCATAAATGCTGTAAAGATCTTTATTTGCGAGACATTAATAAAAAAGAAGAAAGTGATTTTATAAAGAAACGCAAGGCTTCGAATACAGCTTATGAATTGCTGTGTGAAATGATAGAAGAATTGGTTGTTGAAAAAAATGAATGCCTTTTTTTTGATCACGTAAAAAAAGAATACCACAAACTATTAGTTGAACAATACAAGTTGTTATCGGATTCTATTAGCAGCAGTTCATTTTCCGATCGCCACTTAGAAAGTAAGATCATGGGTACTTTTTCGAAAACGATCAAAATTATTTATGCTGAAAAAAAGAAGTTTCTTGCTCCGATTTCAGCTGATATTGTGGCATATAGTGATTTATTTAGAAGCATGGCAATGAAGGAGACAATTCGTTCGGTTGCAGCACAACTCCGAGAGGAAATTAAAAATTGTACGACAACAAAATTGCCTGATGATTGTACTGCTGAAGATTTAATTAAAGGTGAATTAGATTATGTGCCAGAACTTTTAACCTGCTTCTTGGAAACATTTGTTATTGGCGATGTTTCGCATCTATCGAGGGAAAAACGTAAAATAAGGAAAACAAATAACGATCTAGCAATTTTTTCTATTGGACAAGATATGATCTACGCTGCTTCAAACCATAAAATCAAAACTTCCAAACATATAAGTTTAGGTTTAGCAGTCAAAAGCTTGTGTAATAGCAAAAAAATAATCAACTTGTTATCTAAATATGGGCACTGTTGTTCGTATACTACTTTGGAAGAATTAGAGACCGAATTAACTTTTTCTACGGCTAACAGTACCTTCGTGTGCCCTGAAGATATCTTACGTCGTCCGGACTTAAATACGGCAGTTGCCTTCGATAACTTTGATCGCTTCGTCGAAACACTAAATGGAAAAGATACTCTTCACGATACAGTGGGGATAATTTTTCAAAACGTTGCTCCAAATGCAGATACAATGCCTTCAATATCTTCAGCTGCCAATGAAGTTGAAAATCTAGCTTCTAATCAAACTGTATGCAGCAATACATCAGAATCTACGCTTCTAACACCGAGAAACCGGAAACGCCGAGCCTTTGAAGAAATAACTTTTGAGATGCGCCCATTTACAAAAATATTAAAAATAGCAACTTGGAATGAGCTTGACATTTCCGCGCTCAACAAAGATCCTGCAAATTTAATTACAGCTAAACAATTAGATATTATGTGGATGTTGTCGCATAAGCTCAATGTATATGGTACTCCAATGTGGGTTGGGTATAATAGTAAAATTTACATTGATAATTCACCTGTCCAAAAAATTTCGTATTTGACTCCCATAAACGAGTCTCCCACTAATCATTCGACAGTTTTGAAAACTTTAGAATTGTGCCAAGAAGTTGCAAAGGAATGTAACGCTCCATACATTCAGGTTACATATGATTTAGCTATAGCTCGCACGAGTTATTGCATACAATCTCAAGAATCTCCAAAATTTGATAACATTTTTACACATGGGGGCTTTTCACATTGAAATGGCTTTTTTCAAAGCAGTTGGCACTTTTATTGAAGAATGCGGACTCACTAATATAATGACGGAATCAGATCTAATTGCTGAAGGATCAGTTTCAGGTTTTATTACTGGGAAAAATTATAATAGATGTAAAAGATTACATTCTATTATGGCGTTATCATTGCAGCAATTTCACTTTCAGTCTTTTTTGGAAAACACGAATTTGACTATCGAAGATTGTGTAATTGAATGTCTCACTGATTTCTCGCAGCTTCAAGATAGCTCGCCTTAAATACAGCATCCAGATACACAAAATCTACTCCAATTATATGATCAATATACAGCAGAAACTTTACGAGGCAAGCATGGTAAAACGGCACAATTTTATGCTATGTACATTGATTTTATAAATCTTTACCATTTATTTATCAGAAGTATAAGAGTTGGAGATTTAGATGCATACATTTATGTTCTTGGAAAAATCGTCTGTTTGTTTTTCTACTTCAATCAACAAAATTACAGCCGGTGGCTAGTGTTTTATTTAAATCAACTTCAACACATTAGCAATACACATCCAGGTCTTCGAGAGGAAATTGCTAAAGGCTCGTTTGGTATTAGGAGAACCCAAAAACCCTTTTCGCGGATCCCAGTTGACTTAACGTTAGAGCAAACAATTAATGGTGAAGCAGCACGTCGGCTCACGGGAATCGTGAACCTGACGAGCTCTATTTCTGCCAGACAACGTTGGGCACGAAATCATGGAGCTCGAACTCGAATTATTTCACACGTTTTAAATCGTGCAGGGATGAGTAACAATAGTGAAGACGTCGCCGCAGACTTACATCCAGATAGACTCAAGGAGCATCAAAAGCAAATTAAAGCTTTCATGCATAGCATTGAGCAGATCACCAATCCCTTCACTTCCTCCATAGACAAAGATAATCTATATAATATTTCTACAGGACAGGCTACTAGCCAAGAAGTTGCTAATTGCTTGCTAAGCACTGTTTCATCTGGGATGTCTCTCCGCGATCAGTTTATAACGGAATGTAATATGAATCCGGATAGATTTCACAAATCTCTGAAGAAAAATCCAATATTTACTTTTGCAAGTGTAAAGAAGAAAAAGGTTATGAAGATTGGAGAAAAAGTTCATGAGGTCACACTTCAGCGGGATTTATTCGGTAGATTATTAGGTCTATCTCTGGTTGCAAACTTAGATCTTGGAAAAGTATTGTGTTTTCCAATAACACCAGTCCCGTTATCACTATGCCATATAGATGGTTCTTTTAATAAAACTGCAAAATCAGTACTGGTTCAAGAACTAGAAATGAGAATTGAAGAAATGGAACAACCACCACCCCAGGTAGACTGTGGAATCGTAGATGGCTTCTTCTTCTTAAATACTTTTAAACAAATGCCGCGCAATTTCGGTGATTTATCAAAGAAAATTTTGCAAACTCTTGTAAAAACTCCAGCAGATAGTATAGCCATTATATTTGATCGTTACTTCACACCTTCGATAAAAGATTGTGAACATGCTCTTCGACGCAATATAGATGACAAAGATTTTCATATTGCCGGTCCTCAACAAAGCAGAACCTCTGACTTCTCCAAAGATTTAAAAAATATAAAGTTTAAAGAAGCATTAGTGAAATTTCTTATCGAACATTGGGCTAAACAGGAGATGAAATCAATTATTGGTAATAAGAAAATATTTCTAATTCATGATTTATGTTACGTGTACTCTGTTATCGATAACGAATTATCGCGAATTATTGATCATGAACTGTCATGTCCCGATCATGAAGAAGCGGATACAAAAGCTGTATTTTTTGCTTGTCAAATGGAAGAAGAGTCTACTGTCACCATCAGAACCTCTGATACAGATATCGTGGTTATTATGTTAGCCAACATGGAACATATGAAATCGTCTGTAAAAGTCTGGATTGATCTCGGAGTAGGGAATGCACGCCGATATATCGACATTTCTGCTCTTTTTACGAAATTGGGCCCACTTGTATCAAAAGCACTACCAGCTCTGCATGCTCTAACGGGATGTGATTACAACCCAGCTTTGTACAGGCGAGGTAAAAAAAGGCCTCTACAGATTCTAATGGGATCTGTAGATATACAAGAAGTATTTGCAAACTTGGGCTCTGAAGCATATAATATTGAGGCATTATCTTCCACCGTGGAATCGTTCATCTGCCATTTGTACGGGTTTAAAAAACTAGCTGACGTTAATATTGCTAGGATTGAAATATTTAATAAAACGTACAAAGTAAATGATACGTCTCAACCCTTTTCACTGAATGTGCGTAATTACGATGCTTGTAATTTGCCACCATGTCGATCGGAGCTGCAACAACATTTATTGCGAACGAAATATATTGCTTGTTTGTGGAGGAACGCTCACAATCGTATTCCTACGGAAATGTCACCACTAGAATACGGATGGAGAAATGTGGATGGAAAATTGGAGCCAACTTGGTTCCTAGGAAACCAACTTCCTGAAGCGTACGAAGACATCGTCATAACACCTGACATTTTAGGAGATACTTTAGATTCAGGTACGTTTTTTTTCCATATTATACTATCATAACATAAATATAACATTATAATGTATCATAACCATTCTTAGTTACAGAATCACGAGATGACGAGGACGTCCAGGAAGTTGAAGTGGAAACAAACTTCAAAGATGAGTCTAGTGGAGATGAAGACTAAAATATGTATTTTAAATTTTAATGATCTGTAATTTATTATAAATTGTAATGATCTATATTTAATTTTTTATTAATAAATTATCCAATTTCTGTACGTAAATGCGGAGATATTATTTCTAAATTTCCTTCAAAATGGTCAGACTAGCGATATCCCTCTATATAATTGTCAGATTATTATTCAGAAGAACTATGACATCAACTTGACCCTCCTGCATAAAAATCTGACGCGCTGGAGTATCTCAAGATCACCTTTTTTTTTACATATATAAAAATATATTATGAGTTTGTGTCATGTCCAAATCGTCAGATATTTTAATAGGACACTTTTTAAGCTTTAGTTGACATACACTTTGAATGTCTGACACGCTCGAATAACTTTTTTTTTTTTTTTCCAACTGCTCGTTACGGCCAGCCCCCTTGAATTAATCGTCAGATTAATATCTAATAGTTACCAGAAATATAATGCGCGTACATACTGTAAATGACTGACGCGCTCGAGTTTTTCTAAAAATCGATTTTTTTTTTACTAATCAGACGGGTTCCCCTCAACACACCCCACCATATGGAGGGTTCATACTTGGTAGAGGTACATTAAAGGATGCAAGGATTCTCCCTATATAATTTTCTGACACGCTCGAGTCACTTCAAAAATCCCCGCTTGGGCTCCCCTACTATTAACTTTAAATAAAATTAATAGATAAAATTTAATTTCATTGTACAATTTATCAATGTTGAATAATTCTCTCTAAGCTAAGAGTTGCATAATTAGAATTCTAAGTATTTAAATAGTTCAATTAATCCAGAGAAATCATAAATAAAAATCTCAAAATTTTGTAAGCAGATAAATCTAATAGGACTGTTATCATGAAATCAGAAGATTATAATAATAAAATGATGAAATTATTAAACGATAAGGCAACTTACACAAAAATTAAGCAAGACCCTACGAATTCTTATCAAAAACAAAATAATGATCTAATTCGATCTTGGAAAGAACAAATTTTTATTTCGCCATCAGATGCAAAAAAATTAGAAATTCACAATGCCTTACCCCCTAAAATATATGGTTTATCAAATCTCCACAAACCTGACATTACCCTTCAACCGATTGTTTCAAGTATTCAAACTCCTCTTAGCTCATTATTTAATTATTTGAAAAATATTTGAAAAGAAAATTTATATCAAAACAAATACTATATCAAAAACATATGGGATTTCAAAGAAAAAATTAAAAGTATCAAAATTCCTAATGAATATGTATTTATTTCCTTTATGTACAAATATTCCTATTACTATTGTGAAAAATATTTTAATGAAAAAATGGGAGAAAATTGAAGAATATACAGAAATACCTCAAAATGAATTTATAAAAGTTATAGAACTCACATTTACAACACCTTATTTCAAATATGAAAATGAAATATACAAACAAATTAATGGTTGTGCTATGGGGGCTTATATATTCCATTCTTTTTCCGATATGTAGATGATTGCATTACTGCTGTACCAAAGAATCAAATTGAAAACATAAGTAAAACATTCAATTCTTATCATGAAAAACTTCAATTCACAATCGAGGTTGATCAAAATAATAGAATCAATTTTCTTGATTTCACAATATATAAAATTAACAATAACATAAGAACAGAATAGTATACGAAACCAACTTAGTCCTCAAGATATTTAAACTTCAATTCGTGTCATCTTATGTCACAAAAAAGATCAGTGATAATAAGTTTGGCTGATAGATCTATCCAACTATCAGATCCTGAATTTAGATGTTTATCTATTCAAAAAGCAAAAACTGGATTGGAAGAAAATAATTATCCGGAAAAAATGATAAATAACATATTCAAGAAAAGGATAAACAGATCACAACAATCAATTTAAAAACAAAACAGAAACGAAACATCAAAACATAAAACATTTTTCCTTACCATATGTACAAGGACTTTACCAACAATTATCAAATTATTTCAATAATTGTGATATTAGTATAAGTCATAGAGGACATAATACATTATCCAAATATTTCACTAAATCAAAATCTAAAACACCAAAAAAAAGAAGTAATATTATATATCAAGTGCCTTGTACTAATTGTGACGCTGTCTACATAGGGCAAACATCTCAGTATTTAGAAAATAGACTAAGAGGTCATCAATACGACAAAAAAAATAGAATTACATTAACGAACCATAAGATAACAAAAAAATATAAATTCAATTTTAAATATATAAAATTCTTGAAACGGAATCTAATATAGAATATATATATATATATATATATATATATATATATTATATATATATATACATATATATATTATATATATATATATATATATATATATATATATATATATATATATATATATATATATTTGCTTTGTGTTTTCTCGCATGAGATTTGCATGTTAAGTCTCTGTGCCGTCAGGTTAAATTTATGAAGGAGGCTTTGTAGATCGTTTTCATTTTCATCTATAAGTATAGCGTCATCTGCGTAGCAAAGGATTCTCAGGCGACGGTTATTCATTTCGAATCCTGCATTAACTTCGTTTACGCTCTCAATTATTTGGTCCATTATTACGTTGAAAAGGCATGGGCTGAGGCTATCTCCCTGTCTTATGCCGGATGAAACTTTGAGTTCTCTTGTTAGCCCACAGTCTGTTTTTATTCTTGTTTTGGTGTTGATGTTAAGTTGCCTTACTAGATTTGTATAATGCTTCTTGACGCCTTTTTGGTTTAGTCGGTGGATTACATCGTTGAGTTTTACTCTATCGAACGCTTGCTTTAGATCTACGAAACATGTGTACATGGGTTTATTGTATTCTATAGATTTCTCTATCAACTGGCGTAATATAAATATTGCGTCTATAGTGGATCTGTTTGGGCGGAAGCCTTGTTGCTCTTCTGAGATGCCTACCTTAGCAGTTATCTTATTTGCAAGTATCTTGGTAAATAACTTTAACACACTACTAAGTAGCGTTATGCCTCTGTAATTCTTCGGATCTGATTTTAAACCTTTCTTGTATATAGGTATAGTTATACTAGTTCTCCATTCTTCGGGTATTACTCCAGTTCTTTCTATTTTATTGTACAGTTTTATTAATTCTTTTTCGATTTCTGGGCCCCCGTTCTTCAGTAGTTCATTTGGGATATTGTCTGTACCTGGTGATTTTCTATTCTTTAGTTTCTTTATGGTTGTTTGTACTTCTTCTAATGTGATGGTTTCTTCCTGTTCGTTTGGGGATGGCGGGTTTGCGACTTCTTCTTCTTCGTCCCTGCTTCCGTTGTTATCATATAGGATCTCAAAATGTGCTGCCCATGTTTCCTGATTTATAACATTTATCACTACCTCCTCGTTGATTGGTTTCTTCCTTTTTCGTATCATGTTCCATATTTTTTTCTGGCCTCCGTACAAATCATGTTCCATTTCCACTGAGAAATTTTCCCAGTATGTTTTTTTCAGTTCTTTTATTGTGTTGGTTGTTCTATTTCTCACTCTTTTATAGACTTCGTATTCTTCCTGTGTTCTATTGGTAATGTATTTTATGTAGGCTTTCTTTTTTTCATTTGCCAGTTCCTTAATTTCTAGAGTGAACCAGGGTTTATTGTGTGTTCTATTCGTGTCTATTGTTCTTTCTCCTAGGGATTCCTTTGCGCTGTTCTTTATGTTATTCTTTTGTTTCTCCCAGGCGGCTTCTACGTTATCGGTTTCTTTTATAGGGTTTTGGACAATTTTTTCGCGGAGTCTGTTTTGATAGAGTTATTTAATGCTTTCATCCTTAAGCGACTCTATATTAAATTTCGATACGTAGTTGGGTGTTTTTCTTTTCTTTATTATGTGGGATACGCGGTATTTACACAATACTAAACCGTGTTGTGTGCCGATATTTGCCGATGTTAATACCCGTACGTCAAGTATCTGGAAGGGGTGGACTTTTCTGTTTGTAATTATGTAGTCAATAGTTGATTTTTGGCCTCTCGTGTTAGCGAAGGTGTACTTTTGTTGTTCCTTATGATCAAAATATGTGTTGTTGATACGTAATTCGTTGAGGGCGCATACATCTATCAATATATCTCCGTTATCATTCACTGCTTCTTCGTTGAAACTATGCATGATTCCTGGGATAACTGTGTTTCCAATTCTTGAGTTAAAGTCGCCCATAATAAACACTTTGTCTTTACTGGGTATTTTGTCTAACGTAGCTTGCAAGGCATCAAAAAAAGCTTCCCTTTCTTCTTTCGGTTTGCTTACATCCGGTGCATATATACTTAGTAGGTGTGTTCTTTCGTTGGCCAGCTCTACTGTTATCTGTATGATGCTATGACTTATATACTGTACTTCCTTAATATCCTTTTCAAATTTTTTATTCACTAGTAACCCTACTCCTCCCCGTGCTCGCAAGTTCTTGTCGACTTCACTATAAAACAGTATGTAGTTTTGGTACCTTTGACTGCCATTGCCTTTCTTCTTGGTCTCTGAAAGTGCGCAGAAATTTATTTTGTTTTTCTCTATTTCTAAGACCACCTCATAGTCTTTGTTGCTCCATGATGTAATGTTCCAACTTCCGAGTCTTACTATGTTTTCTTTCCATACTCGTTTTTTCTTTTTTTCGTGCCGTGTCGTCGTCAATGCTCCGTCCAGTTTCCGAGGCTAATGTGACAGTTCTGTGAGCGTTTTTTCTTTTTACGAGGGGCAGGTTGCTGGCCTCACCCCTTAAACCTCCTCCTTTATCCGGGCTTGGGACCGGCAGTGATAGTCAATGGGCTACTCAATCCACCCATCAACCACCCTAGGCGGAGTTTCAGAGTTTTTTAAAATGTAAAATTACAAACCTGGAGTATCAGAAGAGATAATCAATCACGTTTCGGAGATGGTTCACGCCGAATCAAAAAAAGGAAAAAAGCCAGTTTTTAATCTTACTTTCGATGAGATGGGTATAAAGGAATGGACGAAGTATTGTAAGCAAACAAAAGTATGGCAAGGATACGAAGATTTTGGAGGTCAGTTGCAATCAAATACCAATGAATCACCAAAGAAAGCTAGGAAAGCTCTAGTATTTATGCTGGTTAATATCAACGGCGGGTTCAAAACTCCCGTAGCTTATTATTTAGTTAATTCGCTGACTGGCGAAAGTAAATCTATTTTACTGCGGGATTTATTAATAGTATTGCACGAACGAGGTATCAATGTTCTAAGTACAACTTTTGATCGCGACGAGTCTAATTAAAAATGCTGCAAGCATTTAGGTGCGAATTTCGATTATTTAGACAAAGAAAATTTTCGCCCATACTTTGATCCCATACATTGTTCATTGTCCCGCGACAAATGAACCTGTTTACTGTTTCTTTGACGCATGTCATATGCTGAAACTAATTAGAAATTACCTAGCTTTAAAGGGACCTTTCATTTATGATAATAAAGAAAGTGTAGATTGGAAGCACATCAAAAATCTGAACGACAAGCAATACAGTGAAGAATTACATTGTGCTTGCAAAGTACGAAATAGACATGTATACTTTCACAATGAAAAAATGAAAGTATTTCTTGCCGCTTAGGTATTTAGTGCGAGTACAGCTGCTGCCTTAACGTACTTGGAATCAGAGTTAAAGGATCCATTGTTTAAAGACTGTGCTGCTACTGCTAAATTTTGTAAATTGATTGATGAAACTTTTGACATTTTGAATAGCAAAAATAAATTTTGTAAAACACCTGGAAGAAAAGGTATGACGGAAGAACGTATGCCAGAATTTAGAAAAAAAATTGACGAGTTTAAAGATTACTTAGAAAAATTGGAAGTTGATGTCGAAGCGGAACCTAGTCAAAATTTACCGCGGAATAATGTTGCAAAAAGAATACCTGTGCTGAAATGTACGAGTGTGCGTACAGGATTTTTAGGATTCATAATTTGCCTTGAAAACTTTTATTCTCTTTGTAAGAAATTATTTGAAGAAAAAAAAATTGTCTCTTATGTCTTGGCCTACAAACTCTCCCAGGATCACGTAGAAATGTTTTTTGCTTTGATAAGGCGCATGAATGGTTTCACTAGTAACCCGACAGTCATACAATTCCAGTCTGCGATGACAAAACTGTTGTTAAATAATATGAACGTTACTGTGCCGGCCAGTGCGAATTGTACTCCGCAGGATAATACTTTGATCATTTCTGATGCCAATTGCGATATTATAGATAAATCTAATGAGAAGTTGAGAGAAAATATTGTAACAAAGAACGAACTTAGAAAAGAAAAAATTAAAAATAGGAGATCTGCTAATAGAATAGCTAGCAAGCTGATGACTTTCCGAATAAACGAGAATTTACATTCTTATTTTAATTTGGCTGAACATAATTACTCGAAAAATGATTTATGGGTACATTCCGAATATTCGGAGGACGTGATCAAGCACACAGCAGGAGCAGTAGTTCACTCTATTAAAACGAAGTTACACTGTGATAAATGTAAAAGTATGTTGCAGATCGCACCATCATCAAAATCAAAATTATTAGTTTTAAAAAATCGCGGTGGTTTAATTTTTGCTTCGGAAGATGTGTATTTGACATGCTTGTTGACAGAAAAAGTAATTAGACAAAACAAAAATGTGTTGAAATCTCGTAATATTAATTTGAAAATTGTTACCGATACTGTCAAAATTTTACCTCCTCATGTATTTGACGATGTCGAACATATGTTGGAACAGGAACCTTTGTACAATCATCGTCATCAATTGATTTACTTGATAATTCAAAACTATATTGATAAGCGTTTAAAACATGAAAGTGAAAAACTAAATGACTTGAAAAGCAGGGTCCGTATGCGTTATAATAAGTTGACAATTTTCAAAGGTCAATAGTTTTCGTGATGATATGATTGTGATTCTGCAACTACTGTGATACTAATAATAGCATATGCACGGTTTCTAGTATGTATTTACAATAACGTATCTGTAAAAAAACTGACTAAAGTGACTGTCACTATAAATGTATGATAAAGATTCTAAAGTCATTGAGAGTGATGAGTCGAAGACTGTATTAAAATAATCTTCGCCGTATGGTTTCATAAAATTTAAAGATCAGATATTTGTTATGGATCTCGATATAGATAAAACAAATCGACTCTTGTGAATCTCATTATTAAAATACTGTGCGAAATAATTTACAATGAGCGTAAAAAATGGCTAGTCGTCTGTTATTTATTGCTGACAAATATTTTATGAAGGAACTTACAGTTTTAAGTAAACACAAGTTTTTTGAAAACTTGAGTATATTACATTTTATTGAGTAGCAAAAAATAGCTGATGTGCATGACTTACGATTTGAAATATAATATAATCGAATGTATCGTACCCAATTAAAAAGATTTTATTGAAAAGCCGGAAGTAATATTAGTATACGTACTGTCTTTTTATGTAGTTGCACTAATTTATTATTAAAGAATTGTTAAATGAAGTGTTTTAGTTAATTGTAATTGAGTTTTGGTCCTTCAGAGTATTCCATTTTGTTTAAGTACTGATAAACTGAGTTTATTCTTCAAATTATTACGTGCACCACTGATAAATAATGTTGACTTAATGGAATGCAATAAAAAATTTTGATTGATACAATAGGAATAAATTTTCAGTATAATGATAATTAATTAGCCTTGCAAAATTAATTCCACAAATAAAATATAAAAGAATACCAAAAAATTCTCTCAAAACAATATTCCTATAAATATATTAGCAAAAAAAAACATTAAAAAAAATTGTCATTTGCGGGAATCGAACCGAGAAAAGCAAAATCTAAAGGCTGAGATCTTGACACCGACCACCGTGCATTCATGGATATACATACTGTGAAATACTTCAAAAACTTGTGGGCTGAAGGGCTTAGCCTAATGATTTGTAGATTAGCTCAACCTATTTTTATTGAATATTACTTGGGAAATATACAATTGTTTTCATTGCACTAGATTTCGTTTATCAACAGTATTGCAGGAAAGATCTTATTCTGTTTCAATTCATGTTCCGACACGAAATCTAATCAACGCGCATGCGCCATTAGACAGAGACAGCAATACATAAATTATTCTCTCGCTCCCACTTGTATGGGCGCCTATAGCATGCCTACTCTATCTGTAATATCTCTATGGTTCCAACCGACTAAGGTATCGTTTGCGAACTGTTTAAGGGGGAGTTCTTTCGATCCTTGGCCGATAGCAAGTACCGTGACAAGAACAATTTGTCCTGACATGCGCGTTATCATCTATTTGACTTTTTAAACGTTGGCGATGCATCTGTAGCCAAATTGTGATTTGGTACGTCTAAGAAAATTTTATCATCTTTCCTCTCTCAACTTTGTGTAAACAAATAAAATGAGTGACGAGAATGATGTTCAATCTGATTTTAATACCAGTGATGATGATCTGGACCTTCTGGTTAACGAAACTAGAATTAACAATGAGAATTACTTGGGTAAGTCCCTGCAGATTCGAAATTCTTCTTCCTCTTTCAATAGGACCAAGTCCTGTTCAATCCTTACGTTTGGCTCTCACTCCAGCTCATGTACCAACTCTTTGGTGGTCCACCTACAGGTTTGCGAGTGTGCGGTGTCTGAGTTTTAGTTCATTTTGCCCATCTGTCTTCTGGCATTCTTTCTACGTGATCCCTTCAGAATCTTTTTTGTGCCCTGATCCATCTCACCATATCCTGTACGCCCAATTCTTCTCTTATGTCTGCTGTGGTTCTCATTATTCTTTTTATTGTTGATGTCTCGGCTCTGATTTCTGAGGCATATGTGAGAATAGTTCTCACACGTTTTATATAATTTTTGAAAAAAAAACAAATGTGCCTCTCCTGAAATTATTCTAGAGATAACAAATTCATTGATAGATCTAAAGAAACTTTAGATTGAGGAGAAAGAGAATTTGGTTTCAAGGTCAATAGTGCTAGAACTAAACCTAAGTAAGAAAAAAATACAAAAGAAAAGGAAAGAGCAACTTTAGGAAAAATAAGGAAAGAAAGAATACCAAGATGCAAAATTACTGTTGGAAAAAAGAAAAATTGAAGTCATGGAAGAGAGAAATTTGTTAATCAAAAAAGCTGAAAGTTTTCAAGAGAAAACCAGGTATAATTTTAAGAATAGAATAGGCCATTCAGACCCAAAATATTAAGTTGACCACCATAGTTAGATCATTGTATAGTTCTTTCAATATCAACTAGTAAATTGTAAAACTCTTGCTAACAATTTTATTTGATCTGCCATATGCGAGGAAGTATTCATTAAAATGAAATCGAATCATTTTTAATTATACGTCGTTATTTGGATAGATGCACTTAATTGTAATCCTACTTGAAACTTAGAAAAAAATCATTATTATACTGCCTAAAAAATCTTCAAATGATTGGAAAGTTAATTTTGCATCAGCAAGACTATACATACTCTCAATGGATACTTGGACATTAAATTAAAAAAATAAGTTTGAAAAATATTTATATATTTTTAATAATGTTGATGGAACGCAGTACAATAGGTTCAAAAATACTTAAGATTTTACAAAAAAATTTATTGTGAAAGTGTGTTCTTTGAGCATTTGATAATTCAAATAAACAAACAATAACATGGCATTTAGGTAATAAAATGAGTTATATCCTTATTATCAAATATTAGATATTTACATTGACAATTCATTAGTTACCCTGGTCCTAATGGCAGCAGCTCCAGGGTCATCTTCTGCACCATTATCACCTAAGTTTTCATGCTATAGCATTTCCTGATTTGCCATAATAAACAATAAACTCATCATCTAGAGCTATATTGTGTAAAACACAATGAGGTGACAAATCAGTCTGATACTTTGATATGGTCCAATTGTCGGATTTTTTGTTTAAGAACTCTGAGTTTCTACAAGGCCTACCCAATACTATATCGTATTTTGACGACATTGTGTGCCTTGGCTCCACCTAAGAAGAGTGCTTTAAAAATCTTGAAGTGTACCTCCAGCGCTAAGAAAAATTCGATCTTCCTTTTTTAAACAAACAAAAATGCATACTATTCCAGGAAAAAATTGAATACCTTGGGTACGTTGTTGAACACAACAAGACTTCTAAAAGCCCTGAAAATGTTTGGGCTATAGCTGATATGCTTAGACCTGCTTCCAAAGACGTTGTTCAAACATTTTTAGGCATGATCACATATTACGCTCGTTTTATACCTAATCACTCGACTATAACCTTCCCCATACGAAAAATGTCAAATTCTTTTGGACTGTGAATGCGAGGCTGAATTCATCAACCTGAAAAACGAAATTGGCTACCGACCGAGTACTGGCGCCATACGATCCAAACTTACCTTTTATTTTGTCTTGCGACGCAAGCTCTGTAGGGGTCGCTGGGGTCTTAGCACATGAAATAGACGGTAATTTTCGCCCCATTGCTTATGCCTTAAGGGCACTTACCCCAACATAGCAGAATTACCTTCAATTACACAGAGAAGCTCTTGCTGTCGTTTTTGCAGCTGGCCATTATTTCATTTACTTATTAAGTAGAAATTTCAAAATCGAAACTGATAACAAACCGTTGAGCAAAATCATCAGTCCTAAGGCTTAACTTTTTGATATGACTCCCGATAGACTTTTGAGTTATACTACATATCTTTGTGCGTTCAACTACACGTAGTATTCAAGCGAAGTCGTCTAAATGCCGACGCAGATTGTTTTTCCAGAGCTCCAGATCATCAGGCGACAATTTCAGCCAACGCAGCCCTCAATCTTGAAATTTCTCACATTTGCATGGCTAACGTCAATCAAATTTCATCTCAAATTGTGAATGCTGAAACCATCAAAACGGCTTCATTCTCTGATGTTGAAATTCAAAAGATAATTGCTGAAATCGAAATCGATCCAACCTTGGCATGTCAATACACTGTTGAAGATGATTATTGTTCAAAGGAAACCGAATTTTCGTTTTGATTTTAAAAGGAAGATAAATTTTGACGTTTCTTTTGAAAACTATCAAAAAAAATAATTTTGAAGCAGAAGAGACCTAAAATCAAGAACATTTAGATGCATTAATATATCAAGAGGTCTAAGGAAATTGGAAATTGAAGAAATTTGAAATTTATATATATATATATATATATATATATATATATATATATATATATATATATATATATATATACGTTACAGGAACAAATTAATCAAAATAGCTAAAAAGTAGACAATTGACACATTGTATTGTGGGTTATCTAAAATCGATTCTAAAACTGCAATAATTCCGTTCCAACCTTGCATGTTGGGGATCGTTACAAAAACCGTACATAGTCGGCGATTGCGCGATAATATCATTCAAACAATTCCAATAACGGATTCCTATTTGGGCTGTCAACGAGTAAGCATCGATTGTTTACCGGTCGTCTAGATGGGCAATTAAATATATACCAGTTTTTACGGTGTTGTGAATAGTAAAAGAATCTGGTTTTCACCAGTGGCGGACCATTAACACAGTTTTGTCCAGTGAGAAGTAGTTTCAGAAACTGTAAGTTCACCTTACTTATATTGTTCTCCAAGTTATCTAAACTTAGTGAATTACACATCATAAACACAGTCAATTCGATTAGTACTTCACCTATAAAAGCAGCAAACCAATTTACAAATAGCGGCCAGGGCCATATTCCAAATTCCGGCCAAATATAATCAAATATCAATGATGTCTTCAATCAATAATACACAGCAGTTAACCAAGCTGTTTTTCCAAGCAAACAACAAGCAATCGTTTTTTCCGCTATCAACAATGCCAAATTACAGGACTACCTTATCCTATTAGGATCAATCATTCAACCAAAAAATATTATTTTTCCATCAAGGCTTTCGAACAATCGTGTCTGTATGTACTTGGCAAACAAATCAGTTGTTGACAACTTCATGAACAATTATGGCTCCATAACCGTCAACGGCGAAAAACTAGTAGCTCGTCGACTCATAAATCCGGCTGATAGAATCATACTTTCCAATGTAAGTCCAACCATCCCTCATCAACTGCTAACAGATGAAATATTAAAATTAGGTCTAAATCCAGTTTCTCCCATGACGTTTCTAAAAATCGGTGCAACATTACCTGAGTATAGTCACATCCTAAGCTTCAGAAGACAGATTTACGTAAGCCCCTATACGCAACAGCTTCCAGACTCCATACTGATTGAATTAGAAGAAACCAGCTACCGAGTATTCCTCCAAAAAGATGGACTAACATGCTACAAATGCAAAGCTGATGGTCATATAGCCTCACAATGTATCAATAACTCCAGCCAATCAGAACCTAATACATATAGTTCTACATCAAATATTCAACCGCTCTCGACTTCCCAAACTCTTCTTACAACCCAAATCCAAACTCTTCCACCATCTTCGTCAACAAATAACATCAATACACAAAAATTGACTTCTTATCCAACAACAGAAGACTCTTCACTTAATCAAGAGACGCCCGCAACTTCAACGAATATGGAAGCAGAAACGGATGCAACAGATATTCCCAAAATCACAAACAAAAGGCCTATTGAAGACACCCCCACACCCGATAGCGAAAATAACATAACGCCCGAAAAATTATTCCCTAAGCCAAAACCAATGCTAAAAAAGAATAAATCGAGCAAGAAACAATCAACAATATCCTGCAAGGAGTTCATCGAAAATCATTCGCCACCTTTCATTCTGGACTACGATCAATGAATTGTACTACTAGATAATGTAACCGGCTCACTCCAACCTGTAAATATAGCTCTAGATTTCACTTCTGACCTCCTTGCGCTTACTACTATGTTATCCGAAGTATATCCCTACATAAATGACAAGACAACAAAAACGAGAATCACCAAACTTAAAAAAAAGATATTTGTTCATCTTGGCCAAGACTTAATTGACTCTGAATCTGATTCATCTACTAACAACTGATTTGTCGCACATAACCCTCTCAAATTAGTCCAAAATTCAACTCAATTCTTCAATGGAACATAGATGGTTTCTACCATCGACTTGGTATGCTACAAGTTATTATTAAAGAATACTCCCCGGACATCATATGCCTTCAAGAATCCAATCTTAAACCAGATAGCAGCTATTCAAACAGTCAATTTCAATTCTTCTCCAAAACTCGTAATAATACCAAACGTGCTAGTGGAGGAGTGGTAACTTTAATAAGCAAATCTTTACAAGCAGATCACTTCCATGTAAACTCAGATATCGAAGCCCTTGTAGTAAAACTCACCAGCATAAAACCTCTTACATCTGTAATATATACATTGCTCCCGACTCCACAATAGAATACAAAGACTTAGAAAACTTACTAAATCAGATACCAAGTCCAAGAATCATTATTGGAGATTTTAATGCACATAACATAACCTGGGGCAGTAAATCGACAAACTCAAGAGGTCACATACTAGAGAACTCATTGCCGACATTCCACTGAATTTTCTGAATGATGGAAGCCATACTAGGTTCAACATATCCACCGGAGAAACTTCTGCTCTGCGACCCAGCACTTTCTGCCAATCTATCATGGGAGGCTCTCTCGTACTCCTATGGAAGCGATCACTTTCCAATTATTATCGAAAATCGCACCTCTCCAGGAAAATGTTCACCAAAATACTCACCTAAATGGAGAATAAATTCTGCAGATTGGACATCCTTCAGTAACCAGATTGAGCTAAACATGGATAGCTGCGATAATACCAACGATGTCCAGAAATGTGTATTGAACTTCAATAAAATCATCTTGGATAGTGCCAGCCAGCACATTGGCCAAACAAAAGATATAAAAGGCCATTCTCCAGTCCCCTGGTGGAATCAAGATTGCGAAAAAGCTATCAGGGAAGCAAAAGCAGCGTTGAACAAATATAGGAAACACAAAACTCTCCAAAATCGCGTAGAGTTGAAAAAATACAAAGCAAAGGCACAACTTGTGATCAAACAATCCAAGAAAAAATCTTGGCAGGAATATGTTTCTGGAATAAACTCCTCCACTCCAATAAATCAAGTCTGGACCAAAATAAGAAAAATGATTGGACATAGTTCAAAAAGCACTATCCGTAGCATTAAACACAATGACCGGTACTACTCATCCACAATAGATATAGCCAATATTTTGGGCCAATCCTACCAAGAACAATCGTCAACCTCAAATTTCACACGCGACTGTCTCAATAACAAGGCTCAAATCGAACAAACTCCCATCAGTTTTGAAGATACACTGGATAACCCTTTAAACCTTCCTATTACTATAGAAGAACTTGACAGCTCCTTAGAAAAAATGAAAAACTCGAGCCCAGGTCCAGACAATATTCCAGTCATATTCCTCAAATATCTACCACCTTCAGCAAAACGGCATCTACTGAAGCTTTTCAACAAGACATGGGAAGATAAAGTATTCCCTTCATTATGGTCTGAAGCTATTATTCTACCATTTTTGAAATCTAAAAAGCCCAAACAAGAAGCCAACTCGTACAGACCTATATCACTAACATGCTCAATGGGAAAACTGCTAGAGAAAATTGTCAACCAAAGACTCATATGGCATCTCGAAACTTCTAACATCCTAATCAACGAACAAACTGGTTTTAGACCAAACTGCTCAACTCTTGACAATATTGTGGATTTGGAAAGTGAGATCAACGAGGCTTTTGCCACCAAACAGGTATGCGTAGCCATTTTCTTCGATATCTCAAAAGCTTTTGATACCTGTTGGACTCCAAACATTCTGATGCAACTACGAAGATGGAATATCACAGGAAATTGCCTAGCTTTCATCAACAACTTCCTTGCCAACAGAACATTCAAGGTTCGGGTTGACGACGTACTATCTGATGCTTACCGCCAAGCAAATGGAACCCCACAAGGCTCAGTTATCAGCCCTACTTTATTTCTGATTGCCATCAACAACATACTCAATAATCTGAAAAAACCATTGAAAGCAAGAGTCTTCGCAGATGACCTAGTAGTTTACATAAAAGGAAAAAATATAAATACAATATCTCTATTCAACAATTCATCACAAATTTGGAACTATGGTTACGTCAATCCGGCTTCAGGTTTTCTGTTACCAAAACAACAGGTGTGGTATTCAGCAGAAATCGTTCATATACTATCCCAAAATTGAAACTTTATAACCAAAATATCAACTTTAAATCATCAGCTAAATTTCTAGGAATGATCTTTGACCATAAGCTTACCTGGAAAGATCACATAGAGAAGTTAGTCCAAACATGTATGAAGCGGCTTAATATAATGAAAAGTCTAGGAAATATAAATTGGGGATCTGACCAAACAACACTACTACTTATATATAAAACGCTGATTAGGTCTAAAATAGACTACGGCTCCATAGCTTACGCATCTGCCAGAAAAACTGTACTTCGCAAACTCGATGTTATCCATAATACAGCATTAAAAACAGCTTCAGGCTCGTTTACAACATCCCCTAATACCTATATCCACTAATGCTGGAAAACCAGTTTACAATAAGACATCCAACAACATATATAGAGATCTTTTTGATAAAAAACCGCATCTATCAAAGCCATTCTATGCCAGAGTTAGAGATCTTCTTCAGAAATTTAACCTAGAGCTCCCAACAATGTTTCCATCCACTGTCGAATATCCAGCTCCGTGGACAATCTCTACCCCTCGCTGCCATACTAACTTGACCGGGTTTGATAGGGATACAAATCGCCATGAAATCTTTGCAGAAATCAACAGGATACTGCATAACTACATTGACTTCAACATAGTCTACACGGATGCTTCGAAATCGGAGGCAGGAGTGGGTGCTGCAGTAGTGACCGCAACTGAATCTTACAGCAGAAAATTCTCCCCTCACACAAGCATATTTACGGCAGAACTCTATGTTATCTTTCATGCCCTTAAAGTAACTACCTCCTTCCCAAATCCCAAAACCCTAATTTTAACTGATTCCTTAAGTAGCATTCAATCCTTCAAACATCTCTATCCCAAGCATCCAATATTACAATCAATCAAATCACTGCTTCACAATATCCAGAACGACAAGAAATCTGTCGATTTCATTTGGATTCCTGCTCACATTGGCATCAGAGGCAACGAAAAAGCGGACCTATGTGCGCGTAACGCAATCGTAAACGTTAATGCTAAACTCAACTCAACTAACAAAGTGTGTGGTGAGTGACGTGAGAACACTTATTCGGGAAAAAGTTCACAACCACTGGCAACAAGACTGGCAGCGATCGCAAGACAAACTTCGCGAATTTAAATCAACAGTGACACTGTGGAAGCATCCAAAAATATCACGCAGAGCACAAGTGACTATTACTAGACTTAGAATAGGGCATTGCAAATTTACGCACACTTATCTTTTCAATAATGACAATGCTCCTATATGTGATTCATGTCAAGAACACTTAACAGTGAAACATGTCCTGATCAATTGCACTAAGTTCGACACGTACCGGCTAAAATATAGACTACCCACAGACTTAAATATACTCTTAGGTGTAAACTGCCCAGTTGATAAATTGTTGGGATTCCTAAAGGACATTAATCTACTAAACAAAATCTAATATTGTATATTGTTGTATATTGTTATACACCCCGCTAATCACCTTGGGTGGAAGCGGATTAGCTTGAAATAAAAAAAAACCATGACGAGATCGGTCCGTATTAGCAGGCTGGAACAAACATGGTTCACAAAATATACAGTGACAGCCAACGATAGTGTCGACAGTGATATATTAATTGGTGCTAATTTTATGGAAAACAAAAACATATACTATTAGGTTGACGACTTGTTGACTTCCAAGAATAGGTCGGATATTTCCTTATGATTAATAAATATAAAATGTAGTAAAGCACATTCAGCCTCACTGACTATAGAATAGGTAACAAATATACCACACAGTTTTGCCTAAAACGATAAACAAATTAATATTTGTACCGCCGTCCAGGAATTCGGGAAAGTGATTCACCCAGCTCTATTGGTTAATACAAAAGACGATCAGAAAAGAATAGTGGTAGATTACCAGGCATTGAATAAAATTACATAAAAAATAGTTTTCCTATGCAGCTCATAGAAGATATTATCGACAATTTCGGTGAATATAAGTATTTTAATAGTAGGTACCGATCTGGCATCAGGTTATCATCAGATTCCTTTAGATCCAAAATCTATCCCGTATTCCGTATTTGTCACCTATGAAAGTCATTACGAATATTTGTGAGTTTCATTTCACCCTTGTAATGCTCCCTCAGTATTTCAACAATTCATGAACTTAATTTTTAAACCATTGATTCAATGTGATACAATACCTGGACGATATATTGAAACCATCCAAAAAAATTGAAGAATGATTTAGTATGTAGGAAAAAGTTTTGAAAATATTAACAGAATATTGGAATTGGGAAAATCAGTATTTCTAATAAAATATTAACTTATTCGTACAATCCGTACAATCAAATAGCCCCATCAATAGTCAATACTCAAGCCGTACTTTCCTTTACCAAAACCCAACATCAGTTGAGCCAATTTTTGCGATTAATGGGATTCTTTATAAAATTCATCAAAGATTTTGCCAGTATACAGTATACAAAATTATTAAAAAAAATTCTTCCTGGAAATGATCTGAATCACTTACGTCATAAATATTCTAAAAAATAATATTTATCCAAAACCGGTATTAGTTATATTCAACCATAAACTAACAATAATAGAACAATAGCGGTAAAAAAGGGGTTATTTGCACTCCCTACCCAAATACGCCAGATCACACCATACTCTTCATATCAATCATTTGGAACCCTTTATGATAAAAATAAATTAGTAATTGTGAACGGTTTTTCGAAATTTACATTCTCAAGACCTTGGTGGTGGTCTTGGGAATGTATGTAACCAAGTCAGTGTTAGAAGTACTAAATGAAATATTTACTATTTTTGGTACTACTGAAAGAAACACCGAACCACACAACGTACGCCTGCAGAACTTTTATTTGGATTTCTCTTGAAAATGGATAACGACATGCATACTGAAAGGGCCGAAAGCATCACCGATTTCACCAATATTCGTAAAGAAACTGCGAAAAGGTTAGAGAAAAATAGACTGAAATAAAATGTTACCTTTAATCAGAAGAGACTACCAACAAAAATGTTTGGGATTGGAGATTTGGAGCTAACGAAGGTCATTAAGAATCTAGAAACCGAAGAAAGTAAAAAGTTGCTAAGTTCAGAGGACCTTTTATAATAGTGGAAGTTCTATCAAACGACAGTTATAAAGTTGAGGAGGACATTCACACAGGTGATACAACCGGCCATATGAAGTAGTAGTAACAGCAGAACACATTAAACCTTTTGAATTTCAAACATGTTGAAGTAAGAACTAGCACTCTGATTGCAAAAATGAGCACTTTGATTGCAAAACTTTGATTGCACAATAAGCCCGTTACTGGCAGGAAGAACCCTCGATGGCAAGAAAGTAAGCTTTCATGGATAGCTCACCAAAAGATATTAATTTTTTTATTTGTTCATTTGTTCACAGATAAGCCCTTGAGTATAAGTTGTTGAGAATAACAACAGGTCAGAATGGCCGTGCGGTAAACCCTTACGATATGCGTCACTGGCACGCATATGACAGATATAGAAAACATGTTGACTCAACCATAGAATAATGCTAATGATGACTTAATTCTTTTGTCGTTTCTTATAAAGAGTGAATGTATAAGACGTTTTTCATAATTATATAAATGTTAATGTCAATAGTGCCTTCATATTTATTATTCGACTGCCCCGCCATCCAACTACAGTAAATGCAGTTTCCCATGTTATATTTGTGAATATGTTTTTAGATCATTTATTAAATAATATGTATTGAGAAATTGATATAACGCAAGGTGATAACTATGTTCACATTTCATATAGTAACGTGTTGAATATCAGTTGATGAGTGAGTTTCTAAACATGTTACCTATAGAATAATAATTATTATAATCAGAGTCACGTAGTAGTGACCATATTATTTTACATTTGATCAGAATCAAAATCACCCAATTTCCGGTTCAGGATGAATCGTTTATAACTGATAAATTGTACAATAAAATTTATAGTTTAATATGATATTGCAATTTCTTTGTTTCTGTATCGTATCTTTTCATTATGATTTAGATGAAATTAAAAAAAGTGATTACTCTCATGATTGTTAGTTATTAAGTCTATTTTTCTTACACAATGGCCTAATAATTAGTTGGTCCCCACAAAGGTTAAGGTGTTTCACTGAAAATATAATTTGATTATGAAAATTTTGTTTGTGTTCATTTTATGACTTTTCTGTTACGCAAATTAGAAAGATATAGTATTAAAAGTCTCTTGATTCTTACATAATTTATTGCTCTCTAATTTGGTGAATTTTGATTGTTGTTGGTTGATTGGAAGAAGTTAACCCTAGCTCATGTTACTTTCATAATATTCTGACATGTATAATTTTCAGAATATGGAAAAGCAAAGTTGATTTTAATAATTTTAATAATTTGAGCAACGTTCAATTTTAATATATAGCCTCAAAGAGACTGATTAAAAGACTTAACACCTTAACATAATTATGTCACATCAGTTTTACAAAGTCGTAATTGATTTGTTAAATCTGCTTAAAACAGAAATTTCTTAAATAAAATTTAGTTCTTAAACTGTAACTCAGTTCTTCATTTTGGTTGACCTTTTCCTGAATAAACGGTAAAAACCTATATTATATGATATTAATTTATATTGCCAGTATTTTCAACGGAAAATAATAAATTTGGATTGAACTAATTATAGTACATTTTTTCACGTCAGATAAATATGTTGGTAAATTACGAAAATTAGTATCTATTCGTACCTGATAATTTTAATGAAATGTAGATTTGAAATTTAAGTATTCATAATTTTTAAATTATATGACAAGAAAACTCTTTCGCAGTTTTTAAGCTATAGCCCCTGGTATGACAGTTGCCGATAAACAAACTAATTTTTTGCATTAGTAGCTTTTATTATTTAATTCTACTTTAACATATCAATTTCTACGTATGTGGAATTTGTTTGAAAATTATGTATCAATATTGTTAAAATAAATGTTGATTCTAATATTTATAATTGTAAGATTTAATAAAAATGAAATAAAAAAGGCAACAAGTATGCGGTGTTCTCAAACGGCCACTCTCAAAATACTAACTGCACCCGACACAATTAAAAATTTACATAGAAAATAACTTATTGATTTATATAATTGTTATAGTACGTATCCGTACCAGTTTGAACATCTTTAACTATTTTATTTCCTATTGGTTTCTTTTTGAGCTTTTATATAATTTCTTATAATATCCATCCTGCTATTTTCCTTAGTTGTTTCATCTCTGCTGCTATTCTGTGTATTTTGTGACTTAATTTGTTTTTTCCTGTTTTCTGTCTCTATATGTATTTTTTCATCTTCTGTGAAATGACTCCTGGGTATTCAAATGTTGTCACTACATCTATTCCTTCAATTTTTTATACCTTTTAATATATTAATGTTTCTAAATCGTCTTGATTCTAGGTCTAGGATTTTTTTTTTCATATTTTTGAAGACAGGTGAAAATTTGTCATTTGTCGACATTTTCATTTTAATACTCATGATATAGTTGATCTATTGATTAATACCTATAAATACGCAAATTGTCAGTGTCACATCATACTTTGATGAAAATTGACGGTAGTCTGAATGTCAAAGTTTTTCCGGTCTTCAAAATTATTAAAAAACAATTTCAAATCAGAATAGACCTAAAATCAAGACGCTTTAGAAAAACAATATATCTATTCTTTCTCCTTTCATTATTAACTACCATCCTTTTGCGTTTTTTGATATTTACTTCCATTCTTATGTATTTTATTGTCTTAATCCATACGTCTAGTTTTTCTTCTATGTTCTTAAACGTATCTGTTACTATTACTATATCATCTGCATATCTCTCATCCATCTATTTCTACTAGTTTTAGGTTTCTGTAGCCAATTATTATCTCCAGTTTATACTTCCCTTTAATTATTTTTATGATCCTATTTATTACGACTATAAATATAAAAGGATTATATAAGAATATCTCCTTGTTTTACTACCATCTCCACCTAAACTCTTTTGATATTCTATTTTATCTATTGAGTCGAATGTAGCTTTCAAATCGGTGAATGTAATATGTAATTCACTCTACTCCACATGTTGCTTCATTTCCTTATCAATGTATTTCCATATTTTTTGTGTCTCTATGATTGTCATATATGTTTTTAGTCAACCGAAAATCACGATATTATTCTTTAGTTTTCGCAGATCAGGTCATTCTCGTTTTTATGCAATAGTATCAATTGATTTTCTTTCCCAGGGTAGATATTTTATTAGAGCTCCATTATAAATGGGATATCTTCAATAGCTAACCCTGGCCTTAAATATTTTATCATTTTCGCTTATATTTTGTCACCTCCGCTCTCTTTTCCTATTTTGATTTTCCTTATCGCTTTTTCCACTCACTTGTTCCTTATGCCAAGTGTACACGTATCAAGTAGTTATAGCAAGTTACTAAAGCCAGTAACTAAAATTTGAGTCTGGTTTTCTAGCGAGTGTCTACATTTTGATAAGTATTCCAGTTTATTTGTCATTTAGTACTGTGGAATTAAACATGGCTGAAAAAATACGGGCAGCAATACGGCATTGTGGTGAATTATCAGAAACCCTTTGCAGAAGAAATGAAGACAAATAAAAATAAGCATTATTGAGTACGAAAATTGATTAGTCGAAGAGATGTATATGGTGCTACTTTGTTAAGAGAATTAGCAGCTGAAGACGCACCAGAATATAGAAATTGGTTGAGAATGATAGTTGATAGTATCGGTATAAGTGTTTATTATCGGGGCGGAGTCTGCTACACTGTAAATTGCATGGTCGGAAAAAATATTGTTCAGCATACGCAATTAAGTGAACAATAATGTAATGGATATTACTCCATTACTAGAGGCTGCGGGTTCTAAAATATATTAGGTATTTTAAACAACAAATATTTAAATATTTTCTCATCTTCTAAGATCCTTAATACGCCTTTTCGTAATATGTTGCGGATTGATGATTTCTGGTAACAAACATTTTTTGGTCCCAGAAGTTGTCATCTCGAAATATCTAAAAAAAAATCAATTATGGTAAGTATTAGTTATAATATACTTACTGGATAAACTTACAATTTCAGACTCAATTCCAATAGTTGTCCAAACAATCAAAATACAATAACGACGTTGTGTTATATGGAGCTGCCCTAGTACTTGATAAAAGTAATTGCTGCTACGTTTTAAAAACATACGTCCTTCCCGAAGTTCTGCAAATTTAATAATTTGTTTTTGGATGGCGTCTATAGGTGTCGTTTTAGCTGCTGAATAAGGACACTTCACCTCAATAATGCCGTTATCTCCTATTAGACCATCAGGTGTAGCTGCCAAATAGGGCTTTTCAGCATCAACGAATAAACCGCATTCTGCTACAGCGACGTTGTAAATTTCTTCATACAAACGAATTGCAATTTGTTCATGTTCTTTGCCCCAGTTTGTGGCTATATTGCCGTGAAATGGATTGTACAGAATTGTTTTAACAAGAGCTGCGCAGTGGGTCTTTGCACGTTGTTTGCAAATTTGTCCGAAAACAGAAGCTGTTAGTCTCTTAGATATCTCTTCTTTCCACAATAAACAGTCTGCTTGGCCGATTGTGTTGTTCTGTAAAATCTCACATTCTTCTTTGCTCAGATGAAGGTTATTGAGGAATCCTTTAACTCTTGATTCGTATTCTTCTTCATGCATATCTGATGACGGTAATCCATAATCTTCATCAGCCTCTGTTATTGCTTTTCTCTTTTGTTTTATTGTGCCAGAAAACAATGTTCGCCTACTTTTTTTCCATGCAATGTTTTGTGCATGTCTTGCAATGATCTTTTTGGTATACTTTCCAGAGCTCGCATGGGTCACTTTTTTATGTATATAGCGCGGAAATTCGCCAGCAGGTACGTTGTAGGATATGGCAGCCGCTTCACATCTTGTTGCATAGGAGCGTCGCGCCGTATAATTGATTCTTTTCCCGCCAACAAACTTTGCTACAACAGAATGATAACATTCTGCAGCATTGTTGTCCATATTTAAAATCAAACTTTCGGAATTTCGCGTAACACGTTCTGCGACATACAAAATATCCTGGAACAGTCCGGAAGCTTTCATTTCAGTTACCCAATCATATCCTTTTTTCTGTTCATCTTGGTTAATGTTTGTCATTTTAGAACAGAAATATAATTCACATTTTTCGTGGTTTCCAAAAACGTGGTAGGGTCCGTTGTAAATGTCTTTTTTCAATAATCGGACTTTCTCAGCATGGCACTCTTCGCTTTTTTCAGTGGTAAACTGCGTAAACGTTTTATACTGTTCATCAAAATATTCCTTTGTTTAACACTGACAGGCAGATTTTTGGAACTTGTTTTCTTCTGGGTTAGTGCGCGCAACCGTGTACAATAATTTCGCAACAAGTGATTGCGGCATTCGATTTTTGATACTGGTGTATCATAGGGACGTGCATCGGCCAGTTTTTTTGTCACGCTTCTATCACCATCACCAACAAGATATAAATATTTAACACCATGCATCTCGATGCTCTGTTTGAAACCTTCAACTATGATGTTAGATTCCATGCCTGTTGATGGATCAGACCAGTTTTTAAAACACTTGTGTGCAATTGGTTGTTCTTCTTTGTTTTCGGCTCTTGCACACAAGCAACAATATTTGTTGCGTATTCCTAGGGATAATACCTTTTTGGTTTCTTGACCAATGATTACTCCCACTCCTGATGCTGCATCATAGTTTACTTTATAAGAGCGTTTGCTCCAGGCTCCATCAGCTACAACGGTGATGTATGGAATGGAATCTTTACCTATGCGTCCCTTTTCGATAGCAATTCTACGTTCTTGTACGTCAGCTTGTTCTATTATTTCCTCGAGCTAACTCGTGGATACTGTCGGCCAATTCATTTTGTATTTTTTGGTACAAATGTGAACTCATTACAGGCAAATCGCAAAGCCCCAATTGTTCCTCTATTTGTGCTGAAACCACCAGTGGATATTGCACCTAAGACAATCGCTTGATTCACATTTAACATAGTAGGATCGGGATCAGTGTCCACCTTCTTAGATTCAAGACAGTTAGTGCACTTAATTGTAAAAACACTTCGAAATCCCTGACGATATTCACTCACTATTTCTAAATTCTCATTTCTACAATTGAAGATGTCTACATGTTTAAAGTTTATAATGTCATTGAAAAAATGTTTCACATTCACAATTCGCCGACCGGTTACTTTGAATTGTAACTTTTCTTGAGGTCCTTGCAGTTGGGTGGGGGTATGTAAACTTTCTCGCTGTTTTGGAACACCATCTTCTATCTGCAAATACGTGGAGCTTGTTGCCGCAACTTCGACTCGTACGTTCTCTCTAAAAGGTAGTGGTGTAGCACTACTACTACTAGCCGCAACTTCTTCTCGTACATCCTGGTGTGGTGGTGTATCACTACTACTAGTAAAGTACGAATCAACTAAGAAAAGGCCACAGACGTCATCGACTAGTTATCGTCTGCCTCACTTTAAAATATTCCCTCTCTGTCGCTTCAGACTGATATACCAGTGGCGTAGGTTCTTATTTAAATAAAAATTAATGCAGTTCGCAACAAAACATTTATTAGATTAAAAAATACAAAAAAAATATATTTTAAAGATTTAAACATATATTACAGTAAGATATTACTTATATACAAAAAAAATCACTGAATGAACAACTTAAAAACAAAATTATTACCTGAAACCAATTTTTTTAAGGAGCCGATTCAAGCTGCTTACATTTATTACTTCTGTCAAGATTTGCCGGTCATTAATTTTCTGCAAAACACCTGTAATTTCATCATAATTTAGCATTGGACGTTTGCTCTTTTAAATTGAATAGTAACAACAGTAAACCTTAAACTAAGTAGGTACATGACTTTATAATACTAGTAAAAACAATTTCTTACAGTTTAAAGTAGGAAGTCTCTTCTCCAGTACATAAAAATCGTAGGTAATTTCCCTTATAGATTTTATCTGATCTGGCGAGATACGATCCAGCTTTCTTTTTTTAGTGTTACGTATTTTTTTCGGCGATTGAAAAGATGTGCTTGGCCCTCCCCGCTCAACTTTTTGAGCTTCTTTTGATATCTTCTGAAAAGTAGACCTTGACACCCCAGTAGCAGCTAGTACTCTTTCCCTGAAATATCAAAATATGTTAATATTCTAATTTAAAATATGACACTCAATAAGTAGGTGCCTGTATAAAAATGTGTAAACTCCGCATTTCTTCAACCTACTTCTCGAATTAAATCTTGCTACATACCTGTAATTTTTCAAAGGAATAGTAACTCCTTCATCTGCCTCTTTTTTCATGAAATTAATAATATTATAATATAAATTAATAATATTGCGTATAATAAGACCTTGCTTTCAAACTTTTTTTGCAGATATAATTTAAAACGATTTTGCCTCTAATGTTCAAAAACAGCGCTATCTGTAGAATAAACTAAGGCACAGACTAAAAATAACACCGAACACAATAAATCACACTATCTACTGAACAACAAACAATACTAAATGCTGAATGTCCGATGTTCGGTCGGTTATGTATCTGCGCATCCATAAGCGCAAATTATTTATATTACCGTACTTTCCTTCCTAAGTAAAGGCTTGGCAACATCGAAGAGGGACTCGCAATGGTAAGAGATCCATGGTTACGCGACGATTTCCCTTCGAATTCTGATTTATACTATGCCGCAGTCATGCCGCGTTGCCAGTCTATTTGAAACTTGAATTTCTATATTAAAAATACCGAACAATCGTAAAAAATCTTCTTGGTGTTATCTGTGTTGAACACAAGCCTTCAACGTCCTTAAAAAGAGTCCTTCTACATCTAACTGTACTTGAAATTGGTGTGACAGCCCCGTTGGGATGGTGACTGCGAGGAATTTGTTTTCTCATGTTCAGTAACTTCACTGTTTGCATTACTTAATGATTTGGTATCCAAAAGAGTCTAAGAAATTGAATTTCAATTAACACCTAAGTTATGTTTTATTGCATAAAGCAAGATAAAAGCAAATCATCTAGAATAATATGTAAAATTCAGTACCTGTGGTTCTGGCTTTATTATATATTGGGATATAATGTTTACTTTTTTATTTGCTATCTGGTCCAGTCCCTAAAATTATTATTTTCATTGTAAAATACAAACCTAATTAATATTAGAATACAACCTTCATAACATGGTCCTTCTGGACTTCCAGAATTGTGGGCACTGCATCAGCTTTCAAACGTAAAACTGAGGTACACGGCACAAATCTATCTTTTGTGAAATGCTCATTGCAGATTCTAACATGGCCACATAGTGGTCTATATTTCATTCCCATAGCTTCCTGCCATATTTGCGACCTGTAACACACATGTAATTATTGTACATTGTAAAATAGCAACCTGTTTTTTAGTTTCATCTGGTACAGCTCGATTTTAATCTTTGCAGTAAGGAAACCTCAGTAATAAAAAACCAAACATTCATCTAACATGCATAAACGTATGGGTACTTACACAACAAGATAATAAATTTTCTGTTTACCTGTCTGCGCTACGGGGAAAGCAAAATAAATGCTTTACGTCGTCTTCAGAATTACCGCACACAATACAAAATCTCATTTTCCGGTGAATGATGATTATTGAAACCACACAAACCCACAAATAGAATCCAAGTGCATGTAGCGTGATGAACAAAACAGAACGGCAGGGTTTTACATGTGTCATTTCACATTCCATTTATTAATGTCAATTATGGTAGTGACATCTGTGTGCAAATAATATAACTTTCGAAAGATTTCTGTAAATACAAAAGCGCCTCTACAAACGTTTTGTAGTAAGTGTGATAAAGACAGATAAATACGATTTGTAATGTACTGAACAATGATGAAAAAAACTGCCTTCTTTTTGGATCTACTTTCCCGTCTGGTGTGGTCTATAGTAACTGCTTTGTTCTGCAAGTAAGTGAGTGGAATGTACTTACTGTATTGTTTTTAATCAGTTAGAATACATTGAAGAAATTTTTTTCGGAATCATTTCCGTAAACAAATCATAACAAGAAAAGTGGTATTATATGTATAACTGAATAAATAAACTTATAAAACAGGTGTTATACCAAATCTGACATATGTATCAATCTTGGCGTTAACATTTTTTTGTGAAAGTATTAAATTTACAGTCAAGGTGCTAACAAGTACCATAAATAGAAGTGTACAATTCAATTCTACTTCAACTGCATTCAGTATTGATACAATTATTCAATTCATGTAAATTAACATAATTCAATTAATCCCAAACACATTTTTCCAAATCATTTGGAATCTGATTTTATTCGTACCAATTCAAATGCAATTTTCAGAATTCAGATTCAATTCTTACCAACTCAAAGTCAATCTTTACCACTTCAAATGAAATCTTTACTAATTTTAATTCAATGTTTAACAATTCGAAAAAATTCCACTGTTGCATAAAAATTTACTTCATTTCAATTCTTTGTAATCTAATTCAAAGCAGTTCATTACAATGCAATAATAATTCTTTTCTGAAGTGATAATGAATTAATCTCTTTGTGACTGTACCAACCAATTCTTCAGTTCTTAGACCCCCGTTTACAGTTTTTCGGAAATGATTACGAAAACTCATATTCAAAAGTTGATAAACAAGTGCACCTGCAAACTTCGCCTTCGGCTCGGCTTTTGACACTTTGCGCTCGGTTTGCAAGAGAGATCACTTTTTTATTTTGGTTTGAAGCACTTTCACCCACCTTTTGCTATCTCGAATTTTTTCATTCTCTGACGTATACTTTGCTTGCGTCCACTGCCAGGAGTTAAATTGGTCTTCTATTTTGGCATATTTGCTTGAATAAGTCTCGCCACACAAATATAGTCAAATTCACTTTTGTGTTTTTTGCACTGCACTGCACTGAACTGTAAGATAATTTCGTGAAAATGCGAGAATGAAAAGACGTGTTTTCAAGACAAAGTTTACTAAACGACTGTCCCTTATAATACAAGGTCAAAATCTCTCCACTTTATGTAGGGAGTTTGTTTATATTACGTAAAACACTTCATCTCTTATCATTATAGCTTTGGTTCTCACCCAAGTTCTCAGCTAAGGGTGGTTTACCACCAAAATCGTGCATCCAGACTAAACAACCGGCCACGCTTCCCTTCGCGTTTATTTTACAAACATTCAACGTCCATTTTTATTCGCAATTTATCGGGTTTATATTGTTAATAGTAACGGACACCGATGGGAAATAAAAAACTGTTTAATAGTATTAAATTTGCCAAAAGGTGTAAAACAGAAAATTTTAAACGTTAAACATAGTATTGAGAAACTATATGTACCTAGATAATTAGAAATATAATATTTTTAAACTAAGTAAATATTGATTTATGTTTTCTGTCCAGTCTGTTTAGGCACCACCCTGATATTTCAAGTATATTTAAGGAGTAATCTTCAGCATTTCTAAATTACTAAATAACAGTGTAAGGGACAGTCGCGCGCAACAAAAGTGAGTTGAACATCTGTATTTCAGTTAAAAGTGTCTCTACGTCGTCTCATGTCTTTAGCTACACAACGCTCATTTACACTTTAGAGCGGTATCTCTTTCCGAACTTTCGTTGTGCAGTCGACGAAAATATTCGTCGGCCGTACATTACCACCTTAAATGTTGGCAAAAGCTTTTCTTATAACATCTGCTTGAGAAATATCGTCGCCATTGATTCTTCACAACTAAAGGGGAGTTTACACAGTGCCAGCTGCTGGGCTGGTCAGTAAACAGTAGCTGTACTTGGCGAGTGGGGACCAATATATGCAGTTGCTCACCCGTTTACACCTAGTTAAGTAGCTGTACGGTATCAAAATTCTGCGAGGCAGTGAGCTTGCGGGTCACAAACAAAATATGTCGAAAGTAAAAATTGCGATACGCAAGGTAATACAATCTTTTTCCTTAATTTTGTGCGATGAGTTGATTAAAGAAATGGAAAGTGATCTGAAAAGAAAAAGACGGATTTGGGTCAGAAATTGGTTGCAAAATAAATCCTCAGGAGCTACAAGCATGATTATGAAAGAGCTATATTATCAGGACCCTCGTGAATATCAAGCTGTTATGCGATTGACGTCTTCACAGTTCGAAATTCTTTTAAATTTAATTGCTACAGGTATTCAACGCAGTGACACATTTATGCGTAAAGCTATCCCAGCTAGAGTGAAACTAGAAATAACCTTGACTTTTCTGGCCTCTGGAATGACATTCAGGATGTTGTCAGTATTATATAGGGTATCGAAGGCATCCATATCGAAAATGATACCAGAAGTTTCCGATGCTATAAGTGCTAGCTTAAAAGATTATATTAAGGTAAGTATAGGCTGTACTGTTTATGTTTATATATTTACTAAAAAAACAAAAGCTTACAAAAACGCAAATATTACAAAAATAACGTAGCTTCCATGAAACATTTTGGTTCAGATAAATATAACTATATGGAAAATGATTATTTAAACTTGTGACGAATTCTTGGTTTTAAGGAATATTAGCATTTAATATTGCTTGGGCTACCAAGTCATCAGTATCATTTGCCATTGATGACATCTCTTCCATAGTATTGCTTGTGTGTACTGTCTGATGTGAGTACTGTGAATATAAGTGAGGAGGCGATTGAGAAGTACTGCAAAATGAGTGTTCGCTTGCAGTTGGTATTGGTGTAGTACACGATGTGGAAGGTGTAGACGCATGTGGATTATATAGGTTTTTCAGTCTGTATTTTGTTAAGACTTGCTGCATTTCAGCATTCGCGTTTAGCATATCCGGCACAGATAGTTGCTTTAATTGAACCGTAATGTGTTTGCCTATTATGTCGCACTCGTTTTCCTTTTCTTCAAGTGGTAATCGTAAACTCTTATTCAAGTCTTTCAGCTCGTTGATTGCTGCATGCATGGTACTTTCTTTTGGAACTACATTTCTCTTTATTCCTTTTTTTGGGGATAGGTTCCTCTTTTTTGCTGTTGGCGTTCTGGCAATGCCTATAGTATCATCCTTGTTTATGTCCTCATCAGTTTGTGACATATCCACGCTATCTTCAGTTAAATCATGGGTTTCCTGCAATGAAAATGTATTTCTATTTACAGATACCAAATCAAGACGAGTGGCAAGATATAATAATAATAATATGGTGACTAAACACCCCAGATGGGGTAACGCCGCTCTTACGAGCTTTCTAGATCTTTTTTTTTCTTTGTTTCGGGGTAGATCAGTCCCCATTCTCTTCTGTTTATATCTTGTGGCACATATCCTGCCAGGCTCGTCTATCTTTCGTTTTTTCTTGCCAGTTCCACATCCCAATTCTCTTAAGGTCGTCTTTTACCTCTTGCCACCATGTAGACCTTGGTCTTCCTCTTCTTCTAGCACTTCCAGGGTTCCAATCTAATATTGAGTACGCTACTGTTTCCTCTCCTGCTCTCCATACATGTCCCAGCCATCTTGCTCTTTGTTGTTTAATTTTTCTTACTATGTCCTCTTTAATTTCTTGTGCTATTTCATAGTTCATTCTTCTTCGGTACTCATTTTCTGTTAGTTTTACTGGTCCTAATATTGTTCTTAATATTTTTCTCTCAACAATTCTTAAGTCTTCTTCTTGCTTTTTTGTCATAGTCATAGTTTCTGCAGCATACATCAAGACCGGTCTAATAACTGTTTTATATATTCTCATTTTTGTACTTTTTCCTAGTATTTTGTTTTGCAGTAGTTTTTTGTTAGCGTAATATGCCCTGTTAGCTGCTGTTATTTTTTCTTTGACTTCTGCCTCTTTATTTCCGTCACTACTTAAGGTTATTCCTAAGTACTTGAATGTATCTACTTCCTCAAAATCAAAATTTCCAATTTTTATTTTCTGTTTACCTCCTATAATACGTTTATCTAGCCTCATTATTTTTGTTTTCTTTTCATTTATTTTAAGACCCATTTTACTTCCTTCTAGTACTATTTCCTTTAGCATTTCTTCCATTGTGTTTCGACTTCTTGTGATAAGTGCTATGTCGTCTGCGTATGCTACTATTTGTCCACTTCTAGTTTTTATTGTTCTCTTGTCTATTTTACGCATCACATATTCCAGTGCCAAATTGAACAGCGTCGTTGATAAAGCATCCCCCTGTCTTACACCCTGATTTATTTCAAATTCTTCTATGTTCCCCACTTGTGTCCTTACTGTGACTGTTGTTTTCTTCATTGCACACTGTATTAGTTTTCTTAGTTTGGGGTGTATTCCCAGTTCTTTTAGTGCCGACATGAGCTTACTTCTTTTTATCGAATCAAACGCTTGTTCAAAATCTATGAAGAGTATTTCCACTTCCATTTTATACTCATGCGCTTTCTCCATTATCTGCTTGACCGTATGGATAGCATCTATTGTAGATTTTCCAGATGTAAACCCGGTTTGGTACTGTCCAATTATGGTTTTGGTTTGTTTTGAAATTCTTTTTTGTATGAGTGTTGACAGTATTTTGTATGCGGTGTTTAGCAGCGTGAGTCCTCTGTAAATCTTACATATCTGTTGATCCCCTTTTTTGTGTATAGTAATAATTTCACCAGTTTCCCAATCCTCAGGCATTTTTTCTTCGATCCATATCTTTTTGATCAATTCATATAGCCGATATTGGAGGTCAAAGCCTCCATATTTTATTAGCTCCATATTAATGCCATCTAATCCAGGTGCTTTTCCATTGCGGCTTTTATTGATTATTTCATAGATTTCCTCTCTTGTTGGTTCATCCGTATTTTCGGTTGCATTTTCTAGATCTTCTATTTGTTGATATTCTTCATCTTGGAGTACTTCTTTATCTGTAAGTATTTCCTTAAAATATTGCGTCCATGTTATTTTGTACTGATGTTCATCTTCCGTTACTTTTCCGTTGCTATCCTTTATGCCTTTTATCTTCCCTTTATTTACCTTATTTTGTTCATTTATGCTCTTATAGAATTTCTTCGAGTTTATATTTATATTTTCCCTTTCTATTTCCTTTATTTTGCTGTCTATCCAATTTCTTTTTGCTCTTTGATTCTTTTCTTAACTCATTATATTTTTGTAAGTCCTGTTGCTTGCCAGTTTGGATCCATTTTAGTCTTGTCCCGTTTTTTTTATTTAGTATTTCATGACAATTTTCATTATACCAGCCTTTATTTGCTGTTTTTTCTTTTATTCCGACATGTTCTGCTGATGCTTCTTTTATACAGTCTTTGATTTGTACCCACTCCGTTTGTATATCATTTGACTTTGTCTGTTCTCTTAATTTTTTTGTTAAATTATCTCTGTATTTTTTTCTTGCATTTGTGTGGTTCAATTTTTCAATGTTCCATTTCTTTTTTTTTAGCATCTCTTCTACATCTTTTAACCTTCTGCTTTATAGTTGCTGTAACTAGAAAGTGGTCCGTATCTGCGCAAGCTCCCCTAAATGTTCGGACATCCTTTACAGAGCTTTGTTTCCTTTATAGTTGCTGTAACTAGAAAGTGGTCCGAATCTGCGCAAGCTCCCCTAAATGTTCGGACATCCTTTACAGAGCTTTGTTTCCTTCTTGTTATTAATATATGGTCTATTTGCGTGAATGTTTTGATGTCCGGGGCACTTCAAGTCACTTTGTGGTGGTACGGATGCTGGAATTTGGTGCTGCTTATGACCATATTCGTACTTATAGCTAAATTGCACAATCTTGTTCCATTATCATTTGTTACATTGTGTACTGTATGTTTTCCTGCAACTTGTTTTATGTAATCTTCTTGACCTATCTGTGCGTTAAAATCCCCCAGTACTATAGTTGTATCTTCCTTGGGTATTCCTTCGATTTCCTTCTCCAGATTCTCATATAGTTTTTCTTTTTCTTCTTCTTCAGCATTTTCTGTTGGTGCATACACGTTTAAGACTGATAGGTTAAAGGGGGTTGCTTTTATTCGTAAATACGCTATTCTCCCGTTTACCGCCCTAAAGTCTATTATATTGTCTTTTAGTTTTTTGCTTACTGTAAAACCTGTCCCACCTTGCCCTTGTTTCTCGTTTCCTGAGTATAAGAGGGTGTACTCTTTTTTGTTTATAATTCCCTGTTCTTTCCATCTAATTTTTTGTATGGCTGCTACATCCACCTCATATTTTCTTAGTTCAGCTGCTATTTCTTCCATTTTTCCTGGAGCCAGCATAGTTCTAACATTCCATGTACTAATTTTAATTTCCTTTTTTTCATTTACTTTTTTATTTATTATTTTATTTTTTTTATTTTTAGTTCTATTTCCCATTTTATTCTTGTTTTTTGCTATTTTCGGTATTGTTTCATTATCCTTTAGCACGTCCTTGATCTTGCCATTGTTTTCATTGCATATTTCCATATTACCATGGTTCATTAGTTTTTTTCGTCTCTTGAGATTTTATTTAAGTGCGCTGTCTCCATTCCAGGTGATCGTTCACTTGTCGTTCTTTTCCCACTGTCCATCTGATCTTTTTGGAAACTATACATATCATAAACATTTCCTTCCACGTGCAGCTTATCGTATTTGATATGCGCTCTTTTTCCTTCTTGCCTCGCCTTCTTAAGGTAGGGTATTAGTACTTTCCTACTTTGTTGTACATTCTTGGTATAGTCCTCGTTGATCCATATATTCGTACCCTTAAGTTTTTTTGCGCTTTGTAATATTTCCATTTTCCTTTCTCCTCTATTCATTTTTACACGTACAGGTCTATTCTTATTTCCAGCAAAGTTTCCTATTTTTCTTATTTCATTTGCCGGTTTTATTTAGAGCACGTTCGACTTTTCTTTTAACCTCTTCCAACTTCTCGTTTTCATTATCTTCAATGCCATGGATTATAATATTGTTTCTCTTTATTTCGCACTCAATCATTTCCATTCTCGCTTCCTGTTTCTGTATCGTTTGTCTTAACTGTTCGTTTTATGTTCTTATTTTTGCCATTTCTTGATTATTCTGATCTAATTTGTTGTCAATAGCCATTATTTTTTCATTTAAAGCTATAAACATTGCTTTTATTTCCTCCATGTCTTCATTCCTTTTTTCCATTTTTTGTCCGCCAACCACAGTTTAACAAATTAAACGTACCGGAGGCGCTATTAGTCAAAAGCCTACTCGGTTCAACTTTCAACACGCCAGCGATCTGACCTAGTTTGCCAAACCGTCGTTAAATTCTTAATCCACCTCTGTATTTTTATTTCTATTGGAATAGTAGATGCGATAGCAGCTGGTTTTCGCTTATCTTTTGCTTCTTTTTTTCTGATGTTAACAATTATTACTTGCTGAATTTTAATGGATTATAAATTTACTTTACTTTTATTATTTTATCGGTCAATCCACTGATAAATACCTAATTAAAACTGACTTACTGTTATGATGTATCAATCCTCAAAGGTTGTACACTATTTTTATAATTTATTTTTCACTTTTCACTAGTTTTTCTTGGGTTTTATGTAGACTGATCTAACACACTTCTGTTCACTAGCGAGCAGGGCAGGCGCGTCCAAGCATATCGTGGCAAGATATACAGCTAGGAATTAATGAAAGATGGGACTTTCCAGGGTGTTGTGGTGCCATAGATGGAAAACACATTATAATTCAAGCATCACCGAATTCTGGCAGTGAATACTATAATTACAAGGGAACTAATAGCATCGTTCTTCTTGCCCTAGTGGATCATAATTACTGTTTTAAATATGTAGACATAGGCTCATATGGACGAAATGCAGATGGAGGGGTTTTCCACTTTTAGAAAACGACTCATTACTACCCCAATGGGCAGTATTTGTTGGAGATGATGCATTTCCACTCAAACCATACTTGTTAAAGCCCTATTCAAATACGATAACAATTGCGGAAAAAATATTTAAGTACAGATTAAGAAGAGCGAGACGCATTGTGGAGAACGGATTTGGTATTCTGGCAGCTCGTTTCCGGATTTTGGGAAAACCAATTCAAGTCGACGAACAAACGGCAATAAAGATTGTCAAATCGACATGCACATTACACAACTGGTTATGAATGACTATGCCAAATACTTATACACCTCCAGGAAGTGCAGATTACGAAGATAATATAAATTTGACTATAATTCAAGGACAGTGGAGATCAGAAATTAATGAATTACCAAGTATAAGACGTTCCCGAATAAATAACAGGTCGAAAGCAATTGCTGAGAAGTTGAGAAATAAATACAGAGATTATTTTAGTGGGGAAGGAGCAGTTGATTGGCAAACGTATATGATAAAATAAAAAAATATTGAAATAAAATAGTATGTATACTCACCAAATTGCTTGTTGTTTCTTTCTCCTTTAAATTAATAACTTTCATAATGTAGTCCATAATGTCGAACCATTTTATAGAAGGCTTATAAATGTCGTCTGTACCACTACCACTTTTCTTACTTTTCTCAATTTTTATGAGTTCTTGGTTATATGTTGAACGCAAATTTTTAATTTTTTTAGTTACATCTTTCTCAGGATATTCATTTCTTTAGCAATATGCTGTAACGAAGTTCTCCGTGCATCTCTATTTTTATATTCCGAATCGAACAAATTCACGTTTTCTTGGCCGCTCCAACGTTCCGCCATTTTAAGAAGTTCGGCGAGCGCACCGTCGCGTCGCGTCTACTGTCTAGCAAGGTACTGTACTCGCCGTTCAAATTAAACGAATAGGATGCGAGCTACTGGCTTAATGTCTCGTGGGGGAAGGCAAGTGGCCAGTTAAATCAAAAAAACTTGGAGTTACTCGCATTCAGTAGCTGCCCATCCTTGAAGAGACAGTAGCTCGGCGGATCCATTTAAACGGTAACAATAGCTGGTATACAGTTACTTGCTGTCTCAACTGACCCGTTAGCTCACACCGTGTAAACTCGCCTTAATTAATATTTGCCGATACATCGCTACGATCACCGGAATGTAAGTAGGAGGTCAGAGGGTGTCCGGGGTGAGATTTTCGATGGCGCCCCCCTCCCACCCAACCATCCGAAAAACCATGATCACTTGGCCCAAATGTAGCAAAAAATTTACCATTGAAAAACTCTAAAACAATCAATAATAATAAATATTATTAATTTTAAATCCTTTATTATTTATTTATTATTTCCTTAATTATTTTCACTGTGAACATGGACTAATTCTTTAAACACGTGGCAGTATATGGTATTATAATTATGAAAATAAAAGGCCATTCTGGTTGTTTCAACATAAATTATTTTTAAGAAATATTATTTATACAATTTTACTTTACATGACCTTTTTCTTTATGTTTTTGCCTTGACTTATATTGCTATAATTGTTATATTTCTAGGTAAGGAAGTATTTTACAAAAAACCACTGATTTTGTTTTTGTTATATTTACGAAGTGTGATACATATTTTGTTGTAAGTATGACAAACCAAACTTTTCTTAAAATATTTATGTTATGAACTTCTTAAATTTATAAACCAAATGTTTATAGTTCTTTCTTTAAGCATTTACAGGAAACTTTCTGGCGTTGGCTCTAGCAAATGATTAAAGAATGTCTTTAAAGTCCAATTTTTTGGCAACCTCATTTTCTATGGATATAATAGCCAAGGCATTTAATCTTTTCTGACTCATAGTGGAGCGAAGGTAAGTTCTAATAAGTTTTAGTTTGCTAAAACTTCGCTCAGCACTCGCCACAGTCAAGGGGATGGTCAGCATGATACGTAGAGCAATCCACAAATTAGTAAATAAGTAAATAGGTTTTTAATACCTTGATAGGAGACAAAACTTTACTCGATTTTTCTTCTTGATGGTTCACTATACTTTTAACATGAATAATTTCATTGTACAAGTTTTTTTCCATTTATGTCACTGATATTTTGGAATGTTAGAAACTCTTGAAGGTTTAGGCAATTCTTCATCAGTTCTTCTTTTTCTGACAGCTTTCCCAAGTTGTACATAAAACCCCATAGTGAATGGTGTTTGTTTGATTTCTTCCTCAATCTCTCGGCCGTGAAACCGGTTCAATTTCCAATTCTTCGGCAATTTCCTTAGCGGATATCATTGCGTCTAAAAAACCCTTTTCTCTGAAGGATCAGAGAAATTCTTGACAATTATCAAGCAGCTTCTCGGCAAATATTAAGTCAGCCATCTTCCCTTGCAATGTTTTGCTAACTAGATTTACTTGAAATAAAAGGTCATGCCAAACAATCAGGCATGTCAAAAAGGAAAAGTCTTTCATATGCTTAATCAGAAATTGAGCTTCTGATACTGTTTTAGGGTCGTCAACGCTGTCCGTAAGTTCTATGAGTGCTTGTCTAACTTCAGCATATTGGTACCTGATAGCTTGGATTGAAGAAATTCTTGCTTCCCAACGAGTTTCACAAACTTGTTTTAGAGATAAGACTGAATATGCTCACTAACTATGCAGTACCGTTTCGTTGATCCTGCAAAAATTGTGTAAATCCGCTGAATTATTCCAAGCAGTGAGATTGACTCTTCACAGAAGACCTTGCATCATCAGATACTACATGATTCAAACTATGACTGGTACACGGTGTAAATGAAGCCCGGAGATATTCTTTCAAGACTCTAGCCTGAATACCTTTGTTAATTCCGGCCATATTTGCTCCATTGTCGTAAGCTCAGACAGTCATTCATGTTCAAATTGCAATTTTCAATCTCTTCAAACAACAGTTTTGAGAGAGCTTCTCCAGGTGATTCTTTTGCAACTTTGAAGCCAATAAAACTTTCTTCCACGCCTATATTGCTACTTACATCATCTTCTTCAGTGACATATCGTATTGTCAGGGATATTTGATCTTTGTGGCTTATATCTGGTGTGCTGTCCAAAATTACAGAAAAGTACTTAGATTTAGTAATTTTTTTTTATTATAGCTTGCTTTACATCGGACCTCAAAAGACAAATAAGTTCATTTTGAATGTTATTTCCCAAAAGAGTCACATGGGAGGAGCTATTAGCTACTCTCCGCAAGTGATCTGACATTACACCATCAAATTGGCCAATCAACTCGATTAAACCTAAGTAATTGCCGTTATTCTTTGGGAACAACTTTGAGGATGAGCCTCGAAAAGCGATATTATGTTTTGCCAAATACAAGGTTATAACTACAAGGCGCTTAAAAACTTCCTCCCATCTTTGGGTCTCACGAATAATTTGTTCAATTAGCTCTTGATTAATGGAAACATTTTTTTAGCCGCAACTCTGCTTCTAGTCAGATAGTCATATATTTAAAATGTTCAGGTGAAGTTTCATGTAAACCTAATCGTTCAGAGAGACGTTTCCAGTCATTAAAACCTGACTTTTGCCCAAGTTGCGATGTCTTATGCGTAATCGGCAGTGCGCAACTCTAGATCATGAGTGGACGGACGAGTCCAATAGTTTTCCCGGGGGGTTAGCTTAAGAGTTCGGTTTGATACCTATTACTTGCGGAATAGGTCGGGACGGCATAAAACATATTGTAGGAGAAGCATGTATTATAATGGCGACTCGTTTACTGTGTCGGGACGAAAATTATTCAGATACTTCCAAATTTTGCAATCAAACGCCGGTATTTTTCCGAGAGTGAACTCCGGACCAGAGATAAGTTCAGAAGTTTCAAAGGGGAGCCCAGCTATATGCATATTATATCTTGATTTTGAATAATATTTTATACATAAACGAAGAAATAAAACAACATTGTAAGAAAAGTTAGTTAGCGGACACAAGAATATTTCCGCAGAATATATTTGTGCACCCACGATAAACAGGATTGCAGGACGTATTTCCTTTACACATTGCCGCTGCCGCGACGCCCTCCTTACCGCGGCGCTCGGGGCGGCCCTGGTGGTATACAGATGAAAAATGGGCTAGAGATGTTGCTGGTATGTGCAAATGTATCGTAGGTATGTATACCATGGAGATCCTGAAGCTTATAACTTGTAAGAATAGACTGTATGCGCTCCTGTGCTTGTATTGCAGAAAACAGAATTAATGTCATTAATTGTGCAGCAACGATACTACCAAAAACTGTATATTGATTCTCATTCGTATTCATAGGTTCACGTGTGACTGTTTCGCTTATTCGTTTTCGATGTTTAACTACTGCAGTAACTTGTTTTTTTGTTGGTGGTCCTTGGGAGCTTTCGTTCGGTAGAGTTATTGTTTTTGCTGGATTTTCTCCTTGTTGTTTATTAACTTCTTCTTCGCGTGGTACCGTTGAACAGAATGTTACGGTCCGATTAATGGGAAACTTGTGACGATTCATGCACCAGCAAATTGTGGGGGTGAATTTTTTAATTATAAGGGTTCTAACAGCATTATTCTCTCTTGGCTGTTGTGCATGATGATTATTGTTTTCGCCATATCAATGTTGGATGTTCTAGAAGACAATCCGATGGAGGAGCTTTCCAACAGTCGTCTTTATTTGAAGCCATAGAGAATGACTAATTGACTAAACAGTTTACTAAATTAGGTATTTGCGCAAGTACTATTTCAAGTTGTTTTCACCATACAAGTAACTAAATTTAGCTACTTGCTTTAGCTACTTGACACGTTTAAAATCGGCTATATTTTTAAGGTTTATGCATTTTTAGTTATTTAGTTTTGATCCTGTCAAAAGATAAAAAAGAAGAAGAGGGGACAGTGATAAAAACATAGTAGCTAGTAAATCTGATAATGAAAGTACTAATAAATAAAACTACTAGTAAATAAATATAGTTTTAATAAAAGAAGAAATTGAACAATAAACAACGAAACATGGTGTCAGAAGCGTAGTCGAAAATCGCCGACAGCTTATAAAGAATAAAAAATAAAAGTTAGAAGCCATTTTCCCTCCAATAAATATAATAAAAAACGAGAAGTTAAAAATAAGAAAATCGTACGGACGTATCAAAAGTGTAGTGAAAAATGGAATACTTCAAGTCCCCGGAAGCGTTTAACATACAGGAACCACATGGATGGTCCAAATGGAAGCAAAGATTTGAAATATTTTTGTTAGCTTCAGGAAAAAGCACTACGGAGGAAAATATAAAAGTAGCTGTTGAATATTCTTGTATATCTATAATACATTTGAAACAACCAAAACTTCAAAACTAGATGATGTGTTATTTTGTTTTGATGATCATTTCTTACCCAAAGAAATGTAAGTATGAAAACAATTAAATTTAACAGCATACAGCAGAAAAAAGGTCAAAATATAGACTCAAGCAGTAAACTGTTTGTTTGTGTTTGTATGTGAAAAGGGTCAGTGTAAAAGCAGCTATGCAGAGAGGATGATAAAAGACAGAATAGCACTGGGTGTTCTGGATAAATAGGTTCAAAGACACTTATTAAGAGAACCATCAATGTCAGACAAGATGCTTCAATATTGTAGGAGTATTGAGGTTACAATGAAACATGTTGAGTTATTGAAAAGTGGTACAGAAAAAGCACAAGAAGCTGATGCTCTTAAGTTTTTACGCAAATGTGGAAGATGTGTTTTCAGTCATCAACCTAGACAATGCCCCTCTTATAATCAAACTTGTGCAATTTGTCAATGTAAAGGCCATTTTGCTAAGGTTTGTTTCTTCAAGGACAAACAGCACCAAAACAAGTGGTAAGAACGAGGTAATTATTCTAATTCCAAACAGCCAGAAAACAGGAGGCAGGAAGAATATCGGTCAAATGAACAAGATGAAGCTGAGGTTGAGAAACTAACATCAGAAGTACAGGTTTTGGGCAATGTAAACTCAGAATTCAGATATTATAAGTAGGGACAATGCAGGTATTGAGAATTCTATTTTTATTAATGAGCATAAGCCAAATATTAAAAACAATAGCTGGTATGAACGTATTACTGTTAACAATATTGACAATTGACATTATGTTTAAGCTTGATTTTAATGATCTTAATGTTGATAAATCTAAAATTATTTCAACATCCATGACAATAATTTCCTATTGAAATTTTAAATCAAAACCTCTAGGTCACATAACACTTGAGTGTTTTTATAAAAGTCAATTTAAAAATGTTAAATTTTTTATAGTTGATTTAGAGTCAGGGCCTTCACTGGAGTTAGGTGATTGTTTACATTTTAACATGATATCTAGAGTGAGTACAGTTCAAACCAAGATGTTAATTGATAATACTGCCAAAAACAAGAAATGGAGTAAATAAAAATTTTGAAAACATTTTTGAGGGCTTCGGATGAATTTCAGTTTATGTGGAAATTAGATTAAAAGAAGATGCAATACCAGTTATACAAACACAAAGGAAGGTACCATTAGCCTTTAATGAAAAACTAAAATCAACGTTAGATGATCTTGAACAAAAAAGTATAATCTCTAAAGTTGAGTATCCAACTGATTGGGTTAATTCGTTGATGATTGTTGAGAATCCTAATGGATTACTATGTTTGTGTTTAGATCCAAAACCATTGAACAAATATATTTGTCGAGAGCATTATATTATTCCTAGGTGTGATGAAATTTTAGCTAAGCTGGAAGGAAAAGCAATTTAATCTGTAATTAAATTAAAAAAATATTGGAAAAGATCTTTAAAATATATAAAATTTAACTTTGATAAGCTGCAATATAAAATGGCATTGTTAATTTGTTATAACAAAAAATGGAACACAACCTTCTAAAAAAATGTACGAGCTGTTACGGCTATTGAAAAACTTTTAGATACAAGATATTTACCTAGACCTAAGATGTATGTCACAGATGCATTAAGTTGATATTATATTAAATCAGAGACTCCCTTAGATACAGAACTAGAATACACTGTTCATGCACTCTCTTTAACTGTATGATTCGATTTTATCACAAGTAAAACATTGTTGTATAACTCATAGCCCAACACTGATAAAAAGTTGACTTCTGAATTGAAATATTCCTTTAACTTGAGACATAACATATATTTTTCTGACAATTTGCTATTTTACAACATAGAAATTGTTGTTCCTTCTGAACTTAGAAGTAATATGTTTAAATTAATACATTTGGCCAACTTTGGAATGTAAAAATGTAAATTACAATCACGTAAAATTGTGATATGGCTCAAAATGTCTAAAGATATTGAGAACTATGTAAGAAATTGTGAAACTTGTAAATTCAATAGGCCAGCTAACCCAGAAGAGACTCTTGTACCCCATAAAACACCAGAAAGGGGGCGTCCATAAATTACGTGAGACATTTTTTAGGATTTTTCGACTCTCCACCCTCTTGATGAGATTTCGTAAGATTTTTCTTTACTACCTCCCCCATTCTCACTTGAGATAATGTGTTTTTGGCTGTGAAATTCATTGGATTTGAAAAAAATACAAAAAAAAAACAATTTGCTCTATAACTTTTATTAAAGACTAGTATACAATTGTGATTTGAGAATATTGCCTTAGTTTAAAATCACTGTGATGAAATTAAATAATAAATACTTCAACGTAAATTAATAAGAGAATATTCTAATTCAGTCCATGGAGACTTGTGATTGAGCCACTCCAAACCGTTGTCGCTTGCAGACAGAAGCTCAGTCGCTCATCTTGTAACAATACGCGATGGTCGCAATTTAAGTGTTTGCACAGCTCGTGCACGTCGACGTTCTACAACTTTTGTGATAGATGCGAAATAGATACCACATGTATTGCAGCATCTCTTTTCTACATCGTGACGTAAACTTGGGCAATAGATGTCATAAGGAATGCTTGTGAAGGTGTGTAATGGTTGAATAGGCAGGCAGTGGCGAATTAAGAATGGTGCAAATGTTTTTCCATCATGCTGTTCAGGATCCGGAATCACTGGATGTCCATTAACTTGAATGGGATATGGAGGTAATAAAAAAAGATCATGTAGAAGTACATGTAAAGAACTCCGACGTGGACTGCAGCACTGCTGATCATCGCATTTTACAACCTAAAATAATAATTATTTTTGATTATTTATAAAGATGCATTTGTCGACATGGATGCTTGTTAAAAAAATATTTTAGAAAAATCGTAATTTTGTTTACCAAAAGTAAATATTGACTCTCTCTAAAATGCTCGGTGTACCATTTATCAGCTGGAAAATCTGGAACATTAGAAATGTCGTTTGGGTCGATGTAATTAGCAATAGCTTCGTGTCTATCAATGCACATTGCGGACCATATTTCTGCTTTTTTGAAGTTATTTTTTTTTAAATCATCATTAATTGTTTTACCGTGGAGTCAAGATGTGTCTCAAAAGAGTCATGGAGAAGAACAACACCTGATAGTTCTCGGCTAAGTCGAGCCATGCGTCTCTACTCTATTGAAAGCACTTCTGCCGGGGGCATTATTCCCAATGAATATTGCGTCAAATTCATATTTTTTTAAATGCTGTCTAGAATGTGCAATTACTTTCCGATATCGCGGGTTCTCATCGGGACCGCCATCGTTCGAAATAATAAGGACAGGCTTGACTTTATCGTCTTCGTTTTTCATTAATTTACCAAAAGGCTGAAGAGTTAAGAGAGTGTCCAAGTCTTCAGCGTGACTAGTTGCAGTCGAAGACGAGTGCTTACTACTTCGGATTACTATATATGTTGGTCCACTATATGAGACGGCTTCTGGCCGCCTATTGAGCTACTCTGCGGAGTTCGGGCTGGTGCGACAAACACCATTGTGTAAAATTTCGCATATATTTTTATTCTAGAAAAATTTCCTACTTCAATTTAACTTTACTTTCACACATTTTACAAGGTTTTCTATTGAAAAAAAAATACGTGGTATTTGTTAAAACCCCCCTCTCCCCAAGTGAGATCTGGAAAGATTTAACTTGACCCCTCCCCCCCTTGAACACCTCACGTAATTTATGGACGCCACCAAAGACCGTGGCAAATATTATTTTTTTATTATCAGTCCAAAAGCTATTTGATAATTGTTGACAGCTACTCTCATTGGTTGAAAGGTTTTCCTACCCAAAATAAAACAGCTTTTACTATTATCAAGCATTGTAAGGATTTGTTTTCTAAATTTGGTGTTCCTGATATCTTCTATGCTGATAATGTTCCCTATAACAGTATAGAATTTAGAAATTTTACTAAATCATGGAATTTTGATTTGGAGTTTTCTATCCTTTTTTATCACAAGTCAAATAGTTTTGTAGAGAAGTATGAATGAATATCTCTAAAAACATGCTTAAAAAAATGAAACGTCTAGATGAACTATCGTAGTATTTACTTGAATATCTAGATACTCTTCTACCTACCTAGTTAGCATATGCTCCCATCCAATTATTTTTAAATCGCCTTGTGAAGATTGAACTTCCTATTACTTTAGAAAAACTTCTTCCCACAATTATTAATACAAAAAAATCTCATAAAAACTTGGAGCACATTTCTGAAACTACTCAAAAGAAGTATAATAAAACCGCTAAAAATTTGTCACCTTTGTAAATGATTCAAAATGTTTTGTTTTAAAAAAACAATTCTTGGAATGAAGGAAAGATAGTGAAAAAATATAATGAGAGATATTATCTCATTAAAGATGAGAATGGGAAAACATTTAGAAGAAACAGGAAGCTTGTTAATAAAACAAATTTACCTGTGAACATTATAATTTGTTTGATGACTTATTATATGAAATAACTCATTTTACTCTTGAAACTGCAAACTCTCAACATTATAAATGTTGAATACTTTCTGAGACAGATTCGTCTGATGATTATCTAAGCAGTTATGAGTTTGAACAATCTGTAGTCGTAAACTTGCCAAGTAAATTGATAGTTCATCAGGAATAAAATCGTCAGATTTCACCATTTTCCAACTGTTGTGGACTAATTTGTGGTGATCTTCCCACAGTGAAAATTTATCTTCTAGTTTTTCAGAATGACCTGTCAGACTGTTGTCACATCACTATCAAAAGACAAATAAATTTGAAATTCAATTCCATTAATTTAATAACATAGTGACAACAGGTAACAGTAACAATTACAGAAAGATCTAGACTAATAATAATTAGATGATGAATAGATTTTCTAATTTCATCCATATTTACGCGAATTCAGAGATAAGTAAGATGTAGATGGATAAATAAACAATGTGTGTGTTACAGGTAAAATAATTTACTAATCTCATAATTACTGACAAATATTTAGGTATTCTGTCATTCAGAAAATTATGACATTTGCTGTTACTCTTGTTGACATCTTATTAAAAATAAACTACAACATAATTACATCCTTACGTACCTCAGCCCGATCGAAAAGGTTAGGTTAGGTGTTGAGATTTTATTGTAATGAGTAGGTATATTAATATACAATTATACACTATTCATTCTTATTTCGAATTCGTTCCACAAAACCAAATGCAATTTAATGTTTTCAAGTTTAGAAAAACAGTCTTTTTAGCACGCTTTTATTAGTTATTGTCGCTGTCTGACACACATGCGCAGTGATACCATCATCACCATACCATCATCAGTCATAGGAACATCATTTCTGATTTTCTGAAGAAGGCAGTACTCTTCACACGACACACGTTGTTAACTATTTTAAATTGAAAACAAAGAATTAGAAATAAAAGATTTTAGGTAAAATACTAGTGATCACACGTCTATGTTTTTATGAAATGAACTGGTTATGGTCGATTCGATGTTTTATGAAAAAACATGGATTCATCGAGTATATCGATAGCATTTCAAAAAATCGGAACGATTCGTTGTATCGCATATTGTAAACATCGATGTTTTCGATGCATCGATTTATATCGAATATCCTTAGTCCTGTCAAGAGATAAAAGAAAAGAAGATAGCACAGTGATAAAAAACATGGTAGCTTGAAAACCTGATAATGAAAGTGCTAATACATAAAACTACTAGTAAATAAATATAATTTTAATAAAACATAAAAAAACAAGAAATTGAACAATAAACAACGAAACAACATGAAACGATTGACTTGTATGCAAAATACAGGAATGAAGTTGGTACTTTCAATTAAAAATGGTTAAAATTATGAAGCTGAAGAAAGCCACAGAGTTTAAAAATATTAGCATCCAAATAACACCAACATTATGAATTAGTGAAAGGTAGTAGGAAGAAGCTTCACAACATATTATGCGGATAACCAGAATAAATCAGGTAAACTTTCCTATATTTAGTATCCTCATGATGTGAGTAAAATTAAGATGTTAGGTTAGTTGGTGTTAGCTAATAAAATTGAGAATTATATGAAAAATAGGCTATCGAAGAGAAAATTAAAATAATTTATAAATAAACAATTATAATTGGATATTTATTGTTCAATAGTGACAAAAAAATTGTTATTGATTGTGATAGGGATGCTAACTTGAAGGTGGATTGTAAATCAGTTTCTTTTGTTTAACAAATTAATTCCAAACATTCATTTATTGTGAACCTTCAAATAACTCCTAATAAATAAAATGAAAAATTGAGGAATAAAAACATTTTTTTCTGGAGTTGTATTAGATTAGCCCATATTGTATTATCAATTTAAATCTGTTTATATAACTGATGGAAAATAATCTATATCCAATTGATATATGAAATAAAAAAGGTTCTATTAGCAGCTGTTTTCAGTATGGCTGGGGATTTGGATACTTTTGCTGGTTTTTACTCTATTTCTACTCTGTTGTTAAGGCAATCAGGGAAGTGAGTGGCATAGTGTATGTAACTAAACTAGCACAGTTGTGATCATTAAAACACCATGAATACCCTTTCATATTATATTTTAATAATGTAATCAATTCTTTTCTGCTAGCTTATAATACCTCAATATTGCTTCTAGAAAACATGCTTACATTTTATGATATAATGTAAATAGGTACTCGAATTGCAAAAATAATGAACATATTAATTAAGTGAATCATTGCCTTTAAACTGTTAATGTAACAGTGTTTATAAATGTTATCTCTGCTTCTTGTGAAAATTGATAGTTTGATGAATTTAAACAGAAGTAAACTTTATAGTTCAATATAATTATCAATTTATTTTCAACTAATTTTATATTATATTTAATGTCCACCAAAATGGATAAATGGGTGAAATATGAAAAAACACAAAAGAGAAGGGTAATATAAAGGTAGCTATTTATTTATTCAGTATAGTGAAGACATATGAGGGTAGTAATGTATTGTTGTATTCACAATAGTTACGTTGTACTCTATAATATTATTCTTTAGCTTGGTTAATAAATTATAACATACATATATCACTTACATTGTCAGTAAGGTGATTGATAGTAATGGTAGATAGATCTCATTAAGCCGAGGTTCTCTTTTCTGTTTTTGTTGATTCAAAATTACATTTGAAATCTTTCTGAGTATTGAATATTTCTTGTAGAAAATTGTGGGAAAGGGCGAAAATTGTAGAATGATTTAATGAATATGAGAGGTTTTGGAATTCCTTAATAGATGTGGTATTAGCTTAATTTATCAATTGTATTTATTGAGGCTTTCCTTATTACATGTTATTGTAGCTGATGTTTATTATGTGAATCTATTGCATCTATTTACAAACGTGTGTGATTGGATTTTGAAATGGGATTTTATCCGTTATTGACTAATATTCTTTCAGTATTATTATAGAGTGGTTCTGATAGTCAATTTGAAAATATTAGTTATACATTTTTTCATTGAAAAAAGCAGTATCGAAAAAATGCAGTAGAATTTTTAAAAAAAGTATTCCAAAAGGAAACAGCAGAATTTAAAAACATTTATTATTTCAAAAGGAAACAGCAGAAACAAGTGATGCATACTGTTTATAGTAATAATTAAGTTCGGTGGGTGTACAAGAAGAGAAGTTGCCAATTCGAGAAACTTATGAGAATGGGGACTTGGTTGGAACGCAGTTAATTATTATGAAACCCTAGCATTATTGATACATGCATGGTCACAAGAGAAATAGGGTACGAAAGAATTAGGGTCGAGTAATGATGAGGTAACCAACTGGAAAAATTATTTTAGGGAATTGTTGCAAGAACCCAAAAAAAACCATATAAATTGATGAGTCCTGTTTATTCACAAACAATATACAATTGAGGACGCATCACTAGGTGTTTGTGGGAATTTGTCAAGAGGATGGGAAATGTTTTTGTTTGCCGTGCCTTTCAGGAGAAAAAAATTGTGGCTTTATATTATTGGCCAGTACTTAGAACCCGGAACTACTATTATGTCTGATGTGTGGAATTCCAATACCAAAACTATTAAAGTAGAAGATGAATTTTATACACTTCACTGTTAATCAGTTCACTGTTAATACAGAAACTGGAGCACATACATAAAGAGCAAAGAGAAGGTACAAGTACAAATTAGTAACATATCGGAATATGCTAGATTCGTATTTGTATGAATTTTTGTGGGGGAAAAGCTGATTTTTTCTATAAATTAACACTATATTTCGAATTTATTTAAATCACACGAACGTCATTCTTGTAGGCGCAGAAAAATTGATACATTCAATCAGACATTGAAGGACATTATTGCATTCCATATGAATTATTAAAACTGTCATGTAACAAATGTTGAGGAGTAATACAAAATTCTGAATGTGAAAAAAATATAATAGAAAAAGTGATCTTTTCCAAAAAAACATATGTGTGAAAATGTTTTTCTGTTGAATTATTAAATGTAATGTATAATTTTTTTTATTTTGGTTGAAGAAAGACAACAGAAAAAAGCCTCTAACTTCAACTGAATGCTGACAGGAGTGGAAATTAAATTATTACTAAAGAAAAAATTTTCTTGCTTTATCACAATATCCAGTAATAAGTAAACTATACATTTTGTGTCAATCAACTGAAGAAGTGTTTTCTTGTTTTTAGGTTGAAGTAGTAACTTAAAACTGATTTGCCAACTAAGATATTAAAATGCAAATAGTAGAAAACAAGATTAATCGCAATGAGTATTTGCTCTTTGGATGGATCAATATGACTTGATAATCTTACTAATCTCCCTTTATTCAATATGTAGTAAGAAAGCTGCAAATAATTATTTGTATAGCTTCAGTACAAATGGTGAGTGTAATACATTTTATTATTTTCACCAAGTATTCTTCTTTTTTTTGGGGAGTATTTTCATGAAAATGTCCAGAAACTTTTCCGTCAACTGCTAATAACAGATATTAGATGTTATTTCACCTTTACTTTAATCCAAAACTCCATTTTAAGGAACTACAGTTCTCATCTAAGATGAAATTGTCGAGTCGGTTTTTTAAGTATGACACAAAAAACAAATTAGTTGAATTTTAACATAAATTTGTAAATTAGAAAATATTTTCAAAAATTGGTTTTGTTATTATATTCAAATTCATGTTATAACCCATTTTTTTTCCCTCAAATTCTGCTTTTTTTCTGCCATCTCGTTTGATTTTAGATAACTTCGTCTGAACACCTCATGCTCAAAGATCCATAATTTTTGATTTTTTATTAATAAAATGATTTATAAACTCAGCTTCATAGATTGAACGGAGATACTCAGGCTTTCGGAAATTTTATAATAATATGTTCTTTTATTTCACGAGGTAGGTCTCTCAATATATTTTGAAATAAACAACTTCTCCATATTACTTAATCCTTTGGTGTTATCGGCATTACTTTTACATTTTTCTGATGTACCAATATTAAATAATTTAAGTCTGTGTCTAAGTTTATTACCCAATTTTCAATTCAATAAAGATATCATGATATCGTACTGTTCCATTTAACCTAATATTTGAAGTTTTAGATGGGTTTATTCTTATGATTCTTAGAAAAATTGTTACAGTCTTCTCATTACTTTCAAAAATCACAGTTCTACTAAAAATATATATATGAAAGTGCTCACACCTTTGTGAAATAGGAAGTAGCCTCGTCTGCATTTGACATAAAAATCGTCCCTATGTTAATATTTGACTTCAAATAGGCATCAAATGAAAAAAATTAAATGTTCTTATTAATAATACAAATTAACACGTTTTATTATCGTAACAATGATGGCTTATTAACTATTATCTAATTTATCACTTAATTTTCAATAATGGGTAATTTCTATAATATTTCTCATATCATTAGACATTAGCTGAATCAAGTTCGATATGGTTTCTTTTGTGATGTTTAGCCACTTTTCTTCTAGTGCGCTCTGAGGTCGAGAGCTGAGGCGCAAAATTTAGCACGATTTTGGAGTTTCTCCATTTATTTGTTTTCCACACATTCCACTTATTCAAATCTAGTAAGATAACAGAACATACCCCGTTGGCTCCAATGTTCAATGCAAATTATAATGTGCAAATAAGTAGACTTATGGATAAAGAATAAAATTGTCATAGCAACTTTTGAAGATGGCATTTTCATACTAGGAAGTCGTGAAAATCCAGCTACAACATCCAAAGTGCTACGATGGTATTTAAATGATGTCTAAATATGAATCAAATTCCCAAAGTGACCTGAACAGTTTTACTCACCAATTTCGTTGAAAAACAAACAAATATCACAACTACAAATTACATATGGACTTGAAACTAATGTGGAAAGAACTTTTATTTAAAAAAAACAGGATCTATAGTGGTTATTTGATAGAAAATCTGAAATACTACCGGAAAAACAAGCTTCTGCTATACCAAACTATCTTCGAATCCATTTGGATGTATGGATGTACTTGAAAATCACATTAATTTCCTTCCAGACTCCAAAATACAAGATCAATGAAAAGGAATTGCCCGACTGACTTAAGAAATGGTTAAAATAGACTGGAGAAGTCATTAACACGATAGATAGGAGCAAAAAATGGATTCACTATGTAAAAATCAAGTTCATTTCCTCCAAGAACTCCATATCACAAGGAAATCGAAAAAGAATTGACCTGTTGGCTTAAGAAATGGTTAAAATGGATTAGAAAAGTCCTTATCACGATAGATGAGAGCAAAAAATGGATTCACTATGTTAATTTGGTGATAACCTTTGTACCGTTTCTTATTTCTAAGGATCAGACATCCATTAATTTTTGGATTCTATTTTTAAAATTTACTATAACATTATATCGTCTGCAAATATTAGCATTTTTATAGGTTATGTTTTTATATTCAATTCTATTCAGATCTTCACATTTTTTAAATATATTTGAATCTATCTCCCCTAGGAGTGACCATCACAAATGATATTGCGGGACACGTATTTTTCAAAGAAAATAGAAAAAAAAAGCCAATCTGTATACAAATAATACAATAAGTTATTGTGTTGATATTTCGGCGAGCCACAAATAAAATTATATTAGTATTAATACAAATAAATACCAAAAACTTGGGAGTTAACATTTTGAACAGAATTAATTATTATTATAAAATAACTTGAAGTATTTAATAATTTCACTATTTAGTCATTTAGTGAGATATTTGTTTCTCGAATTTTCACTAAGCTTTTGTAAATCAGTAGAAATGCTTGTATTTTCAGATTTCTCAAAAGTGAAAACAATACTATTTGCTCGTATATGTTTTTCTAAGCTGCCAAACTCTCCCAGGCAGGCCGCGGGTTCGCCATCCCTAGCCAAAGAACACCTCTGAGTTGAAGAGGAGGCGCTCCATTATGTTAGAAACAAAGAAATGTAATCAAAATGAGTATTTACATATTGTAGTCTATGAGTTCTTAGCCTAACAGAATAATTTAATAGAATAAAACCAATATTATATCATTAGAAAACCGGTATAAACAAAGTGACTCATTTTATTTTCTCAGCATGTTGATACCAACGCAACGGTTGTAATAAAAACATTTTCCTACTTTCCTCACATCGATGGTCAATATATATTTGCCTTTATCTGGCAATAAAAAAATAATTGAAAATTGTCAAATATTGTAGAGGATATCTCGTTTAAAATATACAATTTTTTATATTATTTGGAACTACATTTGGCATTTGCTGGTCTGTCGACGATACTATATAACCAAAATGCGCTACTCTGTTTCACAGGTTAACATATTTACATATGTACTCTGTATTTAACTATTGCACATTGTAGAAAGTGAAGGTAATAAAATATGTGATTACTATATACATTTTTCTTCCAATACAAATTTAGAGGTATTTGTTTAATGAACAGGACAAAATTTTTAAATAAATATTTTTTTAAACACATCTAAAGGCTTAGTAGCTGAGCATAAATAAAGAAAGTGTTTTTTTAGGTCTTTCCAATATTGAAATGCTCCATCTTTTGAATGTCAACTACAATTCATTGATGGAAACACAAATAATAATGAAAGAAAATTTGTAGGATGCCACTTCAAATTATTGTATTCTTTATTTGACAGGAAAATGATTTTTCTATACTCAGTTGAAGAGTAGTAGTATAAGAGCTAGTAACGTTTTTGAGAGAGAATTCCAGTTGATTTTTTGATATGTCGTTCTTCTTACTCGGTTAGAGTCTGGGCTACCTGGCTAGCAGTAGCAGTTGCGTTTGTTAATGCGTATCCTACCTATACAAGTAATAATCCTGAATTTTTTAATAATTATTGAACGAGTAATTTTAAAAGTTTTGTCTTTAGATAGGTCTCCCAGACATACATTTTTTATTGCCAGACATTTTCAGTGCGCAAATTTTTTATTTCTTAAAATCAAAAATTCAAAACATTTCAGAATGTACGTATTTTTTATGTTGTTTTCTTTGAAGATAAAATAGTGTAAAGATAATTTACCAAAAAAATTAAAAACTCATGTAAAGTATTGCCGTATGATGCTAGTAGTCAGAGAGAAAGAGAAAGAGTTGTAGAATATGATCAAGAATGAGACAGAAAATAATTTCAAAAGTACGTTACTTACATTCGTTCTATTCAGAACAAATTTATTTATAAGAAATTCAAAGATTGGAACAGAAATAAAATTGGAATAAAGTTCAATTAGAGAGAAGAAAATTGAAAAATGCGTCATTAACGTTTTACATTTATTGAATTTATTGAAAATAAAATTTGATTTTTCTAACATTTAAAAGGCCCAACTTTACCTATTCTAAAAAATGATAGCGTGTACTTACATCCAGTAAGCACTTGGAAACATGGTATAGCTTTCTATAAAGAGACACCAAGGATTCGGTACAGTTCATTTACGTTGATGATTGCCTACACCCATATTTTTCCAAATTTTTGAAAGATGCGCTTAAATGATCCATATTTCCTAGAAGTATAATTTAAATATCAGAGTCTGAACAGCATATAACAAATTCTGCGTCTAAATCAATTTGACAAATGTGGAAAATAATTCTAAAATCAGCTCAGTCATTTTGCCACATCGGCATTTATAGTTGGTTTTAAAGTGAGATCTATTGGTTCTCATGAAAATGCCTTATCAGTTCTCTTGACTCCAAAATATCCTTTATTAAAATCATCTTCTAGTCCGGGATAGGTTTTACTGACATTATTCAAATTATCTGAATATTTTACTCAATATCGAGTGTAATTAAGTTGATTAATAAATTGTTTGGGATAATCAATATTCGTGTTGGTGATAAATGTTCTGAATAACAATTCCCATCTTCTTAGTTCAATTCGCTATGGGAATTATTATCGATGTTTTGGTAAATCTCCACAGTATTATGTCAAGTTTCTTTTCCGTCCAAGGTGTCAATGTATCTATCAAAATTGTCAAAGGCAACACCAGGGCACAGTGAGGAATTTATAATGATGTCTGGCGGACAAACTTGATACCTTTGTAACGATGCAATTGTTGTTTCTGTTTCCAATTCTTCTAGAGTAGTGTAGTTACAGCAATGTCCTAATCTATTTGAAATATTTATTTTTTTTACTGCTTGTTGGACTTTTCATCGTCGTACCAAGATTAATACGTTACCCAAAAAAATGCATCAGCAGCAATGTGATGAAAATAAAATTTACATTCTCAAGGTGGTAAATAATAGTCTGTTATTTCCTGAATGTCCTCCAAAAATCGGGTCAGTGTGATATCTTTCTAGGATCTGCTTTATTTCTTCTTTCGTTTCCATTACTTTTGGAACGTTATATAAACTTATTTGTATATTTTTCAATTTTTCTTTCTTCTATAAGTTCTTTCATTGTGCACTTTGTAAAAATATAATCATTTTCATAAATCGTCATTTTCTCTATTCCATACTTTATCGACAGTTTATCGAGTTTCTCCAACGTTCGTCCTAAATCGTTTGTGTTTCCCTGCCGGTAACAGTTCGCTAAATTTTATTCTGTTTGTGATCCGTACGCTCATCCTTAGTGAGACACGGTTATTTTCAAAATGTAGGATAGGCGCTTCTAAATTATTTAATACTTTGATTACTGAAGGTTTTTCTACTGGCTTTTCTTCAACCTCTTTTCTATGTGCATGATCCTTTTCTCCTTTAGTTGTCCCGTTTCTAGTTTGTGCTCTTGTGATAGCTAATATGTGAGAGTTATATATAACTTAACTTTTAATTAACTGGAACCGTGTTTTTAAAAACTAACTTTATTTCTGACATAAATTCTATCAACAACTTCAATTACAAGACTGATATTTTTTATTACAGTCGTGAATTAAATAATCTTTTAGTAAACACAAGCTAAGCAATTCTACAATAAAATAAGTTCTTAATCAGCACAATATACTGTTCACCTAAGGGCAATGGCGTAGGTGACACCTCCCCCTTTAGAAGGAAGCTTCTCCTGGAAGCTGGATCCCATCTTCTGTTGCCTGCGGGTGATTCTTACTTGTCCTTCCTGAATGTTTCCTCTTATACATAATCCACAAGAAGGCCAATATCAATACTATATAAAGAAGAATAGTCCAAATACTGGGAATGTGAAAATTAGTGTTTCCCGTGAATATTGGCGTTACCCGTTGATTTGGAATATCCTTTAATTTTAACCCTTTTAAATCAATCTTCATTGGAGAAACGTGTAATTGATTTAATTTCAAATTTAATTCATTTATTACAAAAGGTTGTCCAAATGTATTTTGTTGAAATATTAACTCTTGGTTCCTAAATATAATTTTACATGATGAATTTTCTATTAAATAAATGCCTTTAAGAGTTCTCACTTCAGTTTCTTGCTTACATTTTATGATTAATTTTTCTTCTACAGGAAAAATTGCCAAAAATTGATTTATCTCCGGAATAATTTCAATGTGATTCTCAATTATTTCAATTTTTGTATATTGACAATATGTAGAATTTCCTGCTAGCAATATGTTTACTTGACATCCATAATTATTATTGTGTTGCAAATGGTTAGGACATTGAAAAATATTGCCGCGAGTACCAATGTAATTTAGAGGTTTAATGACATTATTTGATTTAAGTAAAAATTTTGAATTAGGTATTAATGTTACGTATTCTGATTTAATTTCTGTAGGTATAGGTAACATATAAAAAAGATTAAATAAAATATCATAGTTAATCATAGTTATTCTCATAATTTGTGTTTAAAATTCAAACATATGGATTTTTACTTGAAATGATTGCTCTAGCTAAAAATACTCCCTTTGCTATCTCTTGATGTTCTACTATTTTTTCTTTTCTTAACCTTTTGAAATTTTCTGCCAACCTGTATACTTCACATCTCGGTGGTATAGCTAATGTGTCATATGCTGGGTTTTCAAAAATTTGGTCAAATATTGGGATTCTATTTTTGCTCCTTATTTGCAATTGCTAATTGCTTGTTAATGTAAAGAATTATATTAATTTTTCCTAATGTTGTAGCTAATCCTGGCATTATTATACCCTTAATGCTTATTTTTTGATTAAGTCTGAATTAATTGTTGAGGAAAATTTTGTGATATTTCAATTAATGAAATGTCTGCTCCTGTATCTAAGATAAAGTTGCAGGTGTTGTCTGAGATATTAGTCTGCATTTCTACAAAAGTGATAAGTCAAGCGTATAAATTGAATAATTATCTAAAATCGTGGATTTCATTTGTTCTACCCTTCAAAACCCCAACTGTTGATTTTCATTTACGGTTTCACTATTTACCTCACACATTCTGACATTATTGTTATATCTTTGGTCTGTGTTGTTGTCTTGTGTGCTTTAGGCGTGTTATATTTTCTTTCAAAGCGGTTGTATCTATTTTCCTTGGGCACATAGTTGTTTTTGTTTGCGTTAGCGCCATTACTGTATCTGTTGAACTTTTCTTTTGGTATCGCCCTTGATGATTATTATTTCTGCTGAAATTTCTTGAACGGTAATAGTTTTGATTACCCTTATAATACAGTACTTGCTGATTTGTCATTTTAGCTACTGAAACCAATTTCCTAATTATTTCTTGTGTCGATTGGAAGTTACCAGCTGCGATTAGTGTCTTGGTCGATTCGGATGTGACGTTTGTCATTATTGATTTTATTGCCGCCTCCGTCGTGTATTTCTCCGGCATTCCTTCGGATATGTACGCTATTTGCAGGTTTTCTGTCAACTTTTCAAGTTCTGTGGCGTAACTGTTAATATCTTTTCCGGTTTGTTTTAGTTTATTCAGTTTTGCTAACAGGAGACTGGGATTAACTCCTTTGATTCCACTTTTCAACTTTCGGCTTATTTCCTCTAATGCCGTTTCTGTAGTTATTAAATTTCTTGCTTTCCTGTAAGATTTGTTTTAACAATTGCTACAGCATTTGTTTCGTTTCCCTGTATGTTCAATTGCAGAAGCTCCAATGCGTCTAAAAATGATTGCAATTTGCTGGCTTCTCCGCTGAATTCTGTTGGTAAAATTCTGCTAGCTAAATTAAAAAAATTCATTCATACTCAACGCCATTTCACCTTGTATATTGTTTTTAATACTTCACCCTTTAGTTCTTGCAAAATTGAGTGTTGTAATGAGATCTGATAATTTAATATTTCAAATATTCGTGATATTTTATCTTGAATCTTATCAAAATATAGTTTGCATAATTCTTGATGACATATATTTAAATTTTTTCTTATTAAATTATTAATTGAATTATTTAATTAAATTGTTAATATTAATTATTAAAAATAAAATTATTATAAGAGCTTACTGAATTACTAATTACGTCCCTATGTATTTCGGGATTCTTTGGAACCTCTTTTTTTAAGACTCTTACTTTGTCTATTTATATCTTCCACTATTTCTTTTAGCTTTATATCAAATTATTCTCAAGTTAATGACATTAATTAAGTTTAGTGTGTCTCGGCTCGTTTTAGTATAATCGTACAATACATAAATACATAAAATATAGATATAGGATATAACCATGTAACCTTAGTATAGACATAAATATTAAAAATGTAAGAATATAGACACATAAAGAATAAGAATATATATAACCATAAATCACACGTACAACTTATCATACACGAATTTCGTAGAAGTACTTACAGTTTTTATACACTTAGGGTTGCGACTGGTGCCTTTAGACCTCAGGTATCTTCTGTGTGTTTTCCAGACGGACCATACCAGTTTCAGGATTAGAACGATCACTATTATGTACATTAGCTCTGTCATTTGATTCATTGATTGTTCCTCCTAGACTATGAAATTGTTATTTACGGCTCCGTTGTCTTGGACTTCTTGTTTTGATGATTTGCCTCCCATTTTGTTTCTTAATTGAGAATGTTTTTTCTGAATCAGTTAGTTTACTTAACCAATGTATGTTGTTCAAGATCATTAGTAGCCTTGTGTTTCGCAGGATCGCCATGTGTTGTTGGGGTATTTGGTCAGGAACAGTAATAATAAAAACATACAAAAATCACTGAGTGTTTATTAAGTTAACATAGTACTTACAGCTAAGCCTTTTGACACTAAATACACTTTTCTATAATAAAACCGCCCTAATATACTAAGTCGACGAACTACCATGTCGAAAAATCATGTTTCCATTAATATTCTCTCTTTCGTATGAAGTGTCAGCAATATATATGTGTTTTTATGCCTATTGTGTACTCGACAAGGCTGGTATTGTTTACCTCTAATGAAAGTGAACACGATCTGTATTTGTTTCTAAACACGTACTGTTTTTAAATTCCTTCGGGTAATTTTAATAATTTAAAATATAAATCTTGTTATGACCTTTTCGAGACACGTTAGTTCGTTTAATAATAATATCTAAATTATTTTATAAAATTTTTAAATTACTTATCAATTATGTAATTAATTAAAAATATATATAATCAGATATAGATTCAGTACACTTTGTTTCTGGATCGTAGAAATGTACCCAAGTCTCATCCATAGTAACAATTAGTTTTAAGAAGTTTACATCGTTTTCAAATCAAACCCAACCCATTTTCTAACACTCTCAAAATGCCTTTACTTGTTTCATGCCTTTCTAAATTCCGAGACAAATGTTGTTGATACTTTAAATAATTTTCAACAAAAACAAAAAACTTTTTCATTATAAGTTAATTTTTTTTCTTTTTCGAAATAGGTGGCGCTAAAAGATCTATTTGAATAATTTACTAGATATACAAAATTTTTTAGTTGTACTGGTCCTAAATCTAAAATTGACATTTTAATATTACCTGCTAATACCCGCGGCCATTTAATAATTTCTTATTTACCTTAAGAATATCTTCACTAAATATCAAAATCAAATATTGAAAATGTGGGTGGGTCTTTATTGCTCCTGGACACAAAAAATTTTTTTAATGATCCAGCTAATCGTTTTTTGCCTTTCTCTTTTTCTAACTTCCTTTTTTGGTATTGTGAACCAGAAAGTTTCTTTCGACCATCAAACATCTAAATAATTGAACTATGATAAAAAAATTTGACAAATTGTCTAATATAAAATAATTAAAACCTACCGTTCAGTCCGTTCACAATCACTGAATAAAAATAAATCAAATAGACGCTGATCTCTTTCCCTAATTCGTAATATCGCAATCTTTACTCTTTGCTCTTTGGTTTTCAACTAATCAACTTAAATTAAAAAAAGTTAAAAAGAGGCTAGATAAACACGAAAACACGGCAATAATATTTTTTTCTTTTGCCTGGATATTACTTTAAAATTATTTTCTTAAAATATTTTTGAATTTTTTTCTCGAGAAAATTATTAGTTATTAAACTAATTTCAGTCTGAGGCTGAAGTTTCTGCTCATAGTTCTATATATCGCATAGAGATGACAATACACAATTTTTTTAAAAACTTCCTATTTCAAATTTTTTTTATTGATATTACGATTTTTTTGTTAAGAAGTATGTGGAATGTCTGAAACTATTTTATTATACTAATTTGAATAATTTAAATCACACAAATGATGAATTTTTTTTTATTTGCGGATTCAAAATGAGGAATTTTCTGTAACAACTCTTCATGATTGAGTTTCTCCATTCACTCAATGATTTTTTGGAAAAGTTTTTTATCATTAGACGAATGAAGAATTTGTTGTTCACCTTTATTCTGTTTACGATCTTTATTGCAGTAAAAACAAACATTATTAAGTTGTGGAACTGTTTCAATATCTTCAATGTTACGTCAGAAATATCATGAAAAACATTAGTTTCGTTAATACTTAAATCACAAGTCGAGTTGATAGCAACATCTAATGTTGACGACTATCTAAACTTGGAGCAACATCTTCTGAAAGTACCGCACTGTTGAAACAATAATTAGGATGTCCTGACATACACTGGTTATTTGAATTTTTAGCAACATGTTCTGGTATTATTTCACTATTTATACTCGGTTCAGAATCTCCTGATGTTTAACTATTTAATCCCGAAGAAACAACCTTACATGCGATTTCATTGTTTGAGTCTCGTCTTTCGCAATAGTTCTACTAATATCTACTGGAATACTCGATAATAAAACGTGCGGACAAAAATATAATTTTTGAAACGTTAATGACCCAAAAAATGTGTGTCTGTGAGACCTTTCTAAAGACAAAAAATTTAAAATTACACGTTCAATAATTATTTAAAAATTCAGTATTATTATCTAAACAGGTAGGATGAGTATTAATAAACGCTACCGCCAGCCAGGTAGCCCAAACACCAATCGAAAGAGCAAGAAGGACGACACATAAAAAATCAGCTGACCTAAATTTCTTGTTTTCTAAACGTTGTCAGCTTCCATAATATAGAAAAACTATTGTTGATTTTGTTATTTGTTCCAATCGTTCACGTGTCTTTCGTCAATTATTAAGGTTAAGACTACATAAAGGAACAGAAGTATAAATAATAGACTATAACAGAGGCAGCAGCAGTAGCAAGCTTATTTGTGATAAATTGTAACTTAATGTGCCAAAACCAAATATTTTGAATTATAGCATTGTGTAAACATTACATAATGCCTTTCTCATAGATCTAGTACTTCCATTTTGTTGATAGACTACAAAATAGCAGCTGAAAAGACGAGAAACGATTGAACCTAACCACAATTGAAATGTGTTATTGATGAATCAGTTATATATTATGTAATACTCCTGTATGGACCGTTGGTATGGGAAAAAACGTCCCTACGTTACGGTGCCGACAATATTCATTTTCTCTCTCGTTCGACACACTTTATCTATACTGCGCATGCTTCATGCACGCAAAAGATGCGCAGAACTAACTAAAGCGCCCGGAGAGAGAACGTTACACTATTTGTTTCACTTCAAAGTAATCCTTTTAGAAGAATTATCGTTGCTCTATGCATTAACATGAAATTTATAAGTTAATAGATGATTCGCCACACTTGATTACACCTATTATTTTTCTCACAATTCTAGCTCGTCAGTAAATCACAAAAAATAGAAGTAGAAAAAGAGTCTACGGAATTCAAGTATCACAATCATCAGTGAGAAATTGTATTAGAATAGTAACGAAATGCAAAACAAAGTCAGAAGGAAATCAAAATTTTCTCTGTCAATCTACTGAACAATATCTATTTTTCTGATTCAATTTTAACATGATCTACCATGGAAAAATCATCGTGCTCTACGCATTAATTTGAAATTTAAAAATTAATAGATGATTTTCCGTTAACTTCAATAAAACATGTAGTTAAAGTATCTTACCTTTTATAATAAATCCTTCTAATATTTCAAGCTCCTAGAAATCAGTGTAGTATCGTAGTGTCGGATCGTAAGGACTTTTTTCATATTCGAATGCTATAAATTTTTGAAATAAATCTATTTCTGTGGTCTTACTTTTTCTCATATTTGACCAGAAAACGAATATCTTATTCTTTCAAACGAAGGTTTCAACAAAATGGTTTTTTCTTTTTGGGTAATAGCATAATTTTCTATGCCAGAAAAAGTATCGAAATGTTTTTATTTTGAAACTGTCGAACTCTAATTCCATAATTTGTTAGATGTATCCCTTTAGGATTTTTTGGAAACTCCTAGGTAGCAAGGTCACGTGAAAATGACGTCGGAATCTGGTCATGAGATGACTAGTAATGACCAGTTCAATGACGTGAATATAACGTGAAAATGACCTCCTAATGTCTCGGACCAATGACGTCATTTATATCACATGATTTACACGTCACATAAGACGTGATTTTTAATTGTTGTATGACGTGATTATGGCGTCTACTACTACGTCAATTTGTCCCAGTTTAAAAAATGTTTAATAGGCTTCAATTTGTTTTAATAAAGAAAAAGACCTTATATGTACATATGAAAGGGAGCACACCTATAAAAATAAACCAAAATATTATTTTGATAAAATTTATTTATCAATAGCATGAAAAACATGATATAACTGCAAAAGAAACTTAAAATTCCAGTTTTCATAACACAAATTAACAATGTATTGTAATATCTGTTCAAATTAGAAATACTGAATAGTATATGGTTTATTTATTATGAAAGTAATATTTTAAAATGTCAAAACGTCCTTTGAAGCAAATGACTGCTCTATTTGCATGAAAAATTGGAAAAAAGAACCTAAAATTGGCTATGAATAATAGGCATCGCCATTAGAGAACCACTTAATTCAAGAACAATACATTTGGCAGTTATTTTCCCAACAGGCCATATTTTGAGATCTGTGAGATTTTCAACTATGAAAATATTTAAATTGCTGGAAGGATATGGATATGTATATAAGTCTGAATAGCCAAGAAACTCTTTGCCAATAAGATATATTTGACTGTCAGCAGATTTTACTATATTATGAATTTCAACTATTTTATTCCCAATTAAAACATAATATCCGCCTTAGAATGATTACATGCTGATAATGTTATGCCTGGTAATCTCAATTTATGAAACTGTTGATTCCATTTCAAATTTTCGTCAAAAATAAGTAGTCCCAATGTATGTTTACTTTCCAATTTATACGTAATATTAGATACTGGCTGTGAAATTAAAAAATCCTTTTCAACAAGTCGTCGATGAACTTGTTGTAGGGGATTGGTTGGAGATTTTATTAATGATTTTATCTCTCCCAAATAATTTTCAAACGGAAAAGTCGAAAAATTGTCCAATTTGCCTAATAAATCTACATCATCACAAAGATGTGACATTAAGTGTACATTATAAACCATGAACTCCAAACCATACAAAGATTTTGAATGTTTGATAAATACATTTATGATATTTCTCACAAAAGGGATTTTAAATTTTTCAATATGGCTCTGTGATAACAATATTGAAACAGAAAAATGAAGAGCAAGAAAGTTTTCCTATATCCACAATATCTTTAAGAACCAAAGGACCTAAGTACACTAAAAACATTCTATATTCAGTAGCTTTCCAATAATTTAGTTCATTAAGCGAACGGGGTTTTCGATTGAATTCTACTGGTATCATATTTTTAAGGTTGAGCAATCGTTCTGAAATCATTTTAACTCTCTGATGTTGTAATCTAACCTTCAAGGATCCTGCAATCCAAGTATTCAGTAGCTTTCTAACTACTCCTAAGCAAATGTTGTGCATGTAGTCAATCGGAAAACTACTAATTAGATCAATTGGTAATTCATGAAAACTAGTCTGCGAGATATGATGCTCATCATCCAATTGTAAGCGAAAAGATTCATTCGTGCGTTTCTGACCATTTAAACCATTGAAAACTACCTTGTGTTTATAATATTCTCCGTGAATTGTGCATCTATCACAAGAGGAATATCCTGAGTGGAATTTAGTGCCTTTTAGATAGGCCCTTGCAGGTGCATCGCACACAAAACTATGTACCTCTAATGTGAAGTGTTTGTTACAAATAACAAAACCATTTTGCAATAAATCTTTCAATTCTACTATGAATGGATGAAGAAATGTATTTAAAGGATGTGGTTTATTTTTTCCACAAAAGATGGAAATTGCAAAAGGTCTACTACCAGAAATATTTTTTATTAATCCCAAAATAGGCCAAAACTGCATTTTTGAACTTTTGAAGAGTGGAAGTCATCAACATTAAAACTAATTTGAATTTTGTCTACACAAGTATCATTTGAAATAAGCTTAGAAAGAGCATTCCTCAATCCAAAATAACAGAACTGACCAGATTCTATATCAACAATTGGTGTAAATTTTGGGGTTGATAACAAGGTACGACTGTCTAAAGGAAGTTCAGGGTGGTAAGGATGAAGCAAATGAAGTAGGTGTGTCAAAGCAGAAAGTGAAATTTTATGTTTTAGAGCCCATTCAGCCAAATCATTAGCAATAGAAGTTTCTGTGCATAATGAATCATTGTTATCAGAACTGATTGATTTATTAACTTTAACAGATGATGTACTAGTACTAGTACTACTAGTGTTGCTGCTAATAGTATCATTGAAGAAAAAGCAGTCATTTGTTTCATCAACATTTTCTGCACCCCGTCCAGGGTTAACAGAGGTTCTTGACATATATTGAAATTCTTGTTTGGTCGCTTGTAAAGCCCTTCTACACTTTTGTCTTGAACCAACCAATTCTTTCAACTTACGTTTTGACATTTTTAAAAATAAAAATATATGCTAATAATTCATAAAAAGTAGTTGATAATACAAACAAACCAGAGCACCAGCATTTCTTTTTTGCTCACGTTGTTTGGCATGTTTTAGCCATATTTTGATAGCATTTTCCACATCTGCTTGAGAGGTCAAGGGAGTTTTGATTTGTATGGCACCTGTAACGAAATAAATGAGTGGTTATTTAATGAGAATTATCCCTGTCGTAGAAATAAAAAAATAGTATTATTCTATTATGCTTTATGAAGGACGAATTTAGGCAGTACCACACAAAAACAACGAATAGTACTTACGAATGATGACAGATTTCACTAAAGTGTTGGAAAATGGCACTTTATTGTTTCTCTGTCCAGCAAAATTATACAATTTGGCCAAACCGTTGGCCAAGAGTAGTCTCATGATTCTATTAACATGAGCTGTCGTGCCATTTCCTCCAATTGAGGAAAGGTAGGATGCCTAAAGCAAAAAATAAAACTACTATAATAGACCTCCATAATAAAACTATCACAAAATTCTATTTTAGAGTAAGTACAATAAATATTTAGATTACAATTACACTTAAATCAATGGGAGATGTCTAATTCTTAATTCACTTTTAATGAAATTCTATGTAAAAAGTACTTACCAAATCATTAAATTTTTCTTCGGATTTCAAATATTGTTCCAAATTTTCAAACCTCCTTTGATCGTCTATTGGAAACTGCACGGGTATGTCATTGGGTAGACTAGCAACTACTGAACTTCGAGAGTTTTTTAAGAGTCTTTACTTCCTTGACCTCTTCTCTCAACTTTTTCAATTCCAGAAAAAATTTCTCTAAATCTATTATGTATAAAAAAAACAATTATTCACAGTATTAAACAAATAAAAGAACCTACTTTTTGGATGAATTCTATCTGTATTCTCTTCAGACTGTATATTGGAAGTTGTTTGAATTGATTGCGAATGTGATCCCCCAGGTGTTTGAGAAAGCAATTCTGTACTTTGTCTAGTGGAAGTTGGTGGAGATATTTGTGAATTTGGTTTCACAATCGGCCTAGAAGCTGACTTACCTAAAACAAAAGAAGAATTCTATTTTTTTATTATTTATTTTCAGTGTCGGATTGTACGCTTAGTATCTACGCTAACTGCGTAGAGCCCAGTTTGATCTCATACCTATTAATATCTATAAAAATATTTCATCCTCTTAAAAAATTATTTGTAAATAAAAAAATAAGTTACACATTATTTCGATTAAAGCTATTTTAAATAGAAACATATTTATAGAAAAGTGTACTTACCAGAGCCACTCACAGAAATATATTTTTGAAAAGATGCAGGCCTTATCAGATTTGATACTGTTTCTCCTTCACTTTCACTGTCACTCAAAATCCTTCTACTAACGAATTTTCTCCTAGTTCGCTCTCCCTCACAATCTGAAGTAAGGTTGTCCGAATTATATTCGCATTTCTTCAGTTTTTTTTGTGCCTTGTTGAGATCATCTGAAAAATAAAAAACAAATATGTATAACAAATACCCAGAACCACACCACAACTCTTTAAAATTCTTTTGAAAATATAAACTTAATGAAACAAAACTAAATCACGCACCACATTCAAAAAATATTCTTTTTACTCCAGACAACTTCCAATTATGTTCATTTGGTTCTTCACATAGTGTGAGAGCCCTATTGAAAGCAGCACTCGTTCTGTATGGTGGCCACAAAACATTCTGCTTCAAAGGGGTGAACCAGGAAGAATGAACCAAACCTATTAAACCATTTTCGGAAAATTCTATACCCACAAATGCCATTGTTACCATAAAACTACAAAATAAAGGTCAAAACTCATACTACTGCTAAATACCAAGTTAATAAAAATGCATAAAATCTACTTCTATTTGAGACAAACAAGGTAAATCATAGCACTACAAATATAGCCATTTAAGTCAATGTATGAAGTTAAGACATATGGTTTATTGAGTTTCTTCATCTATTTGATCGCTAAAATTTTGGAGGCAATTTATTCAATCAATACCTCCAATTGGCTATTTCCCAATCATAAATGTTTCGCTTGAAACATGAAAATTATAACTGAATAAAATTAAGAATTGAGAAATTGAATTATCATTTTCGACCATACATGCCATAACCTTTAACCAGATATATTCAAATCAAAAAATATAAATAACTATAATACCTTAGTAGATCCCGCCAATTATAAATTTTTATAGGAAGTTTCTTAAAAAAATTATTTATAGATATTAGAGAATATTATAGGTTTTGTTTAAATACTATATAAAAAGATCTCAATTTTTTTGGACTTAATAAATAAAAAAATGCTGGAATTTTCAGTGTCATGGTTGTTTATTATCGAAAATAGCCTCACAAAATAATTACATTAGTTACAAAATAAAACAAATGAAATATATCTGATTTTTTCAGATGAGTTATCACTAGATAGTTTCGTCATTATGACGTGACAAGATGTCGTGTTATACACGTCAATTATTTGACGTTATTATCACGTCGATTTTTGGTGGTCTCAGTGTTTTCGACCAGTGATCACCAAATGTTGACGTCATTATGACGTGCCCTTGCTAGTTGGGCTATTCGGTTTAATACTATCATGATATGGTCGTAATCATATGATAGGATCCTACTAAATGAAAATTTAAAGTTCTTGTAAAAAATGTTTTAAATTTGAAATTTCCACCAAATATTGAACGCGCCCGCCGTTCAAATACTGTCATCAAAATCTGGTTCTAGGTTAGGATCCACAATCAGCCGATAAATGATCTATCTGATCTCAAATAATAATAGTGTCCGAGAAGCTATTTTAATGATTTGACTTACCTGGAATTGTGACAGTCGCCGCCTCGTGACCGAACGACGCACGCGTTTCGCCTTACCGAGTAAGTAAAGAAACGATGAAAGTCGTGGTATTTCACCGGCGATGTTGCCATCTCCCACTTATGCTACACCTATCATGTCTCCTTACAATGCCAGACTAGAGTCAAGCTCAACAGGGTCTTCTTTCCCCGCTAATTTTCCAAGCCCGTTCCCTTGGCAGTGGTTTCGCTAGATAGTGGGAGGCACACGCTATCGAGGTTTGTGTCACTGTGCATATCACCATGGTGATACTGCGCAATGTCACGGCCCACCTACCTTGCGGCATAAGGCTAGTTTCCGCCCAAAATCCACCGAGACCACTGCCAAGAGAACCCATCCCATCTCCTCTACTCCTAAAAATGAGCGGGAAAGAAGACCCCAATTTCTTTTCTTCATTGTCTCAATTCAATGCTTACAATTATTTTTCTATTCTCAAACTTATATAACATATATCTAAACATTACATATAATTGTTAAAACTTATATACAATCGTTTGTGTTAGTCTAGTCATTTCTGTCTTTTTGTCTGTTTTCGTTGTTTCCAGGACTCGACAATTCGTTCTTCCCAAGCTGTTGTTTGGGGTAGACTTCTTTGTTTTGGTGCCATATTGCTTGCAGAGCCCTTTATTTAGTCTGGTTCATCGTCATAAATGGTCTGTTGCGCCCATTCGTTTAGCCATTCTGCGATCGTCTTGTTGTGTATGTCTATGTCTGTGGGCGGGTATTGAATATTAAGTATCCTGAGTCTTCTTATAAGTAGGGTTCTGGCTTGCAGTGTGTTGTGTTCTGTGCAGTCATTTCTTACATGTTGTATAGTCTCCGGCGTTTGACAATGTGTGCAGTTCCCGTCTGTTTCCCGTAAGTTGAAGCGCTCGTAATAGGTTTGGATATGTCCGTGTCCGGTAAGTGCTTGTATTGTTTTCCAGTTTAGGTCTGCGTGTTTATGTTTCGTATGTTTTATCCACTCGTAGGCATTGCGTCCGGTAATTATACACTTTCACGGTCACCTGGTTTTTTGACTCTAGAAAATCGAAAAATGGATGGATTTTATTAATGATCTTGGTCTCAAAATGTTCCATTTTACGGCAGATTTAAAAAAAAATTAGTAGAAATAGCTGGAATGAAAATTTCTCATAGTTTTACTGTTTTAAATCGTAAAAAAACGGTTTTGCAAAATAATCCTTTATAAAAAAATTATCTCATTATCAGATAATGTTCTTATATTTTTTTTGTATTCTACATAAATTAATAAACAATTTAAAAAAAAATCCAAAAAGAATTATTTTTTCAGTTTTTATAGCTTAAAATGAAATCGATGAAAAACAATCAATTTTCGTGAATAGTTTCGTACTATATTCTTCAATGTTAATAGTTTTTGGACCATTAAAAATCGAAAAATAGATAAATTTTATAATTTTGGTCTTAAAATGTTCCATTTTACGACGAATTTATGAAAAACACGGGGGTAGTGGCTGAATTTGCGGTTTTTAATAGTTTTAAACTTTAAATAGTAGAAAAACGGGTTTTTCTAAATAATCTGTTACGAAAATTTTTTCTCGTTATCAAGTTCAGTTTCAAATCTTCAATTCCTTTGATATTCCAATTGCCTATTATTTAATTCCATTTTGGGAATCATCAATCTCATTTTTGATTTTGATGTCTTAAACTGATTTAAAAATCTTATTTTGGTCATCAATGTCATCATAAATTATTATAACATTGTTTGTATGGCATTGATACACTTTTGAGGTTCAAAATAAATTTTATAAGATCCATTTTTAACCTCAACTTTGTTAAAGCGGACGAAACAACAAAATTGAAGTCAAAAATGGGCTTAGATTATAATGTATAATGATATATTTGTAATCCGAATTTCAACTTCAAAGTTGTAATTAAAGACTTTGAATTTTAAAAAATATTTTAAATTCTGTCTCGGGGAGTTAACTATTGAGGGGTGGGTGTCGCGGGGGGGGGCGGGGTGCTAAAAGAGCACAAAATAATGCTGTTTAACAAGTGTTACATAATTCTATTCTTTCAACTTATCTTTTGTATGAAATGAAAACAACACAGTAAACAATACTCATTTTATTTACAAACGAAAAAATATTTTTTATTATAATTGAAAAAAAAAAATTTACATTGTGAAATCTTCAAATATTTTAATCTGAACATGAAAATAAAACTTTTCTTTAATAAATTTTGTAGTCTTAACAAACATCAAATATTTCTTCAAAAAAAACAAAAACTGCTTCTAAAACTATTAATTATTGTTATTGCTGATATTATCACAAAAACCCATGTAAAATTATAAAAAAGTTATGTAGTCTTTGACAATGATTATTATATTATGTGCGAAAAAAAAATTCGGCAATATACCCAAACATGTTCTCTTCTTTCGAGCCATATTTGGATATATTTGCCCTCGCCGTTCTCCATGTCCTCTCTATGTTTTGCGTATGAGCGCTAGAATGTGGATCCACGAAATTTAAAGAATGATTTACCGTCAAATGTTTAAATCCTGCAATATCAATAAGTAAATTAACATACATGAAGGGAGATATTTTTTGGTTTCGAAATTCAAATAAAAAATTTTCTTGGTAGTAAAGCAATTTTGTTACTGAAACTTCATACGAAAATAAGAATAAACAACTACCTTCATCATTCAAGCAGTCATAAGCTTTCCAGCAATCAGATATTATTGTGGTTCCTGGTTTAATTCTTCGTTTTATAACTTCTAATAGTACTTCTTTTGTCCTGTTCATTACTGGTTCCATAAAGAATGTTTTGGTTTCTCTCTCAATGCCTCCGAAAATCCATTTTCCTTCGATTACTCTTCCTTTATTGTATTTGCGACGACCAAACTTCGCTTCGTCAATTTCGACAACTTTTTTCCTACCACCAATTTTTGATGAACAGTTTTTAAATACCCAGAATTCACAAACTTCTCGAATAAATGAAGCCCAATTACAATAAGTTGTTGGAGATATTTTGAATTCATTCATTAAATGCTCATGAGGAGGGTTTAAAAGCAAATATTGAGAAATTATTGAGCAACTTTTCTCTAAACTCGATGATGAATCTTTAAACCACGAACCAGTACGAATAGATTGCTGGAAATTGCATTGTTGTACTTCAACTCGTTTATTAATAGTAACTTTTTTCTTCTTACGACATTGCCAAAATAGTGTTTTTGTATTTAAGTCACATAATTTAACACAATTATTACAAAAAACCGAACTCCAATAATTCGAACTGCAAGGGACCGTAGCAAAAGTTCGAATTATCGGAGTTTTGCACATTTGCATATATATATGTATGCATTTCGATGCATCTTTCCATTTTATAAATAAATAAATAAATAAATATGTTATGGGTATATAACATGTTTATTTATTTATTTAAAATAATAATTTGTATACGTTTGAAGAATTTTTGGTCCTAAAAAGGACCGATTATTTATCTTAAAATAAAAAAAAATACATATATTTATTTTTTTGTAAAGAAATCAGCTATGCTAGATTGCTTCATGCTGACGATTTTTTCCTTTGAAGCAAATCGAGTGATTTTGCTGATCGCTGCGAAAATATCTTCATCAACGTCTTGTCGCGACTCTGCAAATTCCCTCAATTTTGCTAAAAATTCCAGCGCTTCATTGGGAGTTGGAGCTACTGAGGATGAAAGCTGCTCTTGATTTTCTTCTTCGTCGTCTGATAACTCCACAGCCGTAGATCCTTGGACCTCGTTCAAAATTTCAAAATCAGATAGTTCGCCGCAAATGGCTACATTTTGGTCGATGTTGATGAAATCTTGGTCCAGCTTTGCCTCTTCCAGGATGCTTTCCTCGAACTTCATTGAAATTTCTTCGCCACGGATGAATCCTGCCTTCCTAAATCCATTTTTGATCGTCGTTGCGCTTACTTGTCGCCAGGCATCTGCACACATCCTCAAGGCTTGCAGAATGTTGACCTTCACTTGGTTTTTGCTGAGTGTAACTTGCTCGTCCAACACCTCGCGCACTAGAATTGACCTGTAGTGAATCTTGAAAGAGTTGATGATTCCTTGATCCATCGGTTGAAGAACGGACGTCATGTTTGGCGGGAAAAACACCACTTCGATGTTTTCTAAATCCGGAATGGAATTGTGGGCACTGCAGTTATCCACGAACATCAGCACTTTTCTCTTCTCTCTGTAGAATTTCTTGTCCAACTTAAGGAGCCAATTTTCAAAAATATCTTGAGTTACCCAAGCTTTCTTGTTAGCTTGATACTCGCATGGCTTCGTTTTGACGTTTTTGAAACAACGTGGATTAGCAGATTTTCCAATAACAAGCAGCGGAAGCTTTTCACTGCCGTCCACGTTGGCACCTACAAGAACAGTTACGCGCAGTTTACTCAACTTCCCACTGCTGCAATCTTCTCCCTTGAAGGCGAAAGTCTTGTTTGGCGTGCACTCGTAGAAAAGAGCAGTCTCGTCAACGTTGAAAATGTTCCTAGGCCCCACTTCTTTGATTTTTTCTTGCAGCGTCGTTTGCATCCACTCTTCCGCTTTTGACATATCGACGTTCGCCTTCTCGCCGCAGACAGCCTTCATCACGATGTCATTGCGATCCTTAAAATTGCGCAGCCAACCATTGCTAGCTTTGAAGTTGTGACAATTCAAACTGCTAGCAAATTGTTGAGCTTTTGCTTGAATAATTGGCCCACTCACTGGAACTTTCTTATCACGAGCTTGCTTGAACCATTTCTTGACACATCCTTCCACGCCTTCATTTTCTGGTCCTCTGCACCTCTTTCTACTTTGAGATGATTGAGAAAAGTCACTGATAATCTTCTCTTTATTCTTCAGAAAAGTCGAAAGAGTATTGCGAGGAATCTGGAACTCTTCGGCTATCTTCGACTTCTTCTTCACGCCCTTTTCAACTTCTCTTATGACAGCAACTTTTTCTGCTAAAGTCAGAGTTTTGTACATTCTTTTAGCAGAATCACACATCATGAAATAAACGTAAACGGCAACACGAAGCAAAACTTTTAGAAACTGGCTCCGAAACGCACTCAATGGAAAACCAATTGAGAATGTCGGCTCTGACAGTTTTAACTTTGCTTTATAAGAGGGTGGTGGTAGCCATCAGCGGCGCGAGAGCATCTCTTCTCACCATCTAAATACGCACCTTCTTAAAAGTCGTCAGGTATCAATAAAACTCTGGCGCTCTTCTTTCAGAAAAAATCAGTCACCACGTTTGCTCTTTACTCTACTTTATCTCTCTCCAATTCGCTCCCTCTCTCTTTCTCTACAGTTTGAAGGTGCAATTAAATCCGTCCCGTGAACTCGTCGTTTTTAATTGCACCTTCAAACTGTACCATCAATAATCGTTGCACCGGTTTTTGGGAAAAACCCAGCAGCTCTTATTCTCTTTTCAGTCGTTTCATACATTCGTCCTCTAATTGCAGTTCAAACTAGAAAACTATTTAGGAATGCTTTCTTAGCTCTACCAGTAATAAAATCGTCGCGCCGGTTTTTGGGAAAAACCAGCCGCCGTCTGCAGTTCACCCATATTTCACACAAAATATCGTCGTCTTATCTAGAATCTGAAGATTCGAATTTTTCAATTTTTTTCAACACTAACAGTGCGAGTTTTTTAATACATATGTACATACATAATTTATACAAGAAAAATTCGAATTTTTCAATTATTCGAACATCAAAAATTCGAACTTTTCAATTATTTAAACGCCAAAAAATTCGAATTTTTCGGTAATTTTAACACAGAAAATACGAATTTTTTTGATAATTCGAACTTCAAAAGTTCGAATTATCGAGGTTTTTTTACATGTGTTAGTATAGGAATGTCAAGGGACCGACGCAAAAGTTCGAATTAACGAGGAATTCGAATTATCGGTGTTCGAATTATCGGAGTTCGACATATAGAACAGTCGATTTGATACTAATTTGATGAAATTTTTCCGTACATAGATTTGACAATCGATTATAGCGCCAATAGAGATCGATAACCAATACACATGTATTTTCAATATTGTTCTGTATCAGCGCCACACAAATACAAATCGATAATATTCTAATTACAATTGAAAATATTCGTAACATTGACAGTCGATAATGTGTGTAACAATTATCGACACAACCTAATTTATCGTTATCAAAATGCATAAATTGGAACATTTGTGTAAATGTGATTTTAATCTTTTTTTTAATAGAATACATTTTAGGCTGAAATTTTTTTTTTCAAAATATTCATTTTTTTATGTAAATTGCGAAAAAAATATACGAACTTGATTCCACGACGTCAGAAACAGTTACGAAGGATTATATGTAGAAAGTCATTTTTTTTGCATTTAAAGTCATGAAACTGTAAAAAAATATTTATTTTTTTTAATTTTCGTATTTTTTTTATAAATCCGCCGTAAAATGGTACATTTTGAAACCAAGATCATTAAAATCCATCCATTTTTCGATTTTCTAGAGCCAAAAAACCAGGTGACCGCGAAAGTGTATAATTACCTTGCGTCCTGTTGATTCGTTGTCCCATAGCCGTTGCCAATGTCTTATTGCACGGGTATGTCGTTCTTGTTTGTACATGTTTTTGGTGAAAAGTTCAGTAGTCTGTTCCGGTTGTTCGTACGAATCTTTCGCTATCTGCTATTTGCATTCCGTGATGTTGTCTGTTTGTGTATTGCATCGTAATCCTTCTTCCCGTTTGTTCAAGGTCTTGTATATTTTTTGTCAGTTTTGTTGTGATTTTTGTGTTAGTGTTCATGTGTTGTAGTGTGTACATTGCGTTCTTTGAGTCTGTATGTATTATTTATATTAATGTTTATAAGTTAAGTGGGTAGGGACACGCTATCGAGGTTTGTGTCACTGTGCATATCACCATGGTGATATTGCACAATGTCACGGCCCACCTACCTTGCGGCATAAGGCTAGTTTCCGCCCAAAATCGACCGAAACCACTGTCAAGAGAACCCTTCCCAACTCCTCTACTCCTAAAAATGAGCGGGGAAGAAGACCCTAACTTCTTTTCTTTATTGTCTCAAATGAAGGCGTACAATTATTATTCTTATACAATAAGACTTTTTTTTCCCCCTTCTCCTTCTTTTCTTTTTTTTTTCCAGTGCCATATTACTTGCAGAGCCCATTTTTTAGTCATCGTCATAAATGGTCTGTTGCGCCCATTCATTTAGCCATTCTGCGATCATCTTGTTATGTATTTCTATGTCTGTGGGCGGGTATTGAATATTAAATGTCCTGAGTCTTCTTGTAAGTAGGGTTCTGGCTTGCAGTCTGTTGTGTTCTGTGCAGTCATTTCTTACGTGTTGTATGGTCTCCGGCGTTTGACAATGTTTGCAGTTCCCGTCTGTTTCCCGTAATTTGAAGCGCTCGTAATAGGTTTGGATATGTCCGTGTCCGGTAAGTATTTGTATTGCTTTCCAGTTTAGGTCTGCGTGTTTTGTATGTTTTATCCATTCGTAGGTTTTGCGTCCTGTTGATTCGTTGTCCCATAGCTGTTGCCAATGTCTCATTGCACGGGTATGTCGTTCTTGTTTGTACATGTTTTTGGTGAAAAGTTCTGTAGTCTGTTCCGGTTGTTCGTGCGCATCTTTCGCTAACCTATCTGCTATTTTCATTCCGTGTAGTTGTCTGTTTGTGTATTGTATCGTAATCCTTCTTCCGGTTTGTTCAAGGTCTTGTATATTTTTTGTCAGTTTTGCTGTGATTTTTGTATTAGTGTTTATGTGTTGTAGTGTGTAGAATGCGTTCTTTGAGTCTGTATGTATTGTTACTTCTGTCGTCAGTGTGTTTTGCGCTAATTCAAGTAGTTTTATTGTTCCCATGTATATTGCGTACAGCTCGAGTGTGTTGATGTCGCATGTAGTGATTATCTTTATTTTATGATGTTGTTGTATAGTATTTTTTATGTATATTCCTATGGTTGAACTCTCATCATTTTTGCTAGCGTCAGTGTATATGTGCAGTTGTGTAGTTTTTTCTTCTTGTGTCTCATCTGTTAAACGTAGGTGTAGTGGTCTTCTAGTCGGGTGTGGTTTGTCTATTGTGTAGGTATGCAGTGTGTTTAGTAGCGGCTTTCGTATTGTGTATGTTTCCCATCTCGCCCCAGCGTCCGCCTGTAGTGGGGTTACCCCCGCAAGCACATGCAAGGCCGAGGTGGGTGTTGTCCTGTATGCTTTTGTTATAGCTAGTATGTAAGGTCTTTCTGTTGCTCTTAATTGTTTAATTATTCTGGAGTCTTTGTATCTATGTCCCCATATTTCTGAGGCGTAAAGTACCATGGGTTTTATTGCATGTTCGTATATGTACCGAAGTATTATTGGTTTTCGTCCCCATTTTCTTCCCGTGACTGCTATCAGTTTGCTCGCTATGTCGGAGGTTTTTTGCCTAATTTTTTTGATGTGATCTAGGAATAGTAGTCCTGTGTCAATTGTCACTCCTAAGTATTCTATGTTGTCCTTGATTTGTACTGTATGTCCGTCAATTTTTAGTCTCGGTTGTCTCGTTTTTTTGTAGGGTATGAACATAGTTTCCGTTTTGTCTTTATTATAGGTCAGTTTCTGGTTTTCAGCCCATTTTGCGCAAGAGGCCCAAATATTATTCCATTTCCGCTCTAAAACGTTTAATGAGGTTCCCGTCACTAGGATTATTTGGTCGTCCGCAAAGGCTTGAATCATGTCCTCTACGTCTAGTCCTCCTGTCTCGTCTAGGTGTCTGAACCAGTCCTCCATAATTAGATTCCATAAAGCTGGTCCGAGGCTGGAGCCTTGTGGGCACCCTCTCTGTGTGTTGGTCTCTATGTTTTCGGTTCGTATGTGTCTGTGCCTAAGAAAGTCGGTGCATAGTTTAGCGATATTTCGTGGTATATTTTTTTGTCTTAGTAAGTCTACTATTTGTGGTGTCCAGGCTGTATTGAACGCATTGCTCATGTCTAGTGTTATAACTAGTGGGTAGGGACAGTGTGATTCTCGTTAATCCATTCATGCGCGTCACTAATTAGATGACGAGGCATTTGGCTATCAGAAATGTGTTTTTTCGCCGTGGCAAGCCGCACGGACCTGGACAGAGCCAGTTCATCATGCAGTCAAAGTGGTCTGTCACATACAAGGTCCCAAACCCCGCCTCTTCCATTTGCCAGTCCCTTCAGTGGAGACTACGTGCCACCCTATTTCACCCTGGACCCTTAAATCAATAAAGGTGGGTCTCGGTGGCCACAACAGCACGACATGGGGCCTTAGAAATTAACCTGCCCCGCCAATATTTCGTTTTCATAGTCCGCGCCACTTTCCAGGACGGACTCCTTTCCAAAGCGAGGCCAAGACATTGTATTCCCCAGCTGTATTAGGCTGGTGCGCGTCTGAAAGGATCCCACGACACTCCCTGTCCATGTTCCCAGGTACCAGGTCTGGAAGTGCACAGTGGTCCTCGATAGCCGAAGGTGGATGGTATCTATAAAAATATTTAGAATAAAAATATAAAATATTAAATCTAAGTAGATGAGCAACGTATGTCTGACTACAGAAATAGGGAAAACCGTGTGTTAGAGAGAGAGCAGCGAGACAATGTATAAGAGAGAGAGAGAGAGACTTCGTTTTTGCGCATGCGTAAAGTTATATATTCGTTGCGATGATAACAGCGGGAGCGCTGATATACCAGGTCGGTTAAAAGTCTTTGGGTTTTAAAAAATTATATATACCATTATTATTCGCTAATCTTGTAACAAAAGTATAACGTATAAATAAAAAGAGATTTTTTGTCAATGTAAGGTATCACGCACGTAATCGAGACATATTCGTTGCGATGATAACAGCGGGAGCGCTAATCTTGTAATATAAAAATCTGCGGTTAACTGATAGCGTCTTATTACTGAAATACAGTTAAAAGTAACGTATACCGGGTGACTTAAAAGTAACATAAAAAAAACAACAATAACAATAATAATTATTTATTTAAATCATTGATAACTTTAACTTTATAAAAGTATACAAATTCTCTAAGAGCATTGTGTAACATATCGTTTGGTGTAATAGAACAAAATGCGTATAAAATTTGTAAAGGACTTTCGGAGAAGGTATTTTTACAGAAATCCAAAACATAATAATATTCAGAAAAATTCAAATTTTCTAACACAGATATACGTTGTATAATTAAATTATTTAATTCTAAAATTTGCGATACTTCTTCTTCATCCATGTAATACTCAACACCATGTTTCTTGACTAAAATTACCTTACTGTCATCGTAATTCAATGGGGTGATGGTACAGTAATCTCCACATGGTAATGAATTAGGTTTGAACTCGTCTCCGGTATGAAGAAAGATCTGTTGTGACATAATTGAGATAAAGGTATTCCATTCATAAGTACTGAAAGATATTTTGCTGAACTTAAGATGTTGAGATAAGATAACAGCAGGTGTGAATGATCTTGCAGGACTTATTCCACATTTTACTTCATACCCCGAAATTGGATACTGTGTTGAAAGCAGGTAAATGTTTTCAGACTTGGCAGCAGTCTCATAGTTTTCCAATATTCTATCTAACTCTGAACTGTAGTTACTCGAATCAGATTCGATGTCGACAATACCACTATCTTGGGGGGAACTCATGTTGCTAAAATTGAGTTTGATATCCAAAGCTCACTCCAATTTATAGAGAGCTCTTTCAAGGTTTTTTTAGCGCGGCGAACCGGGGGGGAAAAATCTATACAATATCAATATTTTCTATCCAACTGTTGTGTTTGCTATCCAAACCAAGCCACTTGACGTACATTTTGTTACCCTTTCTTCTGAGCACCTTTTCAACTAAGTAAATGTCTGGATTCGATGTTTTCTGTAGTTCTTCATGATAGAAGCAGCCGCTGATTGGTGTACCTTGCATGTCTTCAAGTAAATACGTAGCAGGATTGGTAATTTTAACTTTGGTGATTTTGAATAGTTCTGTAGTCCAATTGGGTGTATATCCTTTGTCAAAGACATGCTTTGCCTTGGATATGCGCACAATGTCGCCAACTTTAAATTTTCGTGGACCGGCTATCTTTAAATGACTATAGGTGTTATTCAAAATAGATTTTTCGTTGGATTTGTTGACTTGAGAAGGTTTATATTTTGATGTGGAATGTTTTGTATTGTTATAGTTTTGAGTTATTTCAGGCAGAATATCAATCCATTTGTAGGTGCCATTTAAACTGAAATACTTGTAGAGTTTCGATTTTAGCGTTCTTATAACTCGCTCTGCCATAGAGGCTTTCATTGTACTAAATACGCTATAATGATTTATGTTGTGTTTTCTCATTAAATTTTGAAATTTGCTGTTGTAAAACTCCTTTCCCTGATCAGATTGCAGATTTTTTGGTGTTCGTCTAGTGTGAGCGAGAATGCCCGAGTAATCTCCTCTCCGGTCTTCGTTTTTAGTGGGCGTGTCCACACAAACTTTGAAAAACAATCAATGACGACCAGTATCATTTTATGATTCCTATTTTGTGATGCAAAATTCCTCATCTCCGCAAGATCCATTTGCCAAAGATCGTCAAGACCCTTAATAATAGTGCGTCTCCGAGGAAATTTTTTCCGTATCGGTTTGTGGAGTTCGTTTACAAGATGAATTTTTTCTTTAGAATACATATTATGACGTACTACCAGCTAGCTTCAGCTCCAGACTGTTAATGCGGTTAACGGTATTCGTATTCATAACCTTAATATTGTTTACAATGCCCGAAACGTTAGTTTTCATATCAGAGACGGATCTGATATTTTCTGTAATTTCTTTTTGTAACTCACGTATGCTATCAACACACATGTTAATAGAAGCAGTGAATTCTTTTCGAATAAATATTTTGGCTGCAACAATTGAATCGTCAACGTATTTCTTCGTAGCCATATCCCTAGCTGCTACAGGGGGATTTCGCGAAATAAATGTATCAATTTCGTTAGTTTTATTTTGTAAGTTAGTAATGTGCGCCTGTAATATGGGGATTTTCGTCTTATGAAGCTCATTTCTCATTTCGTTCAATCCTACAGCTAAATCCTTTATATCACGGTCTTGTTGCTGCAGCACCACACCACGTGCTTGAATTAATGGCGAGTTGATAGCACGTAGGTCATTCAACTGCACATCAACATATTTTTTTGTTGCAGCATCACTATTTGTTGTCGGTTCCTTAACATTACAAATTTTCAATATCAATATTACCGTCCTGTGTATGAGGAAACGTAATTTTCACTAGTAAACGCGCATAGGGCGTTTGATGTCTATGTCCGAATTTATCGACTGGCATAATTAAAATGAACAAGTTTCAACTTGTATTATTCTATTATATCAGCCTCCTTTAGTTCATTGATAATTGCTACTATTTCGTTGTCGTGTGACGTATTACCTGCCTCTTTTGAAGCAATCAACAACTTCAAACGTTCCACCAATTCATTCGCATCATCCCAATAAATATACTCCATAGGTTTATCATTATATCTTAAACGATCGATGCCTTTTCCTTTTGCTGAAGGAATCGATTTTAGACGAGTCAATACCTGAGACGATCTATTCGTCGTCGTTAGAGATTTTGTTTTGAATAAAGGTTTTATGATGTAGTGATATTTTTCAGTACTTGACCCCTTAAGACGATCTAACGTGTCTAAATGAACTTCAGTTGTTGTCAAAAGATTTTTATAGTTCTGTAAATCTTGATCATTGTAACTGGGGTCTCGGTAAAATAGAAGCTCATACAAGCCTGGTGTTCCAATTACATATCTTCCTCCTTTGTTTTTCTCAGGTAGTATGTTTATATTACCGGTTTTTCCATCAAATGCAATTCGACGTTTGCCTAATGACCAACCGATTTCATCGTTGTATATCGGACCATAATTTTTATCAATTTTATCATCTTTTTGGAAGTAATCTTCAATGAACTGATGACTGATGGCTGGATATTGGTCCAAATAGTCTGCGAAAGCTTCCTGGGAAATTTCGGGGCGCATCTCTTCTGGAGATTCAGAACGTGTAATATTTCCGAATTCATCGGTTTCGGCCACCGGTTCCGTTTCGAGAAAAGGTGTAAACACATCATCGGGTTCTTCCTTCTTTATTTCCTCTTTTGGATTTAAATTTGTAATCGTTTTTTGTAATGTCTTTGAGGATTGCACAATTTCTTCAAGTGGTTTAGATATCGGTTTGAATAGTTTATTAATAGACTCATCTTGCTCTGATTTACCTAGTTTCAACGACAAGTATTTTTTGCGAATCGATCTGGCAAGTTCGGACACTTTTTTCTTGCGCAATGCATTAGCAACCTTATCGTCAGACATTTTGGTATGGACTGAAGATGCAGCTTACAATTTTATATATTTATCGAATCCTTTGCGATACCTACCACCATTAAGGGTAAAATCCTTCATAATTACCAAAGTACCATAGCGATCACACCAACACTTTGAACACACATTTTTGAATGTGTCAAACTTTATGTCTGGAGATACGTGTTCGTCGAATATATGTTTCAAGTTCACCTCATCCTGCTTGAATAACACAATAACATTACAATTGTCGCGAATAAGCTGTTTCGGTATTTTTGAGTATGTTTGACAAAGATATGCAGCATCAATATCTATTTTCTACACATGGAGTAGTATTCACGAATTTTCTGCTGACCGTCACAGGCTACGTCATCGAATAAAAAGATGGAATTTGGTCGAGCTTTCTCTGGACTAATTATTTCCTCATTGTCTTTAAATGGGAAATACCCAACACCCTTGACTTGCGCTATAACTTCTTGTAGCAATTGATACTTTGGTTGAAATAACGATTTTGAATAGACATAAACATTTTTGAATTTCGCGCCATTTGGATTGAATAGGAGCGCCAGCACGACGTTCGTCTTACCACACCCACTGGGGCCACATATAATGGCACGGAAAGAATTTGGCAACAATTTACCATGTTTGCCAACAGTTGGTGTTGAGGTGAAATCCAGATTTTCAATGGGTATAGTCTGCTCTTGTTGAATTATTTTCATTGTGTGTGTCGTTTTTCGTAGTACTACTCTTTAAATATAGGTGTCACCAATTGAGCGTGTCAGTCTTAATGTTGGTGTTTGAAGGAGATGGTATTTTGAATTCTCTCATCAATAAACTATTGAACTTCACTTACCTAGCTATCAGTACTGTGGACGTAAGTAAACCACCGCCCCCCCCACCCTTTTTCCGAAAAATACATTTTTTTTAGCTGGTACAAAATTGGAAAAACGTCTTGATCGTGGAGATCCGGGCATCAACCCCTTGGACGCTGCTTGTAAACAACACGATATTTCTTACTGGAAGAATAAGTCTCTCGAAGAACGACACAAAGCCGATCATACTTGAAGATAAAGCTTGGGCACGCGTCAAATCAAAAGACGCTTCACTGGGAGAGAAAGCTGCTGCATTACTTGTAACAGGCGGAATGAAGGTGAAAAGAAAGCTGGGAATGGGTTGTCGTCGCAAACGTCGTTCCTTGCATCGAGATGTTATTCTGAAAGTGGGAAAGTCATTGAAGAGAGGAACATCTATGAAAGACACCGCAACGTTTGCCTTACGAGCAGCCAAAGCACTTATTAAAGAATTTGGCGGCAAAAAAGAAGTCGAGGTTCCTCGAGTAATGCCTGTAGCGAAATCCGGAGGTTTCCTACCACTTATTCCTTTGTTTGCCAGTCTTTCGGCACTTGGAGCTTTGTCAGGTGGTGCTGCTGGGATTGCAAAAACCGTCATTGATGCTAAGCATGCGCAAAAGAAATTGTAGGAAGATGTACGTCATAATAAGGAACGTGTAGGATCTGGCCTATACTTGAAAAAGTATTCAAAAGGTGGATTTGGATTGTATTTAAAAAAAAAAACAAAAAAAACTAATAAAGCTACCCAATCACGCACTATCTGACTTTGACATTGCGCATTATGCAAAATTACTTAAAATATCACATTTTCGAGGAGTTTTCATGCGAGACACCCTCTCCAAAGACGGTCCTCGAAGACAAGAATGCGCAGTGGTTAATTTAGATGTCTCTAAGAATAGGGAGTCATTGGGTGGCTTACAGAAAGATAAACAACGATGTAGAGTATTTTGATTCATTTGGTAATTTGAAGCCGCCGAAAGAAGTTGTTGAATATCTGGGAAAGAGTGCGAGAATTTTCTACAACAATACCCAATATCAAAACTACAATCAAATAAATTGCGGACATTTGTGTTTGAAATTTCTACAGCAACAATGACGAGCGTAGAACTATTACTACAACATATCTACCATGGAAAAACATTGAATAGTTTTACTGCCGAAGAACTAAAGCACACTCCCATTGAACATCTAATAGAGTGTGTAAGACCTTGGGAATTGTTGGATATGTGGCATAAACTTCCCAATGAATATCGAGGAAATTTTGAACTACAAATACGACTACCTTGTTTCATCCATTACAACCGACCTGATTGGACAACACATTGTGATGGTCCTCCGAGTTCTCAAGCCACTTGTTTTCTTTGTAACAATAAATAGTATAAACAAGTAGTATTATTTAAATTCAAACATCACCCGAATTCCATTAGTCACCATGTCACAGTTGCTGAGAGTAAACAGCATCAATCATGAATTTACCTCTCAACCTACTACGCCTATTGTGCTCGATCCGAATAATGATTACTAAATAGCTTTGCGATCTTTTCATTCTTATCACAGTATACTAAACATTGAAAATTGTAAGTTTTACTACTACGATACCAAGGGCAAGCTTCAAAGTTTTGATTTTCCCACAGGATGTTACGAAATTGCCGATCTTGAAGCGTTTATACGAGATAAATTGGGTGTGGACAATTCAACTAGACCAGAGGGTATATTTTTACTAAAACCCAATCACAATACGTTGAAATGTGAAATTTCCAGTAAATACAAAATTTCATTCAAAGAAGATAATAGTATTGGGAGAATTTTGGGTTTTTCACCGAAAATACTCCACGCAAACAAAATACACTCGTCAGATCTCCCCGTCAAAATCATTAAAGTATCTAGTATTCGCTTCGATTGTAACATTACCACTGGAGCCTTCGATGCAAACAGACCTGCTCATACTATATACGAATTCGTCATAAAAGTGGATCCAGGATATTCCATAGACGAAATTCCTCATAATTTGCTCTATTTACCTGTTATACCACAACGTGAAATAACCAATATCACCGTCATCGCTTTAGACCAAAACGGTCAGCCTGTAAACTTTCGTGGAGAACTAAGTACGTTGGTGTTGGAGCTTAGAGCGCGAAGCAAATGGGACTAATAATAAATCATAAAAGACAGTCTACAGAGCATTCAACTTCATTAGATAAGCTACCATCAAAGCTAAAGCAACTCACGTTCGCAAACAAATTGGTTCTGCAATCGTTGGGTTTTAAATTGAAAAATGACAACAATGTATGGAAAACGTCAACGCCAAAACGACAACATGCCTCCAATGTTTGATATCTACCGTAAGCCGATGTTTGACGATTCAATTCGAAAGGCTGAATACAGAACCTATGCTCCATTTATAAAGTCATTCAATTGCAGTGACATTGTGGAGTTTAGCATTAATCAGGTTGATTCGTTCTTTGCAATGAGCGAACCTTTGTTGTGCATTAAAGGTTCGCTTGAAATACACGGAGCTGGTGACGTAAAATTAGCAAATAATGTTGGAGCCTTTCTATTCGATTCATGTACGTACAGTGAAAGTGCCAGGGAAATGGAAACAGTTCGGGATCCTGGAATAGTGAGTGCCGTACGTGCTATGACTTGTTATAACCAAGAAGATTCCAATCATATGGCTATAGCCGGCTGGAATTGCCCAAAAGATCCTATTCTGAATGTTAGCGACAAGTCCTTCAACCTTCAAATACCTCTCAAACATATTTTCAGCATTTTCAACGATTATTCAATGATTACATGTGGGCGTCAAATAATACGACTAGTTCGGGCACGAAATGATAATGATTGCTTATATATTACTGAAAAGAATGTCTCTGGAACGCTCTCCACTACAACAGCTAAATTAAACATTACAAGCGTTGAGCTAAAAGTTAAACATATCTTTCCTAATGACGACATAAAATTAAATCTCATGAAATCCATTCAAAAATATCAACCTATAGTTATTCCATTTAGGAAGTGGGAGTTACACGAATTACCCTCAATTACTAAAGGAGCAAGACATGAAGTTTGGGCTGTCAAGACATCCACTTCAGTTGAAAGACCTCGTTTTGTTATTGTTTTCTTTCAAACCGACAAACGTAACTTGAGTACAGCTGACCCGACTTTATTTGACAATACCGACGTACAAAGTATAAGACTGTCACTTAATGGTGATTATTGGCCCAATGAAAGAATGCAATTGGATTTCGCTAAAACTGATTACAATGAAGCCTATTTTAACTATACTGAATTCTATCCCAACTACGCAAACTCCACACAGAAGCGCCCCCTGCTGGATTATTCTTCTTTCAAGAAACGAGCATTGTTTGTTATCGATTGTTCAAAACAGGAGGAAAGCATGAAGGCATCCACAGTCGATGTGAAACTTGACATTGAAGCAAACATAGGTTTTCCCGAAAATACCAAAGTATATTGCATCATAATTCACGATTGTGTAATGGAATACTTCCCCCTCACCGAAATTGTTAAAAGCTTGAACTAGATGTTGTGAGTTAGTGTTCGATCAGACGTCAACATGAGAGTAGCTTTTGTAGACATTCAAGGTTTTGTCGTAGACGGTCTTTTCGTTGCCTCGAGCTCACCATAGAAATTGGCTTCAAAAGTTCACATTACATATTTTACCACCGCAACCGTTTTCTATATTAAGTAACGAGGACAAAAAGACCACATCATACTTGGAAAGAAATGTGCACGGCATTCGATACTCTTCAGGAGATGTAGAATATTCTAAAGTAAATGAAATATTAGAAAGCAAGTTATTGTATGTCGCAGGAGGACAACAAAAAGTCGAGTTTCTGCAAAAGAAATGTCACATTTTCGGTATTTTTCCACATATTATTGACGTTTGCAAATTTGATGGTACACCCTGTGAAACTGGAAACTTTGCTCAAGATCCAAACCCCTGTCACGCATCTGGACTATTTTCATGTACTGAAAGAAATGTACAACGTCTCCGTCACTGGTTTTTAAATACTGTATTACCATTATAAATAAAGTTTTTTTTTTAAATATGGGTTTTATTGAAACACTGTATATTCATCAACTTTTATATTACATGAAGATTGGAATTTTCGTTTTACAATTTTCAAAATAATTTTTAAAATTAAAACAAATACAGCCACTAATATTACACATGACATAGCAAAAACAGAATTAATTTCATTTTTTATATCCCCTTCTGTTCTGTTGAACATGGTGTAGGTTGAATACGTCTTAACGGATAAGTAGTTTGCGACAGTCTACGGGCCAACTGATGGACCTCTTCAGGCACCCAGTGAAGACTGCTCCACGTCACTTTCTTATCAAATAAACTAAGATTCTGCATTTGTTTCATAACCTCACTTTTATCTCCATAGAAAGCAATATCTTTCTTTAATTCACCAATGCTATTAATAAACTCTTCAATTTGACGTCTGTACTCTTCTGAAGACATATTACGAAAGAGAACATTCTCATACGTAGACACGTTTGATGATCGTTTGACGCAGCACTTGACGTTTGACTTAACGACGTGACGTTTGACGTAACGACGTGACGTTTGATATAACGACGTGACTTTTGACGTAACGATGTGACGTTTGACGTAACGACAAGAGAGATACATTTCATGAATATTGTTTTTACTGCTATTACATAAAGATATATTGGAAACTAACAAAAACACAAGAATTTTAAAAATAATTTAATTATAAGAAAACGACAATATTCTACATTTATGAGAGAGATACATTCCATGAATATTGTTTTTACTGCTTTTTCTTAAATAAAAGCTCACTCTTTATTACTCTCGTGACTGTCATAGTATAACACTTATACATGAAGGATGACATCACAATGACCAGTGGAAAGAAAAAAAAAATAAAAATACATTTCTAATAAAGCCCTGTTGGGCACAGACTTATGTCTAACACTAACAACGCTCATATAAATCACCTAAAACGCATACTAAAAAACTATGATAAAACAGATATTTTGATGTGGCATTATGAACCGCCACCGTTCATAATACCGCAAAAACACAGGAATAATTTTATAATAAGAAAACGACAATATTCTACATTTATGAGAGAGAGAGAGAGAGAGAGAGAGAGAGATACATTCCATGAATATTGTTTTTACTGCATAGCGGCCTCAAAAGTATCAATGTCACTGTCTATATCAGAATCATCAAAACGATTATTTCTAGGCATCTCATGTAAATTATTAATACAGGACTCATGTGATTTTATCATGAATAAGACTTTGTTAAATCAACTCTGACACCAATAGGACATTTCTTGATATACACATTCAACAATTTCGTCACCATCAAATACTTCATGACAGTGATCATAATTAACAAAAATGTTCTTTTTTAAATATTTATGGACCGTTCTAAATACAAAATAACATGATTTACAAACATTTATACGATATTGTGGAAGCGAATATCCACTAGACCATACGAAGTAAGTAGATTCTTCAAACATATCTCCCCAATTTGTTTTACTTAATATAGTGTTTCTTAAATATAACGGTATTTCTTTATTATAGTCAATATATTCTATTCCAATGGATGAAGAATTTGGATTACTCTCAGCCTCTTTTATCATCGCATTCCATTTGTAAACAGGAAATTTTTTCACAATTTTTTCGGTCAATTTCCGAGGAAGAGGGGATTGCTCTGCGAAATCGGCTGCTGACTTTATCGTTTCACAAATTTTTATGATGCATAATTCCATTAATGTTGAGGAGTTCATTATCTACAAGAGAGTAAGTTTGGAATACTATAATGACCCCACGGCAGCGTATCATAACTATTGGTAATCAAATATCTTTTATCGTCATGAGGACTTAGCGCAATTTTTGTTCTATGTTCTATGCTATATATGTTATGAGCATATGACCTAATACAGCGTTGAGTAATATTTTTTTCTTTGAAATCATTTGAACAGTTTACATAATCTTCAAAATTTATTTTGTTTTTTACTACATTATATCGAACTCCTTTTGCCTTCTTTACTATTGCACTTGATTGAACTTTAATAGAATACATTTTAGACCTCAAGCCTGCAAAATGAGTCATAATTTGGCCTTTGTTTTCATCTTTCATAACTCCCAGAACTTTTTTATTTAACTGTGGAATATTATAGTTATTATTGATGGGGTAATCTGAAGTATCGAATTTTGTTAAATCAGCTTTTAGCACCTCCTCATATGCATCATCACGGATAAGCTCATACACAAAACTGTCTGTGTCCATATACATTAATTTACATCTATCAATACCCAATTTCGGAATCATGTAATCATAATGGAATTGATACATACACAGCTTCGACAAATCCAAAACTGTCATACCAACATAAAGAGGCTTATTGAAAACCAATTCTGATTTAGTGAGTTCTACTGCAATTAGGTTTTCATTAAAAACTATTCGACTATGAAACCTAACACTAGATATCAAATTTTTGGCGCCGTATCGACCATTCCAGGTTTTAAGAAGTTTTACAATTCGGTGCTTCCGTATATTTTCCATCGTCTTTCCAAACACAGCATTATTTGCCAATTTATATAAATTTTTCTCAAAGTAATTGGTAGCTGCAGCCCTCAAACGAGTATTTAGTTCGATATAGGGCCGCAGCCATGCAGATTGATTGAATTTCAGAATTTTATGTATCTTTTTAATTTTCAAACCGTTGGCTAACATTTGTTTTAAATTACGATAGTGAACTGTGTATTCTTTTTTACAATAAAGCGTTGTCATTAATTTGGAATAATTTGAGCCTACAGGCTTGCAGTGTTCGAGAGCAAATGGAAAATCTCTGTGAAGATCATGTAATTCATGTGGATACTCCAAGTCTACTTGTAATATACATATATCCTACGGAAGAATTATCTGCCACAGACATAACATCAAAATTTTCATTATCTAACCATTCAAATCCTCCGTATGGTAATGGTTCACACATAGCCCACCCGTATAAATTATTGACGTCCAGGTAGAGTAAGTACTTTGAGGGTTTTGTAGAATCATATTCAGGCATGTACTTATTGTTAGCATTCGATAATCTACTGCTACAAACCGAAATTCCTCCTCGAATTGCTTTCTCGATAAACATGATCATGTCTACGTCATGCAATAACTCTAATTTACATCCTACATATTTCAACATACAGTCCCAAGTATATCCAGGCATTGTATAGTACCATGCAGGGTCTAAACCATAAGTAATTTTCTTCGAAATTGTTCGAAAACATCTGATAAAAGTAAAACATCGGTCTTTAAGTACAGATCAGAATACTGACCCAAATTTTCAATATCAAATGATTTCCACACTGCATGAGCATGAGAATACTTCTCAATACTGATGTTTTTATCCTCCAATTTATTATAAAATGCCTCTATTGGTGGTAGTTCACAAGTATTTAATTTTTCCCAACTATCTATAAAATCGTAACCCTTTTTTGGCTATTAATTTAAATTGTTCGACACTTAAATTACTAAATTCTCTTTTGGAAATTTTTAAATCATTATCATTCAATGTAGCAGCCAATTCTTCCAAGGAAGCACCCAAAAACCTCAGTGAATCTATGAATCGAAATTTTATATTTGTATCTGAATCGTTAAGTGTAAATGAAATGTATTTTTCTTTATTTATGGGGAGTAAACTGATGTTTCCTCTTTTACTTAATTCCGAAATGATGAAATAGCTATCGCAGTTACTTAAGTTATGGAAAACTGAAGGTACAACAAACAGTTTTTTGAAATTTAAATTGCATGCTTGATGTGCAAAATTTCTAAACTTCCCCGTAAAATGATCGTGATCTCTAACAATAATATCTGTAGAGGAAAAACCCTTTTCACATATGTGACACATTGTTGTCACACGTAAATCTGGTTTTTCTTCCATAGGTGTAATAGTTTTAATATCTGATTTAATACTTTCAGCTAAATTCGATAATTCATTTGCAAACCAATCCATGCAATCTCTACCTCTGTAGCTCTTGAAAAAACTCAAGTCTTCGTTGTAGCTACATTTTACATAGTAACCAGCACTATATGCTATATGTTTTTGATATTTATTTGTCTTATTATGAAGCTGTGTTTTATCTGTAAATTGTTCTATCATGCACTCAAAGTCGGCATAAACTACAAAAGGCGTAGTTTGTTTATATATATAATTTCTAAAACTAACAGATTCATATTTTAGAAAAGACATTTTATAATTATTTAATTCAGAGCATAATTTCAAGTGGACATTCAATTTACTTTCACTACTGAAATAATTTATGCAGCGATTGCAAATAAATTTTTTATATGTAGTTTTACTTAACTGACTATTAATTAAACGTGGCAAATCTTTGATCCAGCAGTAGTGATATGTGATTTCTGAATTGTCATTATCTATAGGAGGTGCTTTGGAAAATATGTATTTTGAATTAATAAAAGATTTACATGTTTCTCGTGTATTGATTTAGCAAGTCTTACTGGATATACTTTGTAAAATGGTTTTTTATTATTTATTTCAATTAAATCCAAGGCATAGACATTGACGGAAATGTTATTAGATTTTTCAAACTTTGAAATTTGATGCAGGGGCATCGGAGCTTCCAAGTCTTGTGTATTCAAGACTGTGCTATAATATGGATATGAGGAAGTGAGTTCTTTATGATTTTTGGCTGGGTACAAAGCACTAACAATTGACCAATAAAAACATGCTTGGTCAGAATTTTTAATGTTTATGCACCCTCGCTTTTTTTGAATAGGTTCTGGAAGTTTAATATAAGATGAGCCGTTTCCAATTTCAAATTTATTGATATTTACTTCTAAAGAAATAATTTTACTTAATGCAAAACCAGAGTCCCTCTCTTGAAATTCTGATAATTTAAAATTAATTTTATCTTTGACGTTCTCGAAAAACCATCGCTCTATATCGGTCGATACATCGATAATAGAATTTTTAGTCATAAAATAATGGAAACTAGAAATTTCATTTTCACCAGATTTTTTAATGAACTCTCCACAAAAACAAACATAAACTTTAACAACAGAATATTTTTTCCTAAAAATTTCCCTTATTTTATTTTTAAAAATTATTTGACAATCATTTAAAAATTGCGTTAAGTCCTTATGATATAAATTTACTATAAGTCCGGTTTTAATTCTTCTTGTAAATGCAGAAGCTACATTTTCCCATTTAACCCTATTTTTCAGTTTATTATTCAGCCCCATACCTATATTCCTATTTGAAATAAGTTGTTTAAAATGTTTGAAATGTCCTATGTATGTTTGTAATTTCCTAATTGTACCTACATGCAGTCCTCCTTTTTTAATTGTCAAATTACATACTTTAATTTGTTTTTTCAATCGATTCAACCAAATTTCCACATCTCTATCCGTTATCTTATCAAACAATATTTTTCTGACATTTTTAATGACTTGCAGTAAATTTTCAGATTTTTTTACAATATTCATGGTACTCACCTCTCTCTCTCTCTCTCTCTTTGTGTGTCTTAGGCACGTCTGTAGTTCCTCAATTTCAAATGACGCTAGCCGTTGATTTTTTTCAACATCCACTAATCCCTTGAATATAATTCCGTATTTTTCCTTTTCAAATTCTTCAATGACTGGTTTGTAGACACTTGTGACTCTTTGCGGTAAAAACACTACTTCTGTATCTAAATCCAATAAAACTGATTCTCCGAATTTGGAATTGACTATTTTTGCCTTCTTTATAGCCATCAGAGTATTCAAAGGTATTTTTGTTATTGGTTTTCTCTCTGTAATTAGAGACGTTGCGTTAATTTTTTTTAAATCCATCTGAAAAGAGAGAGAGCGCGTAAATAATCATCGAGTATTTCTGGTTGCGAGGGAATAAGTTCCGAGTTCAAATCAATTTTCCATAGGGAATTTTCATTAATAATATATAAATGGTAATTTTCAAATTCACCAGCCATGGCAATGAACATATACTCCGGTGTTATGGCGCATAAATTTTTATCCGATTCATTTGGTTGATGTGCAAGTGTCTTTGTAGTCGGTGGCGGCGCTGATGTGGGTTTGAAAGGATTATTTACATATGTATTGATTGGTCCATAAAGAGCTTCAAGGGCCATTTTATCATCCTCATCCAATTTAGAATTGATACCATGGATACATTATTGCTGTCTCAATATCACTGTGAGCAATTCCTAAAATATGCCCAATTTCATGAATTAATACCATAAGTAGGCTAGTCTGATCTTCTGAACTTGATCCATCCAAACTTAAATCCCACTTCTCATCAGCATCAATATGAAGCTCTATACAACTGTTGCCTTTTGGGAAATAAGCATGTGCCAACACCTTTCCGGGGCCATCAAATGTACTGGAGCACTCACCTCTACCTTGGCAATTTGCTCGAAAATAGTGCTTTCCCCGTACAACTGTAATAGATATATCGGGAGCATAAGGCCGTATTTTGTGTATTAATTCAAATTTAAACTTTGAACTGTTACTCCACACTTCAAAAGCCTTTTTGGTTACTTTAAGATATTCTGGAGTTGCCTGAGGGAAATACCATTTCAAATCAAATTTTGACCATTTTGATTTAACTCTAAAAGAATGATCATCGTCGGAAGCTGCTTCACTCACATTACATCTTGGTCTATTTAGAAGTTGAATTGTATTTTCATCTAATTCTCCCGTTGCAGGGATATTATATCTTTCTTGAAAACTCAACAAATAATCCTCAAGTTTAGTCAAATCATTTTCATTTGCGTACCCGAACCGGTGTAAATACTTCATAGCATACTGTTGGTCGACAACGCATAGTACTGGACATAGTACTGCAGCTAATATAATGATTAACATGATCTTCACTCTTCTGCTATCCTCAAAAAACTAATTTCCAATCACATTAATAACGGAATATATAATTTTTAAAAAACCCTAAGACTTTTAACCGACCTGGTATATCAGCGCTCCCGCTGTTATCATCGCAACGAATCTGTCTCGATTACGTGCGTGATACCTTACATTGACAAAAAATCTCTTTTTATTTATACGTTATACTTTTATGTTACAAGATTAGCGTATAATAATGGTATATATAATTTTTTAAAACCCCAAGACTTTTAACCGACCTGGTATATCAGCGCTCCCGCTGTTATCATCGCAACGAATATATAACTTTACGCATGCGCAAAAACGAAGTCTCTCTCTCTTACACATTGTCTCGCTGCTCTCTCTCTAACACACGGTTTTCCCTATTTCTGTAGTCAGACATACGTTGCTCATCTACTGTTAACCAGTTAAAAAATCAGGTAATTTTTTTCTTTTTATGCCCAAAATTTCCGCTCGCAAAATGGCTGCGGCTTCTTGCAATATATCTTAGTCCTTCAAGTGGGCAAATAACGAATCGTCAATTGTTGAAATGCCTTTAGGGGCAACAACTTTTTTTTTGTTACATACCAAAATTTGAATTTTATCAGCAAATTTTTTGTAAATCTTTTCTTCCAAGTAATGCGTTGTAAATATCGATGTTGCATCAGAGCCTCCACTTAAATCTTTAAACATTTCTAGATACTCTTTATGCAAATAACTTAGAAAATAACAACGTCCTCCATTAATTACATTTTCCTCAATTAAATGACAAATTTCTGTATAAACTGTTGCATGTATTTCTCGGTGAATGTGCCATGAAGTACAGACAGGACTTTTGACGAGTGATCTCTTCTGGTTTCTGAAATTTTGTCGACAAACATCATGATAGTATATTTGACAAGAGGGAATACTTTGTATTTTGACTAAAGTTTCATTGTAAATTTCGGTATCTAGCTTCAATTTTGATAAAATACTTTTTTCAAATTCTTCTTTCTCTAAAATGCGTAATGGTTCATTTTTAGACCGGTTTTACTTCTTTTTTTTGTTACAAAAAAAACAAAAGTTTGGGTTTGTTGAAACAGCAGGATCGGAAGTCTGAACAGTTGATGCTTCCACTAAAACTTCAGATGTTCCTTCCTCCAACGGCTGTTCTGCTTCAGCCTCAATTTCTTTTCCAGCTTCTTCTGTTTCAGTAACACTCACATCTTCTACCAGGGAATCATGTGCGACATTATCACTAATTATTAAGTTATCAGATGATGTAGATGGTTGTTGAATTCCAGACGAAGACGTACTGGGCTGTGAAGGAAGTTTTTTTTGAACATCTGTCGAAAAAAATTTCCTTGTCAGTGCTGTAAATGTCTTATAACAACTACTATGATATGCAGCGTCAAACATTTCGTCCGGTAAAATAATATCTTTATACTTTAAGTCATGCAATTTCCTCAACCTCAAAATTTTTCGGCATTTTGACATGGTTTCTTCAGAAAATAATATTAATTTATCAGTTTATACGGCACTACAAAATACACACTTCAATTTCTCTTTTTCATTCGACATTATGTAAAATAAATTAATTCAATGAACGCAAAATTAACGACAATAAATAAAGCAACACTTTATATTTTATTACATTCACAAACACGAAGCATTTGGATGGGAGTTCACAACTATACTAAAAACATCTGACAAAAACCGTTAGGGTGGGAACTTAACAGAGCCCTCTCAGGTATAAATTTTGAATTCTTTGAATGCTAATAACTATCAAAGAAAATACTGTAGGCTAGAATGAGTACAATAGTAATACATAGGGGAAAAAAAAAGATAGCTTGTACCTACCTTTATGTCGCGAATTTATGCAGAGTTAATTCTAATAATCGATAAGAGACAATCTCAGGGAAGTGAGTAATCGCCTTAATAGTGTGTGCGTTGTTGTTCCTTCCTTTTGGGTTTTAGTTATGATAGGGCGCCAATAACATTTTCTGGTCAGATTTATATCAGTGTGGACCGAAAGATGCACAAAACTACACACTATTTATCAGGAAAATGAAGATTATTGTACGATAATATACGTTGATCGCTAACGTACTAAAAAATGTTCTGGGTTTCATTAACATAAAAAAAAATATACATTAAATATTTTACGAATTTACTGATTAAAATTTGTGAAAGCATAAATGTATATAGTCCTGTTTTATCCAAAATAAAAGTAATTATTCATAGAGTTAGTTATTTAGTTTTCTATAAAATACAACTACTATATTGACGAAGCAAAAACCATTAGTTCAGTGTTCCAAAGGTATAATTAAAACATATAGGCACATCACTTAGATCTTGTGTCAGATATTGAGGAGATATTTAAAAAAGAATTACAATCTATCGTGAGTTCTCGACATATATGTATGTGGTTGGCTTGAATGCTAACCACGTGCTTTTCACATGTCTAGCTTAAGATATTCTCTTCGAGCATGCCAATCCGAATTCATATTCGCTAAACATTGATCTGTCAGTATGACAAATAAGCGAATTCAGGAATTAGCTAGCCATTAGTAAATTAGCAGGCGATGGTGTTTAATTACCAGACCATATTCACACAAGAAAATGAATCTTTTGTGTTAGCAACATATGCTTATGGATATTTGGCGCTCGCCGGAAGGCGCAATGCCATAACTGGCGACAATATTTGAATTTTATATAAATGAGATTCTTTTCGGAATAACACACTATTGGTCTTAATATTTCTAATTATTATTTCTGCTAGCATAACGGTATTATATACCGTTACACCCCCTCTCCTCGGTTTAGAATTTTTTATAAAAAATTCGTAAACGAATACTGAACTAGAGGTTAGTGTACTCTAGGTTAGATAGATGTCTATCTATGTTGAGCAGAAAACCAAAGAAAAATGAATGAATGAAGAAAACAAAATTAGCTAACAAGTTACCATACTATGAGAAAAAATTTTATGATTCATAAGCGCCCGTACTAAGTTTGATTTATCTGTTACGGCTTTCAAAGAAACCTCAATATTGTTACCGTGCACAGGTGGTTTTGAACCATTCGAACAAACTAAATACATATTAAACAAAACAGTAAAGGTACGAAAATTGTTTGTCTAAAAAATTAATATATGGTTCGATAGTTGTCCATTATTTGTATTCGTGATTCTCGAAATAACATAAATGACTACTAAATACTAAATGTTGATCAGCAATATTTACAATGCACAAATAATAAGTTGATTTTGTAATAATACATTATAGTACACACATAAATACATTACAAACTAAAGTCGCCGGGAAAAGAAAAAAATAAAATACATTGTTCAGTACCAATTCAAACAGCGCAACAGAATAAAAACTATTTCATACACTATATTTGGACTCAAAAAAAAAATCACAAAAACAAAAACTAGAGGTTTTTCTTTTCTCGTCTATATTAACACTGTGAAGATAATTCTCGTAATCTGAACATGCTTCGGTATAAGTGTAAGGTGTTAAGCTTGGGAAAAAAATAAGAAACATCTGTAACTCCGGATATCATAAATGAACTAACTGGAAGTACCTGCACCTACTTTTTTGCAGAGGAAAAGATAACCCAAAGGAATAGATATAATTACGATAAAAATGAAAACATGAAAGTTATTCTTTCTTTTCACTACAAAAATGTTAATCACACATAATCATTTTGTGTTCATAGAGATAAAAGGCACAATACATTTTAGCATACACTGTATATGTTTACGAACGATAATTATCAAGTGAGTCATGATGGGAATTTGTCTAAATATTCTTTTAAAAGCATATCTTTATAAGAGACCAAAGGTACAAATTTTTAAAAGAAACTTAATTCTTACCATATACAAATAACTCAAATCTGTCATTAAGACTTTTCTACATGTACCTAATAGTTATTTGTATTACGAAAGAATTCATGTTACGACAGGATCCACCTGATCACTTTGTTTATATATTACTGTTGAATACGGGATATTTCTGTCCATTAACATAATTTCGGCAGGCTACTTCTCAGAACGCTTTTTCAAATGCGGAATGATTACATATATTACTAAGGTACGACACTTGTATTACACGATACAGTAAAATGTGATGCTCTTTTTTTTGTAGGCATATGTTCAATAACACAAATGTTAACTATAGGACGACATTAAAAACAGATATTCATAACTTCCAATAATATAAACGAATAGAATTGTACTTTGTATGTATTATCCGTTTAAAACTTAACTTAATTAAAATATACGACTCGATTTCTTAGTGATTGTAGGTAATTTTTTCTTAAGAATACTAAAACTATTGAGCAAAATATATACAAAGGAATAATCCAATACAGCATAAAAAGTTAGTTGCTATCGCAATCGTTATCTTTTTCGGTTTGAGAATTTTCATCGTCCGAAGTTAAATTGTTTCTGGCAGGTTTTCGTCGAAGTCTGTGAAATTTTCTTTTAAATCAGATACGTGAAAATTACCCAAGTTATTGCCGCTTTTATCAACTATATTGTATATTAGTTTAGACAATACTTTATTAACAATGCATGGGATATATTTCGGCGCAAACTTGGCTGAAAAATCATTGACTTTGGAAGATAAAACGAAATTACGTTTCCAAAGACGGTCACCCACATGAAATTGTATGTCACGCTTTTGCAGATTGTAGTTTTTTGCATTTTTGTCATATGCTTCCTTCAATTTTTTTCTGATGTCCACAAACAATTTTGGTAAATTCTTAATGTCTTCAATGTATTGTGATGTGTCACCAATCGACACTTCATTATTTGCGTCGGTCGAAATAATGCCATACAGATCTCTTGAAAGAGTTACGTTTCGAGCAAAATTCAGGAACGAAGGTGAATAACCGGTAACATCGTGCTGAGCCGTTCTAATAGCCTGTGCAATTTGGTGTATGGATACATCCCAATCTTTATGGTTTTCGTGGATATAGCATCTTAAAGCGGTAATTATTACTTTGTTTGTTCTCTCTGTGTGGTTACTCTGCGGATGGTAATTAGCGTTATATAAGATTTTTTGCACTTTATATTTACTCATTAAGTCTTTGAACATTTTGCTTACAAATTGTGAACCGTTGTCGACAGATACAACCTGTGGTACTCCGTGTATAAGAAATACGTGGTTTTCTAAGAATTTAGTAATGCTGGAGGCAGTTGCACTTGGCATCGGGTGTACTAAACAAAATTTTGTAAACCAGTCCGTAACGACCAGAGCGTATTTATTGCCGTTCTTAGACCTTGGGTAACAGCCAATAATGTCCGCGGAGATCCATTGGAAAGGAAAATTTATATCTTTATATTTACCCATTACCCCTGCTTTTGGTAAATTGCTACTTTTGCACGCTGCACAAATGCTGCACTTTCGAATGTAACGGTACACATCAGAGCGTAATTTTGGCCAGTAATAAGTTTCTAATATGCGATAAAAAGTCTTAGATATACCAAAATGGCTACCGGTGACGTCATCATGACACTGTTTTAAAATTTCTGGACGATTTTTTGCAGGAACAACAATTTTCCAGTTAGATAAGTTAGTTTCTAAAGGTATGTTCGAAAAAATATGTTTATATAAGACGTTGTTTTCGACTTTAAAATTAGGAAATTTTTCGGGAGTTCTAGAAATTTTTTCTAACATTGAACGATACCATTTATCTGGTTTGAAGGTAGAAACATCAATAGTCGAAATCTCATTAACAGAGCGAGAAAGAGCGTCACTAACCAACATTGTGGAGCCTTTCCGGTGTTTGATGACAAAATCAAATTGAGCTAGTCTGAGAGCTAGGCGGGCAAGTTTTCCACTAGGGTTGGATAACTTATGAAGATATTGTAAGGATGAATGATCCGTTTCCAAAGTAAAGACTGTTCCTTCCATATAGCATCTAAATTTTTCAATTCCGAAGATAACCCCAAGAAGTTCTTTTTCCGTTGTAGAAATTTTCCTTTCGGTTTTAGTGAGAGCACGACTGGCATAAGCAATGGGATGATCTAGTCCGTCACATTCTTGATATAATATTGCACCCAGTCCTGTGTCGCTAGCGTCTGTTTGAATGATAAACGGTTTAGAATAATCGGGACTAGCCAAAATTGGAGTGGAAGTTAAAAGAGATTTAATTTCGGAGAAAGCCTTATCTGCTTCAGCTGTCCAGACGATCGGATGACCTTTCTTTCTTCCTTGCAACAGATCTGTAATAGGGGAGCAAATAGACGAGGCATTTTTAAGGATTCTCCTATACCATCCAATCAAACCTATGAGTCTCTTAATTTCTGTGGTATTTTTAGGGGCGGGATAGTTAAGGATAGCTTCAATTTTATCTGGTGAGGTACGTAATCCATTTTCATCCAAAGTGAAACCAAGGTAATTGACTCACATTTTTTCATGTTGATCGTTAATCCAGCTTCTTTCAACCTGTGATACAATTTCTCTAAGATTTCTAGATGGAGCTCGAACGTTGGGGTAGCAACAACTATGTCGTCCAGATAACAAAAGCAATACGGTAGTATAGAGGGGTCGATAATTCTATCCATTAATCTTGCCATTGTTCTGGGAGCATTTTTTAAACCAAAACACATTCGTGTATATTCGAAAGAACCTAGTCCAAAAATTGAAAAGGCAGTTTTAGGTTTAGAGGAGTCTGTTAAGGGAACTTGGAGAAACGCTTTGCGCAGGTCAATGGAGGTGAGATATTTTGCATCCCGAAGCTTATTTAAAATAGAGTCAACCAAATGACAAGGGTAAGAATCGCTCTTGGTGACAGAGTTCAGTTTCCTGCCATCTGTATTGTCCATCCTTTTTTGGAACTAACCACAGGGGTGAACACCAGGGTGAATTCGAGGGTTGAACAATGTTCAACTTCAACAGTTCATCAATTTCTTTTTTAAGGTGGGACTGCATTGTTGGACTCAATGGATATTGTCTCTGACAGATCGGCTTTGCATCTCCAGTATCTATATCATGAGAAATCAAATGGGTTAATCCTAGTGAATCGTTAGGTGCTATGTCTGAAAATAATTCGATAACTCTGTCCAAGTCCGATGCTTGGTGTGAAGTTAATGATTTTTTATCTGAAAGTGTATTTATCGTACAAAGTGACGATAACATAGAGTAAGAAAAATTATGAAAACTTACATCAACTTTAAAAAGTTTCAAAAAATCCATACCCACAATCAGTGCATGTTTTATTCTAGGTATAATTAAAATTTTTAAGTCATGTGAAATATTATTCAAAGATACTGATACATTTATAAACCCTAAAACTTGTTGACTTGTGCCATCAGCGGTAATTACATTCAGTGATTCGTCATATTCCATGGGTAGATTGAGAGAATGCAGAAAGTTTAAACCTTGACTACCCAAAATAGAAGCTGTACTACCACTATTCACCATGGCTAAATATCTTTGTTATTAATTTTAATGTTAAGATACGGTCTATTGTCATTAAATTTTTTTACAAATACTGGACATACTTTGGCATCAGATTTTAAGTTATTTTCCGTTAAAGTATTAAAAGAAAAAGGAGGAATTTCTCGTATTGACTGATCTCTAGATACAGAATTTATTACAACCGGTTTCTCGGCAGATATAGAAAGTTTTTGAGAGATATTTTTATTTTTAAAGGAACTGAAAAAATCGCGTACAAAAGTAAGATAATGTTGCCATTCGTCGAATGAAGTTTTATAATTTAATGTTTCTCTTTCTTTAGGTTTTGCTTTGTATTTGCATGTTTTGTACTTGTCTCTGACGATACTTCTTTTTCTGGACCACTTATGACCGCCAGAGGTTTTGATTGGTAAGCAGTCGAATAGGCGTTTTTTTGTGCGCAAAAATTACATTTGGTTTTCACTACATTTTTCATACCGCAACTATAACAAAATATTCTTTTAATATCACGGCATTGACTATACTTATGGCCGTTTCTGTCACAATTATAACAAACTACTTGAGCTAGAGTTGAGACATTTTGAGAAATTTTGTTTTCCTTGAACTATACTTTATTGGATGTTTTTGCATTGTGTTCTCTGAATGATTGACTACATGATCCGCGAGGGTTGTCGCTTTGGAGCATTCTATATCTTTCTGACCAGGTTTGTGAATCTTCAATTTGCTTGCATAAATTCGAAAGTTCATCAATAGTGTTTGTATCGTGTAAAGCTAATTGGGAAACAAAAGAAGGTAATAAATTTCTACGTATCTTTAAAACACGAGTGGTTTCTTCAGGAATTATCTCTAACCGTTTAAATAAACTCTCCATTTCAGCAATATATAATGTAGCACTTTCCTGAGGACCTTGTGTCCTGTTCGCAATTTGTATTTCTAAATCAAATTGATAGTTACTCGGTAAAAAATCTTTTTTTAATTTAGCAACTAAACTAGCCCATGAGGTAATCTTAGATTTGTTTGTAAGGAACCATGTTAAGGCAGAATCTTTGAATAATTCACAGCTTTTAATAAATAATTCTTCTTCAGAAAGTCCACGAGATGCACGTAACATTTCGATTTGTTCTAAAAATTACATTAATGAACCTTTTCCGTTGAAAAAAACGTTCCATTTGTGTACATCAGCATTTTTATAAACCACATTAGATAAGCCTAAATTCTGTGTTTGAGTGAAATTTTGTGATTGTGAAATACTGTGTGATTGTAAACTCGAATTTTTTGCATCAAAATCAGCTTCCAAAATCAAAATTTTAATCTTTAGTTCATCACTACATTTCATTTCATCTTCGTCAGTAACTAATAAGTTGGAGATTCTGTTTGATATATGATGTAATCGCGCAACGATTTTATTTTGCTCATTACTATTCCCCGTAAATGAAGAAATTAATTTTGTCAAGTCTTCAACAGTAGCGTTTATTCCAACCATATCATCGGCAAAAGGAATTTTATTTGCTTTATTTGAAAAATTACGACCAGCTTTTTCTTGTGCTAATAAACCAGCTAATGTTTTCTTTTTAATTTCTGCTGAACCCGACGGAGAAATACCTCTTAAAAGTAATTCATAATTAACTTGTTCAATAATTAAAAATGACGGATTCATTTTGCAATAAATAAACACTGTCACACGTGGAAACTTTTTTGAAAATTTACGTAATCACCCGGTATAAATAAAATGTCAAATTCCCATACTATGTCCGACACTCAAAGCAAAAACCAGAAAACTCAAAATCCATTATTTATCAAAACGTTTTAAGCCTAAGATACTGTACTATAAAATTTCCAACCTTTAGTTTTTGTGTATCAGAAAAAATGTAACCATAAAATATAAAAACAACTCTACTAACACTTCGCAATAAATCAATATACAGTGCTTTTCAGATAAAAGTATCCACCTTTAATAACTTTTGTAATACTGGTATTTAGAAAAAATCCAAAAACACGTCAATTTATGTTGGAAGGGGCAAGCATTATGGCTTATTTAAACTTACTGGAAAAGCCACCCCCTCACCCCTAGCAGCATCCCCTTTATTTTTTTAAATTACTTTTCATATTTTTTATGTAAAATTTGGATACTCCTCTTTGAGCTGATTTCAAAAATGTATAATACTTGTAGGTTAAAGTGGTTAGTTTATGAGATAAACAATTTTTCTTTTAAGAGCACAAATTTTACTTATTATTTACTTTCACCTTATTTGCCTGTACTAAAATGGGTTGTACAAAAGTTCAAACTCTTTAATCTTTTTAACTGTGCTATTTATTATGAAGCTACAATAAGTGTTCAAAATGAGTACCATTCACTTCCATACAATGGTATAATCTATTTTGAAATGCCTCTCTGACATTGCTTAATACGGCTGAATTTAATTGTCGACATTCATTTTCTATCCTCTCTCGTAAATCATCCAGATATTCTGGTTGGGTAGCATAAACTTTTGTTTTTAAATACCCCCATAAAAAGAAGTCTAGGGGTGTTAAATCCGGTGACCTAGGTGGCCACTCCATCATCTGCCCCCTTCTACCTATCCAACGAGCGGGAAATGTTTCGTATAAAAATTGTCGGACAGGCATAGCATAGTGTGGGGGAGCTCCGTCTTGTTGAAATACCAGTAAATCTTCGGAAAGGTTATCATCATTTTCTATTATTGTTGTAATACGTGGGCCAACCCCTTCCCTGAGTAACTCAAGATATGAATCAACATTTAAATTTTCGTTGATGAAGAAAGGTCCGACAATGGGGTCACCTAGGATACCACACCAAACGTTTAACTTTTGGGGATGTTGTGTATGGAATTCACGCATAATATGTGGATCACTTTCAGCCCAATATCTACAATTATGCCTACTTACTAAGCCATTTAATGACCATGAGCATTCATCAGAAAAGCAAATATTGTTTAACAATTGTGGATTGTTATTGATAATTTGCGTCATTGATTCGCAAAACTCTAGACGACGATCAAAATCATCTTCATTCAACTCGTACACCAACTTAACTTTGTATGGGTGGTACTTGAATTTATGTAGAACTCGGAAAACTGTAGAAGATGAAACACCGATCGCTCTACTTATTGTTGACAACGATTGGGGTTGTTGAGCCTCGGCTGACGTGCCCTAAAATTGCCACTTGGATTGCTTCGTTATTTACGAGTCCCTCTCGCTTATGCACTTTATTGCAAACAGACCCTGTTGTGGTAAATTTCTCCATCAGTTGAATTACATACTTATGAGTTGCATGTCCTCCGTCATGTAATTCGTTAAATATTCTAGCAGCAGCTCTTGCACAATTATTATTTTGGTAGTATAAACCTACAATTTCAATTCTTTCTTGCAAAGAGTAAACCATTTCAGAGAAACAAAATAAATAATGTATCAAATTACACTATCAATAGTGACTACAAATTCTAGTTGACAATGTCAAACTTCAATAAAAAGTAGAGTTTTTTGTTGTTTGGATTTTTTAAGTAGAATAAATAGCACAGTTAAAAATATTAAAGAGTTTGAACTGTTGTACAACCCATTTTAGTACAGGCAAATAAGGTGAAAGTAAATAATAAGTAAAATTTGTGCTCTTAAAAGAAAAATTGTTTATATAAACTAACCACTTTAACCTACAAGTATTATACATTTTTGAAATCAGCTCAAAGAGGAGTATCCAAATTTTACATAAAAAATATGACAAGTAATTTAAAAAAATAAGGGGGATGCTGCTAGGGGCGAGGGGGTGGCTTTTCCAGTAAGTTTAAATAAGCCATAATGATTGCCCCTTCCAACATAAATTGACGTGTTTTTGGATTTTTTCTAAATACCAGTATTACAAAAGTTATTAAAGGTGGATACTTTTATCTGAAAAGCACTGTATATAATATAACTGTAAACCGAAAAGTAAGAAAAACAAAACCACTAAGCCACGTTGAAAAGGCGCCAATTTGTACCTACCTTTATGTCGCGAATTTATGCAGAGTAAATTCTAATAATCGATAAGAGACAATCTCAGGGAAGTGAGTAATCGCCTTAATAGTGTGTGCGTTGTTGTTCCTTCCTTTTGGGTTTTAGTTATGATAGGGCGCCAGTAACATTTTCTGGTCAGATTTATATCAGTGTGGACCGAAAGATGCACAAAATTACACACTATTTATCAGGAAAAATGAAGATTATTGTACGATAATATACGTTGATCGCTAACGTACTAAAAAATGTTCTGGGTTTCATTAACATAAAAAAAATATACATTAAATATTTTACGAATTTACTGATTAAAATTTGTGAAAGCATAAATGTATATAGTCCTGTTTTATCCAAAATAAAAGTAATTATTCATAGAGTTGGTTATTTAGTTTTCTATAAAATACAACTACTATATTGACGAAGCAAAAACCATTAGTTCAGTGTTCCAAAGGTATAATTAAAACATATAGGCACATCACTTAGATCTTGTGTCAGATATTGAGGAGATATTTAAAAAAGAATTACAAACTATCGTGAGTTCTCGACATATATGTATGTGGTTGGCTTGAATGCTAACCACGTACTTTTCACATGTCTAGCTTAAGATATTCTCTTCGAGCATGCCAATCCGAATTCATATTCGCTAAACGTTGATCTGTCAGTATGACAAATAAGCGAATTCAGGAATTAGCTAGCCATTAGTAAATTAGCAGGCGATGGTGTTTAATTACCAGACCATATTCCTTCAATTAAGAAAAAACTATTTGTGAAAAACGTTGAAACTGAATAATTACATTGGGAGAAATTTTAGCTTGAAATTATACAATATTCAATCTAAATAAATCGATTATTATGAGAAAAACATTAGATCTGAATTAGTTATAAACTGTAATTAGAAAATATTCCTACCTTGCGTTTGCCGGTAATCGATGCACATTCGCTCAGCACGGCGACACAAGAAATGAATCTTTTGTGTTAGCAACATATGCTTATGGATATTTGGCGCTCGCCGGAAGGCGCAATGCCATAACTGGCGGCAATATTTGAATTTTATATAAATGAGATTCTTTTCGGAATAACACACTATTGGTCTTAATATTTCTAATTATTATTTCTGCTAGCATAACGGTATTATATACCGTTACAAGCTACATAGACAGTCTATGCATACATCTCTGACCGTGTAGTGACTAAGTTTTGTTATCTGCTGGAGTGTGTACTCAATGAAAACGTCTGCTGTGGCGAATATAAGTTTTTAAGACTCTATTAAACAAAATATATCAATGACAGATCTGGTCAACTACTTTGAAAATTTTATTTTTTTTAGTACTTTCATACCTGTCTGCCATAATGTTTAACGCGTGATAATGATCTGCCATTGTTATTTTTCGATAATAATAATAATATATTTTTAAATTTCTAAATGGCAGACGTGGTCAACTGAATTTAAAATTTGCTAAAAATCACTACCTGTCTTACCTGAGCGCCCGCCGCGTCCACCACTCTGGGCTTAGTGAGTCCCCATCTCATGTATGGTAGGTATAGGGGTCTCAATGTACAAAAGCCCAGGTCTGGTCAAATACATACAGGTAGCTTTTCACTGGCTCTTAGACCAGTTCCTAGTACTAATAATGACCTTGAAAAAAAAAGAACAGAATTAGAGTGAATGCGTAGTATTATATCATGGAGAATAAAATGAGAAAAAACACTTGTTCCTCACGTATTGCATGCTTCATATACATACATATGCTCGCCCTGTAGGTAAAGTTTTGCTGTCTGCCATTATAAATATGAGATCCTAATACTGTCAACAATAACATATTCAAATTTCAGATTTATTAAAATACTTTTGTAACTTTTTATTCCAAATTTATCATTTTTATTTATAAAAATACTATATTTTAACCCTTAACTACTAACCTACCAAATATGTAACGTTGTCACTAACCATACGTCTCAGAGACGCCTATTATAAATGTAGGATATAATTTTAATTTATGGAATTTTTTTATTAATTATTGAAATATGTATTTTATACATTTATTGATATGAAAATTATGTTTAGAAATCAAATTAAAATACAAACTTTAGTGGGGACCAAGATTTATTAACGGAATTTAAAATGTTCATTATTTTGATATTATCGTTTAACCATTCGAAACAAAAATTAAAATACTCAAATTTTTAATGAATTTATTATTATTCTGTATACAGAAAGAGTCAAATTAAAATATATCTAAAAACTAAGTTCATAACATTAAAACTGAAAAAAATGACAATGCCTAAAAATCATCAATTTGACGCACAATCTGTACACATTTTTATCGCACACTCTAGGCAAATAGGATTTTGGCAATTGTAACAAACATACGCCGTTCTTCTCTTTTTTTTTTCTAAGAGCAAAGGGAATAGTTTTTTCTTTTTTTTAACGTTTCCACTCTAATTTCCGGTAGACTTTCAGTACTTGTTTTACCTAGAATATCAAAAATACTTATTCGCAATGTTTATCTTTAAATTTTTCGACCTTCTTTCTAAATGAAGCATTACCAATTGCAGAGCAAGTTTTTTTATAAAATCAGGCCTTTCTTTCTCGTAATTTTCTGGATAACTATTATATAAAATAAATGAATTGACAGTGCTTATATCAAAGAGCCTATAAAATAAGGTAAGCGGCTCCTGCGACTACAAGAAAATTTAGAACATTTTACATCAAGCGTGTCTACTCCTCCTTTTGTTGAATTGTAATCAAGAATTATATGCGGTTTTCCAGACTCTGGATCTTCACTCTTATGGTGATGGGAAGATGATACTACGAGAACAGCCTTATTTTTTTTGGTACGTAAGAAACGAGTGTTATATTTCTGGTAAAACTATCTTTTTTCTATTGGGTAAAAATTGGGATGGAATTTCCTTCTTATTTTTTCTAATAGTGCCAATACATGTCAACCCTCTTTTTTGCAGTATGTTCACAAGTTCTATAGATGTGAACCAGTTATCAAATGTCACATTTCTATTTGTAAAATATATCGGTTGTGTAAGGCGAAGAACACTTTGAGCTGGTTTGCTAAATTTTTTATCCTCATCTGGTAAACCTCTTCCATCTGAATCTTTACCTGTATAAATATACGCATTGTAAAAATATCCAGTTCTTGCATCCGTACAACTCATAATTTTTTACCCAAATTTGTCAGGTTTATTTGGTATGTACATTTTAAAGTGACACCTCCCTCTGAAACCTACCAGCATCTCGTCCACGCAAGCTGACTTTCCAATAGTGTAACAATCTTGGCATTTCTGGACAAAAATATTGATTATTTGTGAAATTGCAGCTGCTGGATCATCTAATTGTCTTATTTTTCTATCATCAAGATTATCAAATCTGAGACAAGTGAGTAAAAAAGCAAATCTCTCTTTACTCATTATGCACCTAATTATTTCTCGACCAGTTCCATCTGTAGCAAATAGAGTATTTATAGATTCATTCAATTTTGTGATTGGTCCATTGAAGTATAATATTGCAGATTTATTCAGTGAATAATATTTTCCAAATTTCAAGTGGACTTGGTTTTTTACCTAATTCTTTAGCTAAAGGACGGAGTCCTGGCAAGTGAACAATAATGTTTTCTTGCAGGCGGCGTCCCCTGTTGGAAATAATAGACTCACTGGACTATTTAAACCTATTCTTTCCACAATAATACTTGGAAATTGTATTATCATTAGCACTCTTAGTAATGTCTTCCTTACTTTCAACTGTAAAGATAATAAGTAATAAACATACACTATACCATTGCTTAAAAATTATTTACCTTCTTCTTCAGAATCCGAATTATGTTCACTTTCAATATGCATTTCTTCCGTACATTCATCTTGAATTTCGCTAACATCACTTCCACATTCAACAAACCCTTGCAACAATTGTTCTTCAAAATTATTTTCTAATAATTTTACAGCCTTAGATGTGGTAGGTCGAGAATCCATCGTGATTTGAATTAAATAACCATACGTCTCATGGACGGCTGTGATTTTTTATTGTAACGTTAACACTAACTATACGTCTGAGAGACGGTAATCGATCTTTCATTCAAGATATTTTGAAAACAGTACCACACACAGTTATTAATTTCTGGCTACTGAATAAATACTTCGTGATGATAAATTACGAGAAAAGACATTGGCCAAAGTTAAAAGGGAGGGGTCATACAACAAATCGGATAAAGCCGTAACGTCTATGAGACGTATGATTAGTAGTTAAGTGTCTTAATGACAGATTTGTTAAAATAATTTTAAAATTCAGGTATTTTTGTTACCTGTACCACCTACGCGGTACTTACCCTACGGCAGCTGGGCTTAGTCCCCATCTCATGTACGGTACGTATAGGAGTCTTTGGTCAAAATTGAGGGTTTGTTAAAATATGTGTTGTTGGCCGATCACTGGCTCTTAGACTGTATATTAAGTCTTGCGATAAAGATGATACATGATGTTGAAAGGTATCGCAATTTCGCCGTTTACGATTGTAACCTCCAAGAATCGATGAAAAAAATTGGAAATCATGGGTGGTGTTGAAGATTCACCTTTTATTAGCCGTTGACTAGTTAAATAATCAGGTATTTTTTTTTCTTTTTATGCCAAAAATTTCCTCTCGCAAAATGGCTGCGGCTTGCAATATATCTTGGTCATTGGTAAGCAAATAACGAACCGTCAATTGTTAATATGCCTTTAGGGGCAATAACTTTTTTTTCTTACTTAACCTAACCATAATTTGAATTTTATCAGCAAATTTCTTGTGAATCTTTTCTTCCAAGTAATGCGTTGCTTCAGTGCCTCTACTTAAATATTTAAACATTTCGAGATACTCTTTATGCAGAAATCTTAGAAAATAACAACGTCCTCGATTTATTACATTTTCCTCAATTAAATGACAAATTTCTGTATAAACTGTTGCATGTATTTCTCGGTGAATGTACCATGAAGTAGGAACAGGACTTTTTAGGAGTGATCTCTTCTGGTTTCTGAAATTTTGTCGACAAACATCGTGATAGTATACTTGACAAGAGGAAATACTACTTTGTATTTTCACTAAAGTTTCATTGTAAATTTCAGTGTCTGGCTTAAGTTTTGATAAAATAAGTGCGTAATGGCGCATTCTTAGACCTGTTTTGCTCCTTTTTTTTGTTACAAAAAAAAACAAAAGTTTGGGTTTGTTGATTCAGCAGGATCGGAAGTCTAAACAGTTGATGCTTCTACTAAAAATTCAGATGTTTCTTCCTCCAACGGCTGCTCTGCTTCAGCTTCAATTTCGTTTCCAGCTTCTTCTGTTTCAGTAACACTCACATTTTCTACCTTTTCTAATCATGTACGACTTTATCACTAACCATTAAGTTATCAGTTTATGTGGATGGTTGTTGAATTCCAGACGAAGACGTACTGGGCTATGAAGGAAGTTTTTTTTTTGAATATCTGTTAAAAAAAATTTCCTTCTTAGTGCTGTAAATGTCTTATAACAACTACTGTGATATGTACAGTCAATGCAATTTCCTTAACCTCAAAATCTTTCGATGCTTTGACATTGTTTCTTCTGAAAATAGTAATGATTTATCAGTTTTTACCGCACTACAAAATACACACTTCACTTTTTTTTCATTCGACATTGTGTAAGATATATTAATTAAATAAAAGCAAAATTAACGAAAATAAATAAAGCAACACTTTATATTTTATTACATTCACAAAACACCAAGCATTTGTTCACAACTGTACTAAAAACAGTTGACAAAAACCGTTAGGGTGGGGACTTAACAGAGCCCTCTCAGGTATAAACCCTGTATTCTTTGAATGCTAATAACCATATAAGAGAAAATATTGTGGGATAGAATGAGTACAATAGTAATACATAGGAAAAAAAGATAACTATATAGTTAGTCTATGCATACATATCTTATTGTGTAATAACTAAGTCTTGTTATTTGCTAGAGTGTGTACTCAATGAAAACGCCTGCTGTGGCAAATATAGGTTTTTGAAGACATAATAAACAAAATATTTCAATGGCAGATCTGGTCAACTACTTTTAAAATTTTATTTTTTTAATACTTTCATACCTGTCTGCCACAATGTTGAGCGCGTGATAATAATCTGCCATTATTATTTTGCGATAATAATAATATATTTTTAAATTTCTAAACGGCAGATGTGGTCCAATTAATTTAAAATTGGCTAAAAATCACTACCTGAGCGCCCGCCGCGTCCTCCACTCTAGGCTTAGTGAGTCCCCATCTCATGTAAAGATTCTTCGTAAACTGATGTAATCTGCGACAATTCATTGAATGTTTTTGATGTTGTTCCACATATAGGTATAACATTTCATTGTAGACGTAGTTTGAGTTACGGCATTACACACTTTAGCGTCAACCATCGTTAGTAACAACGTGTGCTTAACAGTATACAATCTTTGTGCCAGTACAATAGTTGATTCTTCTAACTGGTTTGCTGAATTTTGAATATATGTATATAAGACAATTTCCAATATATCTGTGGTTTTGGTGACACAGTCAATCAAACCCAATTGTGTTTCTCTGTAAGAAAAGAGATTTATTGTTATTAACATGTAAACTAAAAATTACATGAAACAAAAGTATGCACCTATTTAGTACTAAACAAATATTTCATACCTGTAAGAAAAGAAACGACATTTAATGTTATTATTAACAATGTCTGTTCCAAAATCACAAATTAAAATAAACTTAAAAATGAAATTGTTTTCCAGCACACAATCACACAACACGACATTCGAGGTTATGCCCTGCTTCCCATCGATGACAGTGACAGATCATCTGTCACAAACGGACTTTATGTGACGTACGACAAAATAACACGCAAAAGAAAATTATATTTTTCTTTACATCTCCCCTCCCAGCGAAGATAGGAGACTATATTTTCACATGCATGTCTTCAAAAGTAGGCAGGAGCTGGCGTTAGCTTCGAGATGTGGAAAAAGTTTGACTCTGATCTTCTATGGTCAGTGCTTATCTTGAAGATTGAGTTTGAAATTTTTTCTATGATTTTGTAGGGTCCAAGTCTCAATTCATCTAGCTTCTTCCTATTGAGTTTGTTTCCATTTTCTACAAAAACAGTATCACCAACTTTGAAGTCTATATTTTTTCTGTTTTTGTCATAAATTGTCTTGTTGTAATTATGTGATTTGATTGTATTTTTTAGTGCCTTTTCTCTGGCCTGTATTAAATCGTAGTCAGACTTCTTTTGTTTCAGCTCATCTGGCAAAATCGTGACATCTGTGCCATAAAGAAGGTACTTTGGAGCATATCCAGTAACAGTGTGTTCCGTTTCATTGTATTTTTGTACACAACTGTGAGCTACAGATGTCCATGCTTTTTTCTTGTCATGTTCGTTCATCCTGCACCTTATTTTATTGACAAATGTTTGATTTAATCTCTCGTTTAAGCCGTTTGAGAAAGGAGAGTTCACTGCTGTAAAAATTATGGGAATATTATTTTCATCCAAGAATCTCTTGAATTCCTTAGAGTTGATACCTGGGTATTGGTCTGATAATATCAATTCAATGTTATCACTCTCTGCACAATTCTTTATCAGCTTTATGAAGTCATTTGCATTTTGGGTACTTGATGTTAGAATATATGCATATCGGGTGAAATGATCTGATAAAAGGTGTAAATATCTCTTCGTTGATCTGGAACCTCCGAAACCTCCTATGGTGTCAATAGAGCATATCTGAAAAGGTTTTGTAGCAGGACCCAAATGAGACATCAGTCCATATTTATTATGTCCTCTTGATTTATTCTTTAAACATACTATACAACCCTCACAGATTAATTTTATGTTTTTAGTCATATTTTCTGCTGCATACACTGAGCTAATCATTTTCTGCATCTGTTTAATTCCTATGTGGCCTAGATCTGTATGTACATTTTTCATGAGTTCTATGCTCAATTCCTCTGATATAATGATTTTTTCCTTTTTCTTTACTTGCTTGTAGTAAACATTATTTCTTTTTACTAACTTTCCTTTTCTGCATTGTATATATTCATTTTTAATTTGATCTTTTAAGATATCTTCTAGTGTTATTGTATTCACTACTTTCAACTGATCCTCTAGGTTTTCATTTGGATCAAGCACTGGGTTCCTGCTCAGGCAATCAGCTTCAGTGTTGTATCTTCCTGGAGAATATTTAATTTGGAAATCATATTGTGATAAGTAATATGTTAAATCGCCTAGTTCTTCGTCAGTTCTAGACCTTATGTTCATGTTCTCTAATGGCTTGTGATCTGAAAAGACAATGAATTTCCTACCCATTAATAGATGTTGCCAATACTTTACACATTCTTTGACTGCCAGGCATTCCAGATATATAGCTTTCTTTCTTTTTTGGACTTCATTTAACTTTTTAGAAAAATATGCTACTGGTTTTTCTTCATTATTTCCTTGTGGCTGTTTTAGTATTGCTCCTACTCCTAGTATACTGGCATCTGTGTATATGTGAATAGGTAGGTTTGGATCAAAGATTGTCAATACCGGTTGAGAACATAATATTTGTTTCATTTCATCAAATGACTCTTGGCATGCTTCGGTCCAGTTAAAGGTTTGTCCTTTTCTTAAAAGGTTATGTAATGGTTCCAACTTTATTGCTATATTTGGCACATACTTATGATAAAAGTTTATCTTTCCCAGGAATTGCCTCACATTTTTCTGATTCTTTGGAATCGGGAAGTTTTTTATTGATATTAAATTGTCTTTCAACGGTCTAACTGAATTATTTTGTATCACATGACCCAAGTATTTGACTGTATCCGCTGCAAATGTGCATTTAGAGAATTTTAGTTTCAAACCTTCATTTTTAATTGCTTGAAAGAGTTGTTCTAGATGTCTTACATGATCCGAAAATGATTTTGAAAATAGCAAAATATCATCGATAAAACATACCGTAAACTCTTCCAGCTTGTGCTTCCGTATGATATTGCACATTATTCTCTGGAATATAGCTGGAGATGTTTTTAATCCAAATGGTAAGCAGGTCCATTGGTAGTGCCCCTCCTGTGTCACAAATGCAGTTTTGTATCTATCAGTTACACGCAAAGGTATAGACCAAAACGCTGAATTTAGGTCTAGTGTTGAGAAAAACTTGCAGTCCCTTGTCTTTAATATTAGGTCTTCAATAAGAGGGAATGGCTGTGACTGAGGCACAACTATTTTATTTAAGTCTCGAAAATCAATGCACAATCTTGATTTTTTATCTTCTTCTCTTTTATATGCTAATGTGACCGGTGCTGCGAATGGGCTATATGATTCTTCTATTATATTTTTTTCCAATAATTTTGCAATTTGATTCTCAATTTCTTTCTTGTCTTCAATTGTGCAACGATATGGACGTTTACTACAATATTTTTCTGTTAACAGGTCTATGTGTGCTTCATAATCCGTTACCTTTCCTATGTCAAATTTGTCCTTTGCAAATACTGACTTATTTTTTGATATTAATTCATCAATCAATGCCTGTTTTTCAAAGTCTAGATGATTAATACAAATTTGAAAGTCTTTTCCACATATGTCTTCATTGAAGTTTATTAAATTATCAGGTTTTATTTTTATAGAAATTATATCTGAATCTGTTTCCTTAGAAACTGTTCCACTTCTTTGTATGGGTATTTTCTGACTAATTTCTAAGTTTGCATTTTGAACTAGGTAAAACTCTTTTATACAATCTAGTCCCACTAAGAAGTTATAATCGAAATTTTCCTTGTCTATTACAAAAACATTCATTTTCTTTTCCACATCAAAAATGGCTATATCTATTGTAATTATGCCATTTGCCTTTTTAACGCCATTAATCGTTTTCAAATTAGTATTGTTGTAGTGACTGGTTTCCTTATTATTTATTTTTAACAATCTTGAATTTATCAATGAGACATTAGAGCCTGAGTCATAGATCCCAAAAACTTCAACATTCTTATTGAGTACTAATTTGACTTTGATCAATGGCGGCACTATTAGTTTTTTTGATCTTCACACTGCAATTCACATTCCAATTCTGAATTGTTAACGAGCTTTATTTGCTTTTTATCCTTTTCTGTATCTGATTTTGTTCTAAACCAACAGGAATCTTCTGAATGATAGCGTACACCCTTTTTTAATTTTTCACAAATACTACATTTTTCTTTTACTTGCTTGGTATCGTCTTTTTTCTTAATATTTTTTTTCTTTGCAACCAAATGTTCTAATTTTCCAAGTTCACTAAACAAGTCTTTAGTATGTAAAATTTCTTCCTTGTTGATTCGATCAGTTATAAAATCTGGTAAGCCGGCGGCAATTATATCAATAAGTGTCCCTTCATCTATTGTTTTTCTTACTTCTAGTAAAAGTTTTTCTTTTTTAACTGCATATTCTAATAAAGATCCATATTGATATTTGAACGATAAAGCATACTTGCTAGTAGTCCAACCTTTATTTGCATAAGTCTGTATAAAGCTCGATTTCCATTGTAACCACTCGGAATGTAAGGTAAGTTTGATTATCATGGAAGAATACCAATCAGTGCACGATTTTTCAAGAAATAATCTAAAGATTTCAATTCTTTCTTCGTCTTTTAATACATTGAACCTTTCACATTCTTTTTCAAATACTTCCATCCACTGATTTGCATTTGAACTCTTTCCATCAAATTTTTCAATTACAAACTTGTCAGCTAGCTTCTTTATGCTTTGTTTTTCTTTTTTCTCCTGGTTTTCTATTAATTTCTCTAAAATTTTGGCTATAGGATCTTCTGAACACGTTTTGCTTACGACAGTCAATTGTTCTTTGGTAGTTTCCTCTAGAAATTGGTTCTGAAAAATCATATTGCCATCCTCATCAACATATGTTTTTAATATATCCTCTGTTGTTTTTATCCAAACACTTCTAGTTTGATGTCTTTTTTTTAATGTATTTTTCACTGTGATAAAAGTTTTCGAAGTTTGAATATATGTGTGCTGTGAAATAGCTTGGAATTCTTCAGGAATGAGGAAATATTTTTCATCTTCAGTCACAATTGCGGTTATGGCGATATAGTTTGACTTTCCGTCTGTTGTTGGTTTCACTTGAAAAGTAAACTTCAACTTTTCCATTTTGTTAACAATAAATGTCGTTTTATAAGACAATTTCCAATATATCTGTGGTTTTGGTGACACAGTCAATCAAACCCAATTGTGTTTCTCTGTAAGAAAAGAGATTTATTGTTATTAACATGTAAACTAAAAATTACATGAAACAAAAGTATGCACCTATTTAGTACTAAACAAATATTTCATACCTGTAAGAAAAGAAACGACATTTAATGTTATTATTAACAATGTCTGTTCCAAAATCACAAATTAAAATAAACTTAAAAATGAAATTGTTTTCCAGCACACAATCACACAACACGACATTCGAGGTTATGACCTGCTTCCCATCGATGACAGTGACAGATCATCTGTCACAAACGGACTTTATGTGACGTACGACAAAATAACACGCAAAAGAAAATTATATTTTTCTTTACATGTATTGAATTTATTCATTCGTAATGTCTGCATTTTCCTTGACAAACCTAATTCTGATAGAACGGCTAGGAGGGTGTTGGATTCTGCCAAACTACTCGCTTCTCAATTAATATAGAAGTTAATTGCAGTGGCCAAAGAGAACTTTGAAATATATTTGCATCAGAGTCATAATCATTTACGAAGTTCTGTTTGTATTGTGACTGTTGGAATCCATCACATCTCCATTTATAAATCATCGTTAATGAATTGGAATCCTCTTCATTTAAGGTTTCTAAAACAACATCTGAATGTGTTAATAGACAAGTGACAGTATAATTTAACATTGCTTGTAAATTTATTTCCACAGAGGTAGACGTTACAATGAATGAATCTTTATCAGGGTATCATTGTATTTCTTATATCATATTGTTTTCTTGTGAGTCCAGCTTCGGCAAACATAGCTAGTGCTTGCAAAGGAGGCAGTGGTGGAGTTTGGTCTTTATTCTTTTGTTTTGTATAAGCCCCCTTGTATTTATTTGTACGGGATGTAGAGCTGGCTATATCCTTTAATAAATCGTAAGCTTGAGGATTACCTTCAGCTCGTAATTGCATTTGTGTTGCATACATCAATTCCTTTGAGTCCGTAGTAGCACGTAACTTTTCTGTCTTACGCCTACGACTGCCCTCACTGGAGTCTTCAAATTTCTTTAATGGTAATCCTTGTCGCATTTTCACTAATCGTAACAATAATTTACCCTGAAACCATACTTCATCATTTTTGACAAAAAAAGCTTCTTTTCTGTGCGCTGCCAACCATTTTTGTTTAAACTGTGACTGAAAATGAGAAAGCTTGTGATGATTTCATTTATTTGCTTTTCTGAGTAATCGTCATATTTTAACAAAATATTTTGGGCATTGATGGTGTCAAATACATTTTTTCTAATCATTATTTTGACTCCTGAAGGTCCTTAAAGAAAATGAATAATATTAAAAATTATCATCAACGCAAATAAAAACACTCAAATTGAACAAACAAAAACAACAGACTTTAAATGGCATGTACACGCACATCCGCGCAAATCCGCGATTTCCAATTACATATTCTTAATGTTGAATCATTCCTTTGTAAATTGATGTAAAAAAATGATTGGATATTCTTGGAAGTATAAGAAAAACGTTTAAATTGTTTCAAATTTTACATTAAAAACACAAACAAATTTTATACGTTCCGTTGTAGTCTAACTAATTCATAAACGGTCTAATTATTGCTAAAAAATGATAAATATCCTCTTACTTACCTGCTTCAGAGAGATCCATAATCAAAATTGTCTTAAAAATTCAAAACTCGGGAAAAATTACTTTCTTACACAGTTAAATATACGGATGACAGTTAACAAGTCAGAGTACAATTACAAGACTGGCACCTTTTATTGTGGCGTTCCTAGTTAATACATAATTCAGGCAAAGGGATTGACCTTATACGTTGTTGACAACCTAGTCAATTATCTCCGGCAGTGATTATTTTTTGACTGAGATAACTTTCACAAAATGAACTTTTGTGAAAGTTATTAAATCACAATCACTATCGTTATCATCAACCAAATCATCACCTAAATCAATAATATTATCAACTCTACGTCGTTTGATAATGTCGTCGTCTTCATCAGTAAACGATTTCAAATTAATTCGAAGACGTTAACGTTGACGGCCACATTATCAATTCGATTATCGGTACGATTGTCATTTCGATTCAAGGAATCTAGAATTTCGAAGTAAACAACGTTTCTAGTAAAACATCGTCTACCACGAAACTTGAACGAACCTTGTTGGTTACCTTCGTTCACCAATATACGAACATTATCAGCGGAGCCGACACGCGAAAATGCAACATACAACTGACCGTGGGTAAAACAGGGGCCGTTTAAGTAGACTACGGCTTTCGTCAATGATTGACTCTGAGATTTGTTTATGGTAATACCATAAGCAAGCCGAACAGGAAATTGCGTGCGAATTATATCTTTCGGGAGCATAGTATCGCGAGAAATAATTCTTATTCGAGGCAATAGGACTCTACGTCCGATATTAACCCCAGTCAGAATTTCACACTCGATAATATGATCCCCCAAAGATATAATTCGTACCCTAGCTCAGATACATAGTCCATCTTCGATATCAATATTACGAAGAAGCATAACAATAGCGCCGATTTTTAATTTTAATTGATCTAATTAAGAAGATCGGTGGTCAAGTGAAAATCGTCATCTTCTTCCCTTTTATATTCGTCTACGCTATAGTATACTTTAACCTCATTTTCCAACATCCTATCAAGGATCATTTTATTAATGTCATTAACGGCGGCATTAGTAGGACAGAGAATAGCATGTGTGCCATTTTCTATCGAACTAAAATCGTTTCCATAAACAAAATCAATCAATTGATCGATGTTGGATACACGAAGCATATGAGGAATTTCGATAAGATCGTCCAGTAAAATGCCAGAAATTGTCGAATTAGGATGTAAAGTGACGTATTGAATTTTACCGTCTCCCAAATTCAACAACCATTCGGCGAAAGTTCGATTACCTAATTCTTCGTAATTCTCATCGTAATGTCTAGCTCTCATATTGATACTGAGATGGAAAGTACGAAACGAAGACCAAAGTACGCTCCGTTTTAGACACGCATTCACGATGTCTTATGGCCCCCTATAATTACCGGTAAAGTCTGTCTAAAATCTCCACCGAATAAACAACATTTGCCACCCATCGGTAAAGAACTTTTAGATAGATCTTTTAAATATCTATCGACAGCTTCAATAGCTAATTTAGGGGTCATAGGAGATTCATCCCAAACGATCAAAGCCACTTCATTGAGTATTGCCAGGCTTTGTTCTGATTCCAAAGACAACCCCGGCATGGTTTCAATCGTTATATTAATTGGTAATTTGAAAGCTTTGTGGACTGTAGTACCGCCGATCAATAAATTGGCAGCAATACGGGTCCATGCCACAGCGTGAATAGCTTTCAAAAGACAATTATACAAGAACGTTTTTCCCGTTCCTCCAGGTCCATCGACGTAAAATAAACGATGCTACTTTTAAAATTTTCAGAAAGATCCTTTTTTGATCGACGTTGAGATTCATAGGATCGTACTGAAAATTGTCGTCAATTTGAGATTGATTATTAAGATGACGACGACGCAAAGCTATAGGTAAATCGTTATCGTAATTTACACCATAATCATAATTACGATCGCAGTTAATATCATTATTAATGTCGGGAACACGGTTAAAAGCAGCACCACCTCTATTATTATCGTGGATAGGACGTATACCTAACGCTGCAATAGATAAATTTGGTCTATTTCACTTTAATATTTCGTTTATTTCTTTAAAAGCTTCTTTCTCCGCTCTTTGATACGAGGGACGTTTCAGATTCACGAAATCGTCAATCATATCGTCGGTTTGGAAGAAGACTATAATATCTCAAAAAATGGCATTTTTCAGGAGAGCCATTTAAAGTTTTCATATTGATTGATAATGCTCAGTAGGTAATTTCATATTTCTATGATTCAATAATCAGGAGGAACAATGTGAAATGTCTGCCGTGTTTGGATTATTGCATGTCTAAAAACCTCCCCCTTATCTGCCACTTTCATCCCCTCTTCTTAAATGTGATAGTATTCCCCAAAAAGAAATTCAAATACTTTTGAAGATAATATTTTGTTATAACAGGAGTTTGATAAAAAAAACTAATGAATTAAAAAATTTTTATTGTCTAAATCACAGAAAAACATTGTGTTTCATAATAACATGATTGTTAATTGTTAAATTGTTAATTTTTTTTAACCAAATTGAATTACAAAATCATTGTTTGTTCTCTCCCTGTAGATAAGATTACAATTTATTTTTGCAACTTTAAAATGTTAATGATAACGTTATTATAGACTAGTGTAAGAACCTTGGTAAGATGATGTTAAAGCTCAAAGTTAGTCCTAGAAATAGTTAAATTCAAATTCGTAACACAAAATTCTTGTATAATTTTTTGAATTATTGATTAGTAAGTTGTAAAAAGTAATGAAAACAGACATGTAGAAAAAAATGAATAGTTCAACTACAATAACATAACCTCACTAAAAAAAATAAAATAAATATAAGCAATTATAAGTTATCAAAAAACGTTTTATAATACTGAGGCATGACAGCGACAGATTTTTTAGTCTTAGCAAAAAGAGCCAACAAACCTTTCTTTTTTTTTCTCACTTATTCCCACCTTCTTCTTGTAAGCCCTTTTCAAATGTCCAAATGTACCCTGTTCAGGAATTGAAGAAACACGCTTGCCACCACGCTTTTTCTGCTGCAAAACATCCACGCACATGAATTCCGATTGCGCATACGACGTTTTAACTAGAAGATGTCCAGGGTTTGCCTTGGTTACCTTAACAACGCTCACATCAGCAATGCGAATTGTTTCATTATTCTCGTTTTTAAAAATTTCCTTTATTCCCATGTCCTTCGACAATTCTTTGAAATCGAAAAAATCTTTAAAACCCATTTCATGGACAATGTACGGCTTACCATTCTTTTTAGCTTGCCTGACCAAGCTTCGGCTTGTTCGCACTATGCTAGTGATTTAGTCTAGTAGCAAGTAATTTAGTAGCTAAATTACTCGCTACTGGCCCAAAATCGTTCGCACTTCGCTTTAGTGTTTAGTTTAGTTCCAGTACAGTTTACAAGTGAGTGGTGTCTTGTAAGATGAACAGCCTACAGCGTAATAAAGTGAATCAACTGATTAAGTTAATCTTATCAGCGATTTCAGAAGTGGTAGAAGAGGAAATTTGTGTCATTGGTAAAAAGAAGCTGTGGATAAGAAAATGGATCGATAGAAGAGACAAACTAGGAGCTACTAATTGTCTTCTGAAGGAATTAGCATTGGAAGATCCCAAAGAATACTGCGATAGTTTGAGAATATCTGAAAGTTGTGTAAATTTTCTGTTAATGAAAATTCAATCTCAAATTCAGCGTGAAAATACCCTTTTGAGAAGTGCGATTCCTGCAATTACAAAATTACAAGCAGTTCTATACTTTCTTGCTACTGGATGCAGTTTAAAGACACATACACATGTTTAGACTCGGAAAATCAACTATTTCCGAATTAATCATTGAAGTTTGTGAAGCAATCTATGAATCACTAAAGGAATTTATCAAGGTAAGATTAAATAAATATAGCTAGATACATTATGAAACATTTATTTATTAAGACAATAATTTTCAACATTGTTTGATATAACTTTTTATTATACAATAAATGCTTTGTTTGATTCCATCAATTTTGATTATCGACATTAGCGTTTTGCATTGCTGTAGAAATTAAATCTGACGTAATGGTAACGTTACTCTCAGTTTCGTTGTTGTTTATATGGCCAAATGGAAACATATTTGAGGAAAGCTGATAGTCATCAACATGTTCAGTAAGATGAATAGGTAAAACGGCCGAAATACATTCAGTCGCTCGCTCTTCCAAATTATAGTTATTGGTCTCATTATAATACATTGGAGAATCGCTAGATGGTGATTCTGTAGCATACGACGACTGCGGCGTCCCGGGGATTCCGTTTTGTTCAGATGTAAGGTGCTGACGTCGAATTCTATTTAAATAAAGTTGAATATGTTCTTGTGCTTCTAATGTCGATAGTAAAGGCAAAGATTTCAGTTGAAGACCGACGTGCTTACCGAAGACGTCAAACTCATTTTCTACCACTTTTGAGTTAGTAGAGTTAGCTATTTATTTTAGTTGTCTAACCATGCTGGAGAGCTGGGCAATTTTTTTCTTTTTTGCTGGAGGTGGAGGAGGAGATGTAAATTCTCCACCGCAGTATTATTTTGTTCAGTATCTGTACCATCAGTGTGTGAACTACTGGATGCCTGAAACAAAAAAACCTGTGAGGCACTCATGGGAATGGCCCAGGGGGGAAGCATAGCTTTATTTGGCTTTGATTTTATACGTGCAAAAGCCGAAGTGCATAATGAGATAAACGTAAAAAAAAAATAGAAAATAATGTTATAACGAAGTATTCATATTATTTCATGAAAATACAAAATAAATTGTAGGCAATCGTGTATAATAATTTATTTACAAGTAAAATATTATTTTTTTGATATTCCCTCATGTTCTATGAAAGATACAATTGGTTTATGGTAACTTAAGTATGATACAAATGTCAAATGCCGCACAAGTCATTTTGTTTTCAATTTAACCACTCTGAGAATCCTTTCGGTTATTTAAACAACAGTTTTTTCATTTTGAAACGGTTTTTGATTAAAATTGCTGAAAAAGTAAAAGTGCTAGATTAACATTATACGGGAACGAAATGTAGCTGGGCTCTTCCTGTTTAAAACCTTATGCCAACAAAAATCGTAGCTCGTTCCGTCAAAGAGTTACAAGGAAAAGAATGGGTGAAAACATCAAATCGCGTCGTCCGATAGTGTCTCAGAGACTGCGCAATGCGCCGCGCGGTCCCCACTCCTGTTATTATTGTATATTATTGCATTTTCATCCACTTCTACGATATGTTCCAAGTTTCAAATCTCTAGCTCATTTCAAAATTATCGTCGTCTCGCTATTTTCGTCTGGCTCGTTTTTTCTGCCTTCATTCCTCTTCCCGCGAGGTCCAAAGCCTCCGATAAAAATGCTATGCTTCCAAAAATTTTATTAGCATCAAAGTATTCATGATTTTTTTTTCAGATTCCTACTACTACTACCTGGAAAAAAATTGAAAATGGTTTTCGAGAACAGTGCAACTTTCCAGGATGCTGTGGAGCAATCGACGGCAAACACGTCGTCATTAAGGCACCCCCTGAGTCAGGAAGTTTATACTATAATTTCAAAGAGACAAACAGCATTGTCTTAATGGCTGTTGTAGATGATAAATATTGCTTTAGTTATATAGACGTTGGGTGTAATGGAAGGGTTTCTGATGGAGGCGTATTTCGTAACTGCAGTTTGTACCAAGAATTAGAAAACGGTGTTCTACCAGAGGGTCATGTCCTAGTTGGCGATAATGCATTTCCCTTGAAAGAATATTTATTAAAACCTTTTCCAGGAAATCGATTAACACTACAGCAAAAAATTTTAATTATCGTTTATCTCGGGCTAGAAGAATAGTGGAAAATGCGACAAACCAAATCACAGAACAAACAGTATGAATACACAGTAGATACAGAAAATTATGAAGCAGGAGCTGTCCTTCCTGGTAATTGGAGAAATGAACCTCGGAATGCAACCGCTACCAATTTCTTTAAGTAACCGTTCATCCCAAAGATCTATAGATCGTCGGGAAAAATATGCAAATTATTTTGTCGGAAGCGGATCTGTCCCTTGGCAGGCGCGAATGATACATTGAAAATTAGCAGCCCACCAACACCAGAGTTTAAAAATATTGTATTGCACTGCAATAAAATAATAGGTATGAGTAGATAAGTAGGTACGTACCAGATTACTTTCACTTAGTGTCATCAGTGAGGTTAAGTTTCGCAAGGATGCATCCAATGTGTGTCAGTCCCAACGCCTGAATTTTTGGAGTCCTTTATTTTTTTTGCTACTCGCCCGAGAAGAATAGAGTAAAATGGATCGACTAAACTAAATTCATTACTAAACTACTCGACTAAATTTTTAGTGTTCAGACACATTAAGTTAATAAATTACTTACTACTAGACTAAATCATTAGCATAGTGCGAAAAAGGCCTAAATACTGCTCTGGTACGTAGATGGGAGCTCTTTTTTTAAACTACCTGATTGACCGTTCAATTACAGAATGAATGTGATCCCCTTCATTTTGCGTGTGCCCGGCTACAAGAAATTTGTGCGTGATGGAATTTATATTTTCCAAAACTGAAACAGCATTGATATACAAAGCAAAAATATACCGATTTTTGTTTTTCCCCACACAATTATCTGAGTAGAAAATAATATCTATTTTTCCAGTCGCTTTTTCGTTACAAGTTTGCAAATAGGACCAAACGCAGGAACCTATTTCAATGGCCTCCTTGTTTGCAAGACCTTCATGCCACATGTAGCAGAAAGCGTCAGTCGTTTTCAATTCATAAATTGATAGATTGTGAACGTTCAATTTTGATACATAATAAAATGAAGAGGAATCACCTTGTGGGCATGGAAGAGCTGCTTGTAAATCGCATACTGCCACGACAGCATTGGGCGATTCCTTGTCAGTTGACTTCTCAATTCTTGCTAGATCTTTCTCTTGTATGTGTTTGTTATAGTCTTCCAGCAGGTTTTGTTTCTCTTCTTCTGTGCAATTTCGAAAACCTTCACAATAGTCACAAGCGTCTTTTTTGGGAACGAAAAGGAGATATTAAACTCCTCCTTGAAAATCTTATAACACATCAGGTAATTGACATGTGGCTTCTTCACTTCACATAACTCCAAATAATCTCGATGAAGTTCTCTCACAGTTTTCCCTCCTTCTATATATTCCATCTTTGATTTAGACCGGCAGTAATGACTTTCCATTCGGGGGATAGAGCGAATGTGATTTCTAACTTCATCTTTAATGGTGTCAGAAAGAGCCTGATGGTTATTATGTTTTCCTCGCTTTTCAGGTTGAATTACACCAGCCACTGATGAACTCTTTTTCTTTAAAGCAGTCTGAATCACTTGCGAATTAATTCCCAATGTTGCCATGAAAAAATATTTGCAAACACGAATTTTTTCTCCTGATGAAAACGTAAAATAAAAGGCGTTGTTTAGACCACGACTTTTTTGTTGTTGTGTAGGGTATCTATATTTCGGATTTATCCTATCTATGCAAGATACTATGAACATCGTTTGTTGTTGCAAATCTGCCATTGCCCAGTACTCTCTGAAGAGTGTCTGTCGTTGTTCATCTGATATCTTATTCGCACATATTTTTTTTTGTGGGTGGGAAAATCTTCTAAAGATGCCTGGGAACATGCCCAGGTGTGCCGGATTCGTCCGTTATCCAGACGCCTACCTGCTAAAAACCCACCCTCTTCTCCGCTGACGCGAGCGGTACCGCGCTCAGCGAGCATCGCTTCACCCACGTCAGCTTTGCCCTATTCTCCTTTTCTTTCTCCTGTGAAAAAAAAAATAAAAGAAAAAAAAACAAAATGAACAAAAAATAAATAAATGAATAAAATAAATAAGAAATTTATCCTAGTTGTATAAATAAAATTATTGTATAAATAAAATAAAATTAGAAAGCTATAATGTTAGGTAAAAACAGTAGGGCCGAGTAAGGGACTTAACATAACTTATAAATAAAAAAAAAATCCTACCACTATTGTATAAATAAAATTTAAAATTGCTGTATAAATAAAACTTGAATAAAATAAATAAATACTAAATAACTAAAAAATAGGACTACATGAACTGTATAAATAAAAATTCTCTTACCCTAAATGTATAAATAAAATGTTAAAATTGTTGTATATATAAAATTTAAATAAAATAAGACTACCTGAAAAAACTTAACCTAGCTGTATAAATAAAATTCTCTAACCCTAAATGTATAAATAAAATGTAAAATTTTGTATAAATAAAATATATAACTAAATGAATAAAACTGTATAAATAAAAAGAAACTTTCCAACACTAGGTGTATAAATAAAATGTAAAAATTTGTATAAATAAAATAAACTAATAGATAATTAAAATTATTGTATAAATAAAAAAGGACACATACATGGAATAAATAAATAAATAGGTAATTAAAAATTTTTATAAATTAGAAAAACACATTTAAAATACTTCTAAACATAATTCAACCGTCACGTTCTCTATCCTCTTTCTCTTTAGCCTTCATTAGTCCCGTCACAATTTCAATTATCTGGTCGTAGACTTTTTTTTGCTCAATGGCAGCCTTCATAACGGCCGCACAGTCAAAGTCGCCTCCCTCCTCCTTGGACATTTCTGTGGACTCGGCACTCCAATATCACGTGACGCGGGTCCTCTGTCACACCGCAGCTGGGGCATAGATCATCTCTAGTTTTTTTTATCCCATGTGTGTATTTTTTGAACGACCCATGCCCCGTTAGAAACTGTAAAATAGTAGTTGGTTCTGCGGTGTGCACATTTGAACCAGCTTTTCACGTCCGGTATTAAAGTCCTCGTCCACGCGGCTTTGACCTCTTCCTCTTGCCATTCTTGCTGCCATTTGTCCAAACTGACTTCCCTTTCCAATTCTTTTATTTTTTTCTATATTTTCATTGTCAGTTTGGACCCTTTCGTATATCCTGACCCTCTCCTCCACTAATATATGAATAGGGACAGCATCCGCTATCACCTGCAGTGCGATAGCCGATACCGTTCTATACGCGCTGCATACCCGAAGCAGCGGTTTCCTTTGAGCCTTTGTGTACTGCTTTTTATATTAATTTTTTTTCATGACTTCCGCCCATACCGGGGCCCCTTATAGGAGGATGGAGTGTATAGCCTCCAAAGTAACTCTCCTCCTTTGGCTACCGAGCCCACCTACGTTTGGTAGCATTTTCTGCAGGGCGGAAGTCCTTTCCTCCGCTTTCATTACCGCTGCTTCTACGTGCTTCGAGAAGGTCATTCTATCATCAAAAGTCACTCCCAGATACTTAATTGTTTTTTAGGAGTAATGATTTGGCCTCCGAGACCAAATTTTATTTGGTCCCGGGTCCCTCTAGGTCCCCTTAACACAATAATCTCCGTCTTATCTACTGCTAATCGTAGGTCCATCTGCTCAATCCAGCATTTTATTCTGTCCATGTTTTTGTTTACTATATTAACGATGCCCCAATTCATATCGCTTTCCGCTAGTATTGCCAGGTCGGTATTTTGAGTACCGTATAGTATGTTCCATAGGGTCGGTCCCAACACCGACCCTTGGGGTATCCCTGCGGTTAACTGTATTTGTTGCCTTCTCGATACGCATACTCTTCTTTCAGTCAGGTAGTCCTTTACTATGTTGACTAGGTATACTGGGGTCTCTATTTTATTTAGTTCCTGTATTATGAGTCCCCAGTTTGCCGAATTGAATGCATTTTTTATGTCTAGCATTACTAGGACTACCCACCTTTTTTTGGAAGCTTTCGCCGCATCGTGTACCCACTTTGCGGCGTCAACTGCTGATCGACCTCTGCGGAAGCCGTATTGCTGTTTGGAGAGAGCTGTTTTGCTGTCCAGGAAATTTTCTAATCGCATTTTTATTAGAATTTCGTAGTATTTTCCCAGGCAGTCTAACAAACATACCGGCCTATAAGAGGCCAGCGAATCGGGGGGTTTCTCAGATTTGAGTAACAAAACCAAGTTCGCTATTTTCAGTTCCTTGGGAAACTCTTGCCTACACAGTAGTTCGTTAAAGACGGTTTTTAATCCCGCTTCTAGTAAATCGGGCAACGAGGCAATCCTCCCTCAGCTTCTCTATCTCGTCGTTCCACCAATATGGCACGTGCCGATTCTTATTATTATTGTTTGTTTTTTTATTTTTCCTATTCATTGTTATTGATTTGACAGCTGACTGAAGTGTGTCATAGTTCATCACCTCACCTTCCTGTATTTTCTTATTTATTTCGTTTATTACTTCTTTGATGTCTATTTTGTTTTTATTATTTATAAAGTTCATTTTTTTGGTTTTGATTTTTATTTCGAAGGTGATGAACCTGTGGTGGGTAAACACCTGATCCTCGAGGACATCCCAGTTTGCGATTTTCCTGGACGACCCCTCACTAGCAAGAGTCACGTCACTGTGACTCCTGCTAGCGCCTCTTACGAAAGTTGGTTCTCCTTTATTTATACATATTATATTGAGTTGGACCATCCTGTCATCCCATAGGTCGCCCCTCTCATCATTGATTGGGAAACCCCACTGGGACGATTTCGCGTTGATGTCCCCAACGATCAAGTGATTTCTTTGTTTGATGGCGGCGTTCATTATGTTTTTTACTTTTTTCCTGTATTCTGTGACAGGGATGTTGGGGGATATATAACAGGCCACTATCGCAGTTTCGCTGTTAAGCTCTACCACGATGTGGCCCGACTCTCGAATGATTTTCCGTACCCCAACATCCCTGTTTCTAAAGAACACCGCCACATCCTTACTTTTGTCCTGTGCCCACCCGCATCCCTCAGTCAGTTTCTTGTTTGGTTGGGAAACAACGAGAAGATCCGCTTCGAGCTCTGCAGCTTTCACGTGGGTTAGGTCATGCGCTAGCCTGGCCCTCCCCACGTTAATCTGCAAAACCCTGATGCCGTCCTTGTAGTTGTTAAGGGCTATATTTTTATCCTAAAATGACGATTGTATACCTAACCTGACCTAACCTAGCCTATTTCTAACCCTAACTCCTTTCATACACGGCTCCCCTATATTTCGGACAGTCCATTGTATCTGTCCAATGACCCTTTTCTTCGCATGAGAGACAGTACGCTTCATTTTTGCATTCTTGGGCCCTGTGCCCTTCCTTAAAGCAATTAAAACAACTTCCACTCCTATCCTTACCCTTACAGGAGTATGTGTTGTGCCCGTATTCCAGGCATCTATAGCACCTTAGGGGGATGAATCTTTCTTTTATGGTACATAGTTGCCAGTGTACTCTTATTTTATTCGTGGCCCTTACCACAGCCGCCCTTTCTTCTCTCACCGCGACTGTGGCTGTTTGGCCTCCCCCCCTGCTGTCCCTCATGCTTCTTATATTTATGTCATCGTCCTTGAGGCCGGTCCACTCACAGATGGCCGTCTTAAGCTCTTGTGAGTTTATCGACGGGTCCACCTCCATTACCGTAAAGACGGCCTCTCTCCTTTTTATTGTCATTGTCATGTCCCCCATTTTTTCTGTTAGGGCACCTTTCAGCTGCCCCCTGTCCCTTGAGTTTAACCAGGAGGTCCCCCCCCGGTTTTCTTTACCGCCTCTACCTTAATGCCCAGTTCGTCAACTTTAATGTTGGATTTCATGTTCCTTAGAACCTCCGTGTACTTAAGGGAGCCGGTTTTGATGAAGAATGATTCTCCCCCCGTACCCCCATTATTTACTGCTTCACCAGCTCTAGATATAATTTTGTATTTAATTTTTTTTTCCTATTTAGGAATTCTATTATTTTTCTGATTACTGTTTTATCTAATCCCTCCCCTATTACAATAGCCACTTCCTTTTCGGCCCCACTGTTTATTTCCTCCGATATTTGTTGACAAATGTTAAATGTTTCCCCCCTCCCCTCTTCTTCGTCACTTACCTTTGCAATATGGTTGTACCATCTTATTTCATTTTTTTTGTTTTAATTTTATTTTCGATGGTTTCCCACTCCCCCTTACCCAGTTCTTCCCATACCGTCCAAATTTCTTCTTTCGTTCTTCTTATTGTGTCCGCTGTTTCTCCGTTGTTACCCAGCTTTCCTAGAATTACGCATGTTTCCCTCCGCTTCAGCGCTTCTACTACGCTACTCTCATGCCATACTGTCTTGGAGTAGACTTCCTCCTCCCATTCCTCTTTTGCCAGACTGGCCCATTCCTCGAATTTTCCCTCTGCGTTAATTAGTGCTTCCTTTAATTTCTCTGTTCTTTTTTTTCCTTATTTTTTCTTCTTCTTTTTTGCATTTTGATTTTGCTTTATCTTCAATTATTTCCTTGAGTTCTTTTATTTTTCCTAGTACGTTTTTCTCCGTCGTCATATTTTCAATTTCAACCAATTTTTCTATTAACTTTTCCTCCCATATCTCCCCATCCCCCTTCCTTTCCTTTTCCTCTTCCTTCTTCTCTTCTTTTTTTTCTTTCTTTGTTTCGCTTTCTTCAATCTTACTTTCTTCCCTTACCTTTTTTTTTACTTTTTTTCCCTTTCACCTCCTCAAACATAATTTTTCTCAGGATGTCTCCCTCACTAGTATCTGTGGTGGACGTATCCGCTTTTTCTTCTTCTTCTTCGATTATGGTTGATTGTTGTGTTACCAGGTCCTTACTCCTGTTAACTTTTTTATTCTTCTTCTGCCTTAGTATTAACTCCTCTTCGAACTTCCGCCTTTCCTCTTCCTCCTCCTTCTTACCTCTTCCTCTACTGTTCTTCTCTTCTCCTCTACCTTATATCCTAGTTTTTGTTTTTGTGATTTTAATTTAAGTGTTCCATATGGTTCCCACGAGTTGGGTCGAAAGAATGTCCGGCGGGGCAGTGCGCCCTTACCCCGCTAAGGCTAAAATACTCTGGGGGGCACACGTTCAAGACTGACTCCGCGCAGCCATTCATCCCGTAGCCACGGTAGCTCACAACGTAGGATTACGGATTCTTTTCTCGAGGTTTACTCCTCTATGTCTTTTTGGTCTGCGGGCAATTATTGGGGAACGGCATTTGTTCCTTATTCATCACCTATCCGAGAAGGTTGGTCGGTCGTGTTTCCTCTTACAAATGGTTGAGCGACTCATGACCGACCACTCCTTTCGGAGACACCCTATGAGCCATTGGGACGCGTCGTGTCGGGTAGACCAAACCCCATTCCAGGGAACTCGTGTTGAGGATTTGGGCTGAATCAGTTCCTGCCTCCTCAACCCGACCTTCCTGAGCACGATATTGCGGTTTTCGATTGGATGGAATTTCAATTTCTTTAGAAAGGTGTTTATTACTTCTAAAGTATCGCTTTGTTTTTCGCAGTAGTCAGAACTAGCTAACGAATTAATCTCACTCACGCATCCGACGCGGCAATGGGTCGATCACTCCACATTACATTCGCACATATTAAACGGCATTTTTCAACATCACAAGGTGGGCGCATGGTTTTGGCCTTTCTGGTTACCAATGTTCGATCTTTTGTACCACCTGCAAGAGTTGTGGTTTTTATTGAAGAATAAGATTGACCACTATTCCTCATTGTTTTTGCAATGTTTTTCATCCATTGACCGGGATTACGTTTTACTCTTCGAACATTTTCTCGTGGATGATGAACGTTTTTGACAAAACGATGTTTCTTCTTGTTACCTGCGTTGTACTGTTTCACACCTTCATCTAGAGAGCCAGAGCTAGAGGATGAAGAACTACTATTTGAAGAATAATTTGGGTCTTCGTTAGTATCATCTACAGAACTTAGGGAAGAATTACTTGAGCTATTACAAGATGAACATGTCGAGCACGAAGAAGACGAGGAACTTGATAAGCTTCTGTTTTTGATCTGCTTCGCTTCGTCAACACTGGGGATAGGGGAATTGTTTTTTTGTTGGGAGCTGTTGCTTACCTCTGTAGGATTAATTAGCGCTTGGATTATTCTCCTTTTCAGATTCAAGATCAGGTAAAAAATGTTACTCTTTGCTTTTTTGATCGTAGGGATTGCTGTGTCATCCTCAGTAATGCGTTTTCCGTAGCCGCATGTTGTGGGTCGATTCACAACTTCTTGATGACTGTTGTCGTCAATAGGAAATGGTGGTTTCACATTCTCATTTTCTATATTTTTGACGGAAGGACAGTCATGAACTTGATCATAATTTTTTCTCACCAAACTGACGAGGTAGTGTCCGCGGCTTCCCTTCATTTCCTGAAAAAAGTACCAATATTTGCTTACTGGGGTGAAGATTAAAGTAATCCTAAAATTATGTTATGTTATTTGTTAATTTTTAATTTGGGGACTCCTAGGTACGTGCATTTATATCATTACAACATTGGAATCCCATTTCTAAAAAAAAAAAAAAAATTGAAAAAAATACAGCAGAGTCGCGCTAATCCGAAAATCCGGTTAATACGAACACTATTTACTTGTGGAGAGAAAAAAATGCGTCTAAACCTAATAAAATTTTGTTTCAAACAGTTCAAAAAAGCAATTTTCAATGTTAAAGGACGAAAAGAAAAGATGTTTTATCGTGGATTATTGTTGTGAAAATAAGGAAAGTAAAAAAAATACGGCTACAAAATACAAAAAACTGTACGGAACGTTAAAGAGTTATACTTAATTATGTAAATTACAACTATTATGTAGTGTATAAATTTAAGTAATCTTAACGTGTTTAGTGAGAAAATTCGTTAGTCACAAATAAAATACGTTAGTTTCATGTTAGTACACTAAAATGGCAAAAATTCGAAAATAAATGATTGTTTCTCCTTGAAAATACGAATTCATTTGAGATGTAAACATAGTAAAATTTTATAGCTGAAAATACGGAACAATAGAACATAGAATGAAACCAAAGAAAAAACAGTTCTCAGTAGCTTACAAGAATTGCTAATCTGGATTCATTCAGAGAGGAGAAAAAAAACTACGTTACTGACTCATTCTCGAGTACAGTCAATATTACAGAATCATGTTTTCATTGAGTTATTGCCCGATGTTCACGTATTGTCGGTTAATGAAAAATTTTCGTAATATGAACAGGGTTTGATTCCAATTTGTTCGAGACTCTAATATAATAATTTTTAAAAGATTATCTATAACTTTTATGCAAGACTGTCAAATTTTGACTTACAATTAGATAACGACCTGAAATATTTTGTTTAAAACTATAACAACACTGGACTTAAGTATTTATCTTAAAATTGAGTAACATTCGTTTATGAAAGAGTGTAATATGTCAAAATGTAATAATATTGCACAAAAAATAGTAGTTAGCAGACTGCTTACCTTTTTCGGGAAGACAGTTATATTTTGGTTTGTAATAGTTTTGCTCAGAAAAGTGCGATGAAACTCTTTTCTTCACTGTCCACTTTTTGAGATATAATAGTCTTTCACAAAACAAATGAACTTTCTGAAGCGACTTGCTAACTGAAATGTAATGGTCTTTCTCAAAACTTGTCAAAAGGGAGGGGAGATGTCATAGTTTCAAGCAGAGCGCCCAGGCGGTTTGCATAAAAGTACAAGTTAGAAAAGTGTTCCACATAATTTCTCACACGATTTTGAGTTATTCTATCGATAAAACATAAAAATCACATTTTTGAGATGTAACAGACTTCTTCCAAACCGACGATATATTAACAGAATTGATGTCAAATGGCGTTGTATTCCGTAAAACCCTCATCGATTGTGATACAACAGTAGAGTGCAAATAGCTTACGCATTTTACGTGGGTGCTGCTTTAGAACGGCTTCCCTCATAGCTCGTTCGAATTCTTCGGTTCAACGAATATAATTTTTTCTACGGCATGCTTCTTCAAAAGTGTAGTCGTACCGTCATTATCAATTTTTTTTAAATCATCATACGTTATCGCTCCTTTGGTTCGTAATAAGAGCAGTCGGAGGAAAAAAGTTCCATTTGGCCCGGGAGCGGCGATATATCAATCATACAGCCGATCTGCTTACTTACTTGACGCCTGGATTGCCATTTGCATTCTTTATTATTCCAGGTGTAATATCGTAATATTGAGGAATATCGTGATACAAGTACGAGCGACAACGTCGTGTGAATTCAATTCAAAGTAAGCTTCTAACTTTATGCGTGATTGCAGACGCGCTTCAAAGTTATTAGCTTCTTCTGAGCCTTTTTCTATATATTTATGTAGATATTTCATCGTATAAAGGGAACCTACCACTTCGATATTGATATTTACTCAATAGATAAGCATTATAGGATACAATTCGTCTATTTGTTACCCGACAACGATTAGCATCTACATAAATAGTCCGACAATCGTCGGGACGTTTGTATTCTGGTCTCTTATTATCACCCATGTGTAGGGAAGTATGGGTTCTATAGGGTTTGGAATAAAATTTTTCACATTGGCCATTCATCAAGCATTTGGCGAACATATTTAATTGTCCACAAGGTGCATGGAAGCGGAAATATCTGACAAGGCCATATAAGATGCGATGCGTATTTCTATCTGGTATATACGCTTGTACAATAGCATCGACGGTTTCGACGTCCAACACTTTGTCATCGGTTTACATAGTTAAAACTATGTGGGTATGAGGTAAGCCTCGTTTTTGAAATTCGATGACGTAGTGGTAGTTTTTAACGACACCAAATATTTGTTTTTGTGTTAGGTCATCTATTAATTCCAGCAATTTTGCGTGGAATACTCTACAGACCAGATCCGATCTGTTCTCCCATTTTTAATGCGGATCAAGATTATCTATAATTTCGGGCCACCAAGGGTTACACGTCATCGTTATGAACAGATCCGGTTTACAGTGGCGGGCGATGACCGTCATAGCATCCAGATATTGCCTTTGACGATTCCGTTCGCTACCCTGAAATATTGATGGTAATATAATATATCGATTTGCCGATTTGCGCTAAATTGCGTTCTTGACGATTGATATTTATACGACGCAAAACTGTTTCTTGGGCGACTCGAAATTTTTCTTGGTTTTGTCGCAAATACCATAATCTACTAGATTCTATCTTACACCATGCATCAACAATATATTGTTAATACAATTTTCCTCCGCATTGTAAGGTAGGAAAACCTTCACGAATTTGTGTACGGTACCTGTAAAATTCGCCGAATGTAATGCTTTTGGTTTTGTTATTTCGATTTAGTCTTTTGTCAGAATAGACAGTGAGTAACCATCGGATCTGCCAATGGAGAGAGATTTTTTAATTCGTGATGCCTCATATGAGGCTGAGACGCAGAAGGGTTATGTGGATACAAAATTAGATCCACTTGGAGGAGGCTCGTCCCCTTGAAAGACTGCAGCTATTTCGCTGCGGCTTTTGGGCAAATTATAATTTCGACGTCGATTATTGATGTTTCCTTTGGCAACGATACCCACGATTAATCTACGTTCGGAGTCACCGTCTTCATACAATTGTCGTCGCCGACGTTCTTCGCGGATAATTTCTCAGACGGTTTTATAAGCTTGCATATATTTATTACATGTCCGTAATGATTTTCTACTATTCTCAAGGTAGCCGGAGACACTCTAGATTGTAAAAATTCGTTACGATATTCGAGCGCCTCCTCGCTATCGAGAAAATAGTAGTGATTCAAAGTGGGGTTCCTAAGATCTTGAGATTTCGGTATCCCACCGAGCATATGATAAATTTTTCCGCAAATACTAAAGCACCAATGTCCTTGTTCCCCTCGAAAATCAACACAAGGCTGACTGGTTTTAAAAGAAGCCATCGCAAACAAACTGTTGATCGAACGAATTTCTTGTCTAAACTCTGCCGAAGTTGAGTACAAATTTTTTATTGCCCTTGGCCATTGACTCAAATTCGGAGAGTGTAGACCCCGACCTTGCAACAACTCAAACGGACGTTTTGGCGATTTTTCTTCTCGCCAACAAAAAATAGAGCATCGCAGTGAGGACACATTTCATTTAGCGGACCTATATGAAATGGATTCTCACCGAGTTGCTCTAATTGTTGCGTTGTTTGAGTCATCGCAATGCGATGAGTTATTCGTGGTATCTGTGATGTCTTTGTCTTTGCTGAGATGATTGTCGAACGGGAATAGAAACAGGAAGTGGCATCAGTTCATCGTCGGACAATTCCGGTTGTACGGAAATTTGCGAATTATTAATCGTAGAAGAAATTATGTTACGAGAAGTTTGGAACGAATTGGAGGAAGATTATGAAGGTAAAGTTGAAGAAATAACAAAGGAATCCAGTTCAACGACTGATAAGGAACTACCACTTCTTGAACTCCTTTGAGAACGTGTTGAACGTTCAGTCAAGGGAAATCGAGGAGTCATAGTATTATTTGTCAGATCAGTATATAATCGGACCAAAGATATAGTACGATAGCGATTTTATTTGATTGATCTTTTTATATATTTTTCTTATATGTATACTAAATTTAGTGAATATGATTTTTTTTTTCAATGGCATTTTTAAAAAATAGATTTATACTTACTAATAATTTATTATTTTCATAATTTCTTGAGATCTGTAGAATGAAAAAAGACCAGTAATATTTTTTTGAAGTATATTCGAAAAAGAATAATAATTAATTTCATAATTCCTAGTATAATCAGAGTAATTGATTGATTATGTATTCCTCGACTGGTAAATAATTAGTTGAAATTCGGCGGTTTCAAGTTGTATTGTTTCTTATTGGAAACGTGGCAATGAAACACTAAAGTGGATTAACTTGAATATATTTTTTCGAGCTTTCGAATATTTACGAGTATGTATTAATCATTTGGGAATAAAATTATGTTCATATACAATATAAGAAATATGTATAAAAGTATAAAAATAAAATTTTTCACCTACAATAATTAATTAAGATTTTCGGTGGTTTTGAATTGTATTAATTCTTGTGAAAATTTTAAATTCATAGGTTCCAAAACTCTGTATTCAAATTGACGTTGATAGAAATATTTATTAATTGAAATATTGATTCTGGTTACTATAGGAATTTTTATTAATTTTTAATTGGTTAGATAAGAAGAAGTTGTAGTGAATGATGTTCAATATTGATTGGTTAATTTATGGATAACATTAAATTTCAATAGGCTAAGTCGTTATGAATATAACTAAATATTTATTGGTAAGAATATAAATGACAATTAATTTTATAGGTTAGGTCGATATGAGTGAAGTTGAAATTTCTAGGTTATGTGAGGTTAGTTGGTTAGGTGGAGGTTAATGGAGTAGAATTTTTATACATTTTGTTCTCTAAAAATCTGAGAGATATGCATAAATTACACTTAGTTTCTAAAAATAGACGTTTTTTGTAGTTTTTTTCAGTTGTCAAAGCTTTGGCATATTCATTATTCATATTGTGTCCTATATGATAGACATGAGTTGCTAATGAACATCTACCAAGATATTATTTGACGTTTCGACTTTTCTTTCGGTCTTTATCAAAATATGATATTGACACTGATAATTTGAACCTCAAAATAAAAATAAAATCATAATAGAAAATGTTCTAATAAGAAAAAATAATTTTTCTTTAGTTCTTACATATCAAATATGGAGCAGTACTCAATCAACTCAACTCAATTTAAGTTTTTAAATAGTTCTAAATATTGAGAGGTTTGCCCTACGTAGACAGCGTCACAATTAGTACGAGGAACTCGCTATAGAAAATAATTTCTTCTGTTTTTTGGTGTTTTAAATTTTAATTTAATGAAATATTTGGATAACGTATCATGTCTTTTATGGCTTATACTAATATCATATTTATTGAAATAATTCGATAAATGTTGACAAAGTCCTTGCACATATGGCGAGGACAAATATTTTATGTTTTGATGTTCCGTTTCTGTTTTGTTTTATCAATTTATTGTAGTGTCTGTTTATCCTTTTCTTAAAAATGTTGTTTATCATTTTTCCGGATAACTCTTTTCTTCCAATGCAATTTTTGCTTTTTGAATAGCCAAGCTCCAAATTCAGGATCTGATAGTTGGATAGATTTATCAGCTAAACTTATTATCACCAATCTTTTTTGCAATATAAGATGATATGAATTGAAATTCAAATATCTTGATGACCAAGTTGGTTCTGTATACCATTCTGTTCTTATGTTATTATTAATTTTATACAACGTGACATCAAGAAAATTGATTATGATTATTATTTTCTTCAATTTCGATTGTAAATTAAAGTTTTTCGCCATAACAATTGAAATCTTTATTTGAAAACATAAACACTTTTTCTTTTGTTTAAATCTTTATCAAAATAATGTTGATAGTTTCATTATTTATTTTGAATAGAATAACAAATTGTATAAAATTAGAAAATTCAACTATAATTCTAAAAAAAATTATATTTGCGATGGATAAAAATTATCAATAATATTTAATATAATGTTTAGATTATAGTAGAAATTATGTAAAATAATAATTATAAAGGAAAAATCCATAAAGATAATTGAACGATTCACAAATAGAAATTCCAAGTTATATCAGGAAATTTAGAAAAGTTGCAGAAAAGTAAGTAATGAAGTGTTAAAAATAAATTCAAATTTTCAAGTATTTACTGAATTATTTATTGTTCTAATAATGGAATAATAATAAAAGATTATCTAATATATCTCGAAAAATAAAGATATTAGATTGTTATTCATTTCAGATTTAAATAAAATGAAAAATTAAGAACAAAAGAATAAATTATTTTAAAAGAATATTATCTCATATATTGTCGAAATAGTATTTCATACAATATTGTTATAAATATCATAAAATAGAAAATGAAAAATATTATTTAGAAAGAGATATTCAAAATGTGTAAGTATTTTATAAAATAGAAGATAATTTTACCTACAGATATTAAAAAATTTTATGACTAAGAGTTGATGAAATTATCAATGGATGAATAATTGATATATAAAAAGAATTGAAATAGGTATTAACAATATTGAGAGTGGAGTGAATTATTCCATTGTGTTTATTATAATTTGATTTAAAGTACATATATTTAAAATAAGGAAAGAATAGAAGTGAAATAGTGAAATTAGATATGAAGGAATTTTCATTAAATTTTATTGATATGATTTAATAAGAAAATATATATTTTTTTAAATTGACTGGATGATGTACTGCGAAATATTAGACAGAAAAAAATGATTATAGAATGAGTGTGATATAAACTATTTTTCAATTCATATATAGGAAATGTAATAACTTTCAAGGTCAAATTATAATATATTTTAATTAATCGTAAATCAAAATTCGATACACTTTTTAGTCTTAGAAAAATTGACATTTAATGTTGAATTATTAAGTGAAACACTGTTAAAGAATTTTTCCAATTAGATACATGGATAATTGAAAAGCAATGCAAAAAAATATATTTTTCAAATTTACAAAATTATTGAAGGAAACAAAAATGAAGTTGAAAAGGCAGTAGACTTATTGATATAATGTAAAAATTTTAGCATGGGATAGAAAATTGAATTGAAAATGATATAGAAACAGTAAAATGGCGGCTTATAATATATATGAATTAATGTTATAAATAAGAGGAAGTAGACCAATAAATAGAATTAAATTTTTGAAAATTATCACTAAATAGAGGAAAAATAATGATGATTTCAATAAAATTCGCCAAATAATATTTTTTTTTAAACCAAATACCTACTAAACTCCAACTATACAAATAACAAAATAATAAGTTCAAGCAAAAAGACTGATAACTTGTCAAATAAACGGTAATATAAAAAAATAAAAATTGATGATAGAGAGTGTTGGACATTGGCAGAGAAATAATTTTATAAATAAGAAAATGCGAAAATTTTCTAAATATCACTAATGAAATTATAGTATCAATTGAATATGATAATCAATTATAAAATGATTAGGTATTGAAATTTTATTCAACATTATTATAAGTGGATAACTGGTTATAACCGTAGAAGGTTTTCTTTTTATAAGTTACAGTTAATGTTATACAACATATTAAATATAACAGTAAGGAAAAAATAAATTTCAATAGGAAAAAGTATATCAATAAATCATTCAATCAAGATTCTAAAAAACAAGTAATATTACAGGATAAATCTTATACTAGAATCTTTGGAATGAACTTTTTTCACTTATAAAATTAATTATTCCAATGAAAATATGTTATATCAATAGTTTAATCAATTATGTAGTAAAATTAATAATAATAAGAATCATATAAGATTGTTAGTACAATTACGGAACAGCATTATAGAAATAGTTGAAAGATTTACATTATAAATTCAAAGATATTTGAAAAAAGTGACATTCATTTTTGAATCATCAATAGAAATATTATTATGAAATGTTTTCAATCATATGTGTAGTTAATTAGGTATCAACTCAAAATTATATTTTTTATAAAATATAAAAATCATTGAGGCAAAGTAAAATGAAGATTAGAAAAAATGTTAAATAGCTGAAATATATTCAATATCTGATAGTTGCTAATAAATTATTTATAGGTACAAGAATAATATTGATTTTCAATCAATAAAGAAGTTCATCTTGATAAATTATTCGATATACAGAATCACAAAATTAATTAGGTACAAAAGAAAAAAAATAGAAGTATGTATTAAATAAGAACTGTAATATATCGTAGAAATCATGGTGAGATACCAAAATAAAACATTTTTCTAATAAACAGAATGTAATATATTGACATAATCAGAAATTTCAATATAAGTGATAATAAAATAGAAAAAACAAAATGGCGGCGTATAATGTATATGCATTATGGTTGAAAATAAGATAAAGTATACCAATATATTAAATTGAATGTTCATAAATTCATAAATACAGTGATAAGTGGAAAAATTTCGAGATAACTCACCAAACAATATTTATTACACAAAAACTAAATATTCCAATACGCAGTATTAGTGGTGACGTCACAATTTGTAACTGTTTCCAAACAAACATAGATCAGTTATTATTTCCTTATATTCGAAAAATAATAAATTATTTTAACTTGTATACATTCACTAGGACGTTTACTAAAGTATATATTCGACTCCAATCAAAACAGGTACGTTTTACCATATAATTTGAATAAAAAGATAAAACTAACCTAACCTCACTATTGTAATCTTGTTAAATATAATTGTTTTAGATAAAATGTACAGTTTGAACTTTTATTTTGCGAAATCATGTCGTTGTGAATGAAATCAACCTTCCTAAATAATTTCACGGTATACTTAAGAAAATTATAAAATTTCTGAAAAATGTGATTTGTTATACCTACTAAAATATCTGATGAGTTATCATGAATTTCTACTTATAAGTGGAATTATTCAGAAACAGTTAGTTTCGTTTACAAAAATAACAATTGTTCTAATTCTTTTCTCATGTTTTATATCTAATTTTAGCGTTTTTCATCTAAATAATAATAGTGCAGTGTTGGGCACCTGGCTGTAAGCATTACAATGTCAGAGAGCGTTGTAAGTTTTATAGATTTCCAAAGCATCCAAAAGTAAGAAGCAAATGGGTAAAGCTAACAAGGTATATAATGATGAATTTTATAACTGTTTAAAATTTTATTTTTTCACAATATTTGTAGAAGAACAACAGAACCAGGTCCCGGAGCTTTTTTGTGTAGTTGTCATTTTGTAGATGGAAAAAAAGAAAATGGGCCAACCATTTTTTTACACAATGAAGGAAAAATGTTTCACGACAATATCCCCAGAAAAAGAAAAGACCACTTCAAGATGGGTTGGAGTAAGTAGATACCTTTAGTGATTTTTTTATTTCTATTTATTGTTTTATCCATTTGCAGATTGCAAATTGAACCACAAGCATCTACGTCAAAAGAAACAGACGACTTCTCTCAAAGCAACCATGTTATGACAGAAGCAGAAAACTATTTCTTACGACAAAGTCTAGAAAAAGCTACAGGTAGTCTCTCTCACTTATCAGAAACATTCTCCTTTGATCATATTAGGAGTGATAATAACTTGGTCATTTTATATACTGGTTTGCCTACAACAGATGTATTCATGGCTCTGTATCATTTGTTGGAAAAAAATGAAATAAGATATTATTTTAAATGGAAGGTAGAAAAATGAGAAAAATTGATCAGCTGCTCATGACTTTGATGAAATCGAAACAAAATTTTCCACATCAAGATTTAGCAGTAAGGTTTAATGTTTCACAAGGCACAGTCTCAAATGTTGTAACAACATGGGTGCATGCCTTTCATGAAATTTTATTCAAACAATTCATGTCTGAAATACCAGATAGAAGTAAAAATCAGTTGTGCTTACCAAACTGTTTTAGTAGTTTCACAAATTGTAGAATTATAATAGATTGTACGGAAGTTTATACTTGTATAAATCGCCAAAGTATGTCTTCCCAGAAGTTGACGTACAGCTCATATAAGCATAGAAATACATGCAAAGGATTTGTTAAAATTAATCTTTAAAATAATTTTTTATTATGTAAAAACGTGGCAACGCCGCCCAACATAAAGTTTTTTCTATTTTTTTGTATTAATTAGAAATGTGTTGTTGATATATCGCCATTAAAACCCAACTAACACATGTTTTAATATTATTAATAAATAATACAGTCCACACATCAACAATTAGTTTATTTGAACCAGCAAAGAATTTTAAACATTTTGGTCCTTCGAGCCGGATAAATATAAGATAGAAAAATATCTAAACAGTGTAAAAACTATCTGGAATTTAACAACAATCGAGTGTGTCCAGTGGCCCAGAGAAGAGGCGAAGAAAAATATCGAGCGAAGTAACAAGCGATAGTGACTAACTGACTGAACGACTGCAATTCAGGTACTTTTTCCAAACAATTCCTATTGTATTCTATTTTTTCCTTTATCTTAGTATCATTTGTTCTATTTAATCAGAAAATGGTCGAACCTCTTCAATAAACTATTGAAAATTGATTCAATTATTTCAATAAAAATTACAATTTAAATGTGTTAAGACAATTTTAGCGGTATTTTACATCGCAACAAGATATGCGACGTATTTTTCTTACAATTTTCAATTGAACAGTTTATAATAATACAATTTATTTTCTATTCAGTCTAGGCAATTTATAATACAATTTCATTAGTTTGATTTATAAAAATCACATGCAATTATTTTAAAAGATACAAATTACTACTTTACTTACAATTTTAAGCCTAGTAAGAAGGTACAAACAATGTTAAGCAATTGAAGTAGCTATTTCATCACAATTAAAGTGCAATTTTCTGTCGTAGGTTATTTTTTGATAATAAATTACAATTTAAACTGCAATAATGCCCCCAATAGAGAATATTGACCTCACAATTTTATACCGTAAAAGAGGTACAATTAAACAAAAACTTACATTATTAGAAAAATTCATAGATAAAATTAACGAATCAGTTCCAGGATTTAATGAAATACAAATGCGATACGACAATCACTTAAATTTATTAGATGAATTTGACAAAATCCAATCGATTATAGAGTCTAAATGTAAAGAGGATGACTTGGATGAACAATTCAATGAACGCGATACATTTCAAGATAGATATTATGCTGCTTTTGATTTTTTGAAACAATTTATACAAACTTTACAACCACGTCTAGATACAAGCGTTGAACAAAATTCAAATTCAGTTAACAACATTTCGTCGAATAATTTTGATCCTCTTCAGAATGTTTTATTACCAAAGTTAAAATTACCTAGCTTTGATGGAAAGTTTCATCATTGGCTTCAATTTAAAACCAATTTTAAAACTATCATATGTGACAATACAAATATGAATGAGAATCAGAAATTTCAGTTTTTAAAGGCGTCTCTAGAAGGGTACGCTTCTCGATTTATTGAAGGTTTTGACAGTACAGACAAACCATTTGAAAGAGCTTGGAACCTTTTAGGAGAAAGATTTGATAAAAAACAATTCTTAATCGATAGCCATTTCAAGTCTATTCTAAGTGTGCAAAATATTGTTAGAGAAAATTATATACAATTCCGTAAGTTATTAGATGAAATTTCTAAACATTTAACATCGCTAGAAGGCTTAGAGTTAACTAAAGATATTTTATACGACTCCTTTATTATTTATATTGTGTCCAATAAATTGGACAAAAATACGATTCGTGACTGGAAAGAAATGAAATATCATTCTGAATTATCAACTTTGGACGAATTTATGAATTTCTTGAAAGACAAATCTGACATTTTACAATGTTTGGACGAGTCTCAACAATCAACTAAATCCATACGCAATTTAAGTAAGAATAAGAACAATCCAGTACATATGCTTTTATCAACAAATAAATCATAAAATTAAAAATTTGCACTTATGCGAAAATTGTTTACTTGCAGGTCATGATAAACAAAATTGTAAACACGGCAAATGTACAATATGCAAAAGGAAGCACAATACACTGCTTCACAAACAATATAATGTAGTACCCCCGGCAAATAATCCTTCTCATGAACCAACAACTTCGATGAATGTAGTTGTAAACCACAATAATTCAAACACGATTTTAAAAGCGGAAACTTTCACCAATTCACTGTTATCTACCGTCTCATGTCAAATTAAAGACAACCAAGGCAATTTTCATCAAATAAGAGCACTGCTGGATTGTGGAGCTCAATCCAATATAATAACTGAAAGGCTATGTAGTTTACTAAATATACCATTGTTACCTACCAATGTCTCAATTTCTGGAATAGGTAAATCTGTATCTTATATAAATTAAAAATGTTCTATTTATCTTATTCTTGCGTTAATGATCATGAATATACAATTTCATGTTTAGTCCACCCTGTAATAACTGGTAATATTCCATTTGCTTATTCTAATTCTAGTACATCAAAGATACCGGAACATGTTCAATTATCTGATCCCAGTTTTGGATGTCCACAAGAAGTCGATTTATTGTTGGGCGCCAATATATTTTGGGATTTGTTATTAAACGAAAAAATAAAATTGGGAAATAATATGTTAGTTAACACTGTATTTGGATGGATAGTAACAGGTGCGCTTCCAATTGATAATAATAAAACAATCATGTGTAACCTTTCAAGTCATATTCCTGAAGATGACCAGTTAAAGAAATTCTGGGAAATTGAAGAAATAAAAGGTAGTACTCAATTTTTATCTCAAGACGATATTGTGTGTGAGTCTTTATTTAACAAAAATACTTTCCGCATAGAAAACGGTCAGTTTGTAGTAAAATTCCCGTTAAAACAATCCCCAGAACTATTGGGCAGGTCTAAACCCGAAGCAATTAGAAGATTTAAGACATTAGAAAAACGGTTCGCGGATGTTCAATTTAAACAATTATACACCGATTTTATTCAAGAATATGAAACTTTAGGTCATATGACTAAATTAACTATTGAACCCGATGGAATTAAATACTTTTTACCACATCATGGTATTTTAAAAGAAATGAGTACGACAACTCGTTTACGCGTAGTTTTTGATGGAAGCTGTAAGACGTCTACAGGGTGGTCGCTTAACGATCTACAATATATCGGCCCTAAAGTTCAGAATGACATTATAAACATTCTTTTACGATTCAGAACATATAAATTCGTGGTTTCCGCTGATATATCAAAAATGTATCGGCAAATTCTCTTAGATCGAGAACATAGACCTTTACAACAGATACTATGGCGTGATAACCCCAAAAGTAACTTTTGCACTTATCACTTGAATACAGTTACATATGGAACTCGATCCGCTCCATATCTGGCTATCAAGTGTATTAAGACGCTAGCGGAACACAATATGAATCAATACCCCAAAGCCTGGGAAACAATACTAAAGGACATGTACGTGGACGATTTGTTGACCGGTTCTAACGATTTAATAGAATTACAAAAATTATGCAAAGACATATATGATGTCTTATCATCCGCTAATTTCATTTTAAGAAAGTGGATTTCTAATAATTTTCAAGTAGTTTGTGGCTTCAAAGATAACAATATCTCAAATGCAATTTTAGATATAGGTGATAAAGAAAGCTGTAAAACTTTGGGAATCCAATGAGACAATAAAAATGACATTCTAAAATATACAATTAAACAATTTACCCATCGAAACACAATTACTAAACGTCACATTCTTTCAATTATTGCTCAAATTTACGATCCTTTAGGGTTATTGAGCCCTTCAATAGTTATTGCAAAATTAATAATACAGAAATTATGGTCCCTACACATTAGATGGGATGAGCCTATTCCACAAGATATAGAACAAACTTGGTATCGATTTCAGAATGAACTTGGCAGTTTAAATCAATTATCTATTCCTAGAAATGCTATTTATTTAAACTATTTACTTACAGATGTCCATTGCTTCTACGATGCATCGAGAGATGCATATTCATGTTGCATATACTTACGTAGTGTTGACGATAGCGGAAATTATAACGTTCAATTACTATGTGCCAAAACCAAAGTGTCGCCACTGAAGACAATAACAATTCCAAAACTTGAATTGTGTGCTTGTCTTCTAGGAGCACAACTAGTAAATACTGTGATCAATGCCCTCAATTTAAAAAATATTCATTATTGCTTGTGGTCCGATTCTCAAGTCGCCCTATGTTGGATTAACACGGAACCCAATTTATTACAGACCTTTGTTGCTAATCGCGTATCTAAAATACAATCTCTCACGAACATTGAAAATTGGAGCTATGTTAGTACTAAGGAAAACCCTGCAGATTTAGCATCTCGAGGTATAATGCCTAAAATGCTGATGTCAAGTGCAATTTAGTGGAAACGACCTCAATTTTTATTGTTACAATCATCAGATTGGCCAATTACTAATTTTTCAATTTCTAAACACGATCTCCCAGAACTGAGAAAATCTAAAACTATTTTGATCATATCACAACATACAAAAATTTGTGATTTATTCACAAAATTCTTTTGTTTACAACGATTAGAAAGAGTCACAGCATATTGTATGCGTTTTATCAATAACGCACGAAAATCTGATACCAAAGTTATTGGCCCATTATCAGTTGAAGAATTGGAAAACACCAATACTATTTTAATTAAATTATCTCAAATGGAATCATTTTCCGAGGAGCTAGAATTACTTCGTAAAAACAAGCAATTAGATGCTAAACATAAATTTGCCTCATTAGCGCTCTTTATTGATGAGAAAGGAATCATCAGAGTTGGGGGACGATTAAAAAATACTTACTTACCATTTAACATCAAACATCCAATCTTACTCTCAAGTAAACACAATTTTACCTACAATTTTTAATCATAAACATAGTCAATTGTTACACCCAGGACCACAACTACTATTAAGTTCGGTTCGACAATTCTACTGGCCTGTTGGTGGTTCTATATTAGCCAAACAAACAGTGAGAAATTGCGTGAATTGTTTCAAGTTCAATCCATTTTCCTGTCCAATGTCAAACCTACCGAATGAAAGAATTAGGCCTACGCTTCCATTTGAAGTGACCGGAGTTGATTATGCCGGCTCATTCTATATTTTGAACAAACCAGGCAAAGGAGCTAAACTTAATAAATGTTATTTGGCTATTTTCGTTTGTTTTTGCACTAAGGCAATACATTGCGAAATAGTAACTGATTTAACTTACAACAATTTCTTAGCATGCTTAAAACTCTTTGTATCTAGACGAGGTGTTCCCAAAATAATATATTCCGATAACGGGACTACATTTCACGGCACTAATAACTTATTGAAAGATCTTAGTAAATTTTTATTTAACAATCAGGCCTCTATTGTCAATTCTACCAGTCAATATAATATACAATGGAAGTTTATTCCTCCGTACACCCCAAATCATGGCGGATTGTGGGAAGCAGCCGTTAAAAGTTGCAAATTTCATTTGAAGCGAGCTCTTATTAATAATAATGTGACTTACGAAGAAATGTGCACCTTAGTGATACAAATCGAAGGTATATTAAACTCTCGACCATTGTTTGCGCAATCAAATGACCCTAATGACTTGTCACCCATTACACCATCCCATTTCTTAATAGGTCGAGATCTGACCTCGATTCCCAACATTGACTATACTAATACCAACAAGTATCGTTTGACTCGATTAGAACACATCCAGAAACTCTACCAACAATTTTGGCGAAGATTTTCAAGACAATATATTTCTCAGCTACATCAGCAGTACAAGTGGAAAAACGCCCCATCAACTATTTCTGTGGGCACTTTAGTCTTAATAAACAACACCCTATATCCACCATGCCAATGGCCAATGGGAATAATTAGGAAATTATTTCCCGGAAGAGACGGCATTACAAGAGTTGCTGAAGTCCAAACCCATAAGGGACTAATTATTCGTTCCATCAGACATTTGTGTCCATTACCAAGACAAGAAGACATAGACAATTAAATCGATTTATTGCAATCTTAATACAGTGATAGACTTTGTAAACATAGGTATATATTATCAAGTAAATTTCTACAATAAGCTGTTTTGAAGGCATCCCTTCAAAGAAGGGGCTATTATGTTAAAATTAATCTAATTTTTTATTATGTTAAAATAAGTCGAAAACGTGGCAACGCCGCCCAACATAAAGTTTTTTCTATTTTTTTGTATTAATTAGAAATGTGTTTGTTGATATATCGCCATTAAAACCCAACTAACACATGTTTTAATATTATTAATAAATAATACAGTCCACACATCAACAATTAGTTTATTTGAAGCAGCAAAGAATTTTAAACAGGATTAGTAGGTGTTGCACCAAATGGTGTAGCTACATTTTTATCATGTTTATATCCAGGTTCAACATCAGACAAAAAAATTGTCAAAGATTGTGGAATCTTAAATCAACTTAAACCTGGAGACTTGGTATTGGCAGATAAAGGATTCCTAATTAAAGATTTAATGCCTCCCGGAGTTCATATTAACATTCCCCCATTTCTTACAACTCCTCAATTCACTACAGAACAAGTTCATCAAACTGAATGCATTGCTCGAGCAAGGATTCATGTGAAGCGTGCTACAAGGAGAATGAAGGTGTTCAATATATTAAATTTAATTCCACATTCTTTGTTACCACATGCTGATGCTGTGTTTCAGGTAGTAGGGGCTTTAACAAACTTGCAGTATCCTTTAATTAAAGAAGTTGGACCACTTTATTATGAAGGGATTCAAAAGATTGATCATATCGTTAGATTTTGTATAAATAGTTTTTAAGTCTTATGAACCTATTTAACTTGTGAAACATGTTTATCTTTGCATTGTATCAACTTGTCTGTAATATATACATTGTTATTTTAAATCTGTTGTTTTACTTACAAATAAAGTTATTATAGCTAGTTTTATTAAACAGTTCTTTTTACTGAACCTTAATTTAAACATAATTACATATGTGTTTTCATATTAATTGAGAAGAATATATGTAGTCACACTTTTGTAAACAAAATGCCTTAAGGGCAATTAAAATTTGAGAGCCATGGATAGAAACTCTGAAAAGTGACGTAGTGTTTGAAGTTTTCACACTCTAAATAGCTTATTGTTAATCATTTACATTCAAAACTTTCTCTCAATTTAATTCCCTTTGCAGGAAATGAATAAAAATTCAGAATTCTGTTAATATTTTATTACGATAAAATAAATGGTATGAATTTTGAAATATAAAATGTTTTTAAAATATTTAATTTTTTTGTCCATTGTTCACTCCTACCAATTCGTACAATGATACAGTCACTTGGTACCCATATTACTTAATAGCACATATCCTTTTCAGCAATATGTAACGCACCTTGTATTTGGTGATAATAGTGATGATTCTCGTTAATTATCATCAAGTTTTCTTCAAAGTAAACTATGTAGTTTTTGTCTTTTAACACTGGCCTCAATTTTCCAACATTTCTGTGTTTGAAGGGACACTTTACTTCAATTAAGCATCTTTCGCTAACAAACCCATCAGGACTAGCACCCAAAAATCCAAAATAGTCCATGCAAAATCCGGCTGGATCCACTGATAATCCGGTAATTTTTTGAAATAAAGCAATTGCTGTCACTTCATGTTCTTTTCCCCACTTTATCGCTTGTATACCATCCAGCTCGTACCCTTCTAGTAGGCTTGAAAATAAAGATTTTGAGAATTTGTTCCTCCTGCACGCTGACAGTATAGAGCCAAATTTACTACTAGTTATTCTGTACTTTCCAGCAACTAGCCAATTTTCATTAATTGACTGTCCTCTAGTAATTTGTTCAACTTTATTTATAGTATCGATATCTACTCAGCATTTTGATTTTAAAAATGTCTCTTTGTCAGTAGCCTGTATATACTCTAGTGAATATAAAATATCTTCAATATTCTTTATTATGCTTGTCAATTGTGATTGCTCAGGCATAAACAGCCATGTAAATCCAACTGGATTAGAGTATCCTAATTCATTCCTAAAATCTGCCATTTCTTGGGTTGATGCTGGTCTCGAAAAAGCCTGATAATTAGAAAATTTTGGTTTGTAGAGATCACTAATCCTCACAATTTTTTCTCCATCGCCAGTAGGTTTGCGCTGATTCCACACACAGGTTTTGTCAGTAACACTGATGTTGTTGTGTGCATGAAAACATACAGCTGCCATGTGATGGCATACTGCTTGTCCCCTGGGGCAGGAGCAGGTGGCATCCAATATACTATCCTCGTAATCTAGGAAACCTGAAAAATAACATGATTATGCAAAATAACAACGATCTTTTTGATATGACTTCAAAACTCACCTCAACATTATAAGTTCTATTCTTCATACTGGCTGTAACTTCACCTCGAAGTAGGGCAGGGGAAACAGCAGGATCGAAAATCATTTTTTTCACATTGCCACTGCTATAAGAGTTTTCACCTCTTTGTAGTTGGGCGATATTGTCCTTAAAAAAGGTTGCTATTGCAGATAATGTTATAACATGCGTTGATGACACTAGAACAAATAATCAGTATTATTTAATTTGATATATTTCAATATTATTCCAATAATATACATTAATCCAGTGAGCATAACCTAAAATATAGCTTTTAAAATGAGAAAATACTGTATTTTTTGTCAATTTAAATTATTATAACTATTTTTATTTTATCAAGTGAATACGATTACTTACTTTTTAACAATTTTTTTCCTTTAATAACTCCTATAAAACGCTTAAATAATCAAAAATCTAGACACAAATGGAAAATAGTATGGCTACCAGGTTTCTTTAGATACAAAGAATGTTTGTGACGTCACACTAATGCCGCGTATTGTGTGCGCGGACGTAAACAGAGCGAGCATACAGGTTGGTGACTTTATAGACACTCTTAGTAATAGAATAGGATAGGTACATTAGTTAATAATATAAGGAATAAAGAAATAGACAATAACTTAAATCTAATTAATAAAACTGGACTCAAGCGGGATTTACATTTACGAGTACTCGGATCCGAGTTATATTTGCGAGTTGAGTTCAATCGTTTACATTACGTCCGAGTAAATTCAAATCTTTTTGTGTTTAAAAATGGCTCCTTCAAGAAAAAAACGTGCCGCTGTAACTTTAGTATTGTTTATGGTGTTTAAAAAGAGGAAAGAATATGACAAAGTTAAACGAAATAGAACTATTTGGGTTAAACAACATTTACAAGAGCGCCACAGACTTGGAATTGAAGAAAATCTGCTAAAAGATTTGTTAACCCAAGACGGGAAAGATTTTAAGAATTTCATGCGGATGGACTACGAAACATTTTGTATGTTACATATAAAGGTAAGAGAATGATTGGGTATACATGACCTAGCAATTATTATTTATTTAATTTTAGGTTTCCCCCTATATAAAAAAACAGAATACATATTTACGAAGTGCTATAAGTTCTGAATTACGCCTTGCAATAACATTAAGATTTCTTGCAACTGGAGATAGCTATAGGTCATTAGAATATCTGACCAGAGTATCAGCTTCCACAATAAGTTTATTTGTTCCTCAAGTATGTGAATATGTATATGAAGTGTTGCAGCCCCAGTATATGAAGGTATGTATTTAATAAAAGGTTGCACTAATTTTATATATTTATTATAACCAAACATTTTTCACAACTTTTTTTTTATATTAATTCTTAATTTCTAACATCTTTTAATTTACAAAAATCATTAGATGGATAAATAGTCTTCCGTAATACTGGCACTTTCCATTGCTTCAAAAATTGCGTTACTCCCACGATATGTGACGTTGTCAAGTGATGCTGAATAGGTTGACTGAGAAGAATGACTGGAAGAAGGTGTCGGTATATTATATTCTTCTGGAGAAAAAGGAGATGTCAAGCCTGGGGAAACTGTCCTATTTGAATTATTTTTACTGGATATTTTGCGCTGATTCAATATCTTTAATCTTCTATGTGTAATGAGCTGCTGAATGTCCAATTATAGTTGCAACGCATCTTCTAAAGGCATTTCTTTAAGCTGTGCCACGACGCTCTCTCCAAACTTATCAAATTCCGTCGAATCTTCCTTACATATTGCACTTAGACTATTTACAGCATCTTCTAACCCTCTATCTATACATTTGTTTCTTGGCGACGAGCTCGTTTACCACACTGTGATTCCGAATTGGTACTTCGGGGAGTTTCTTGTGTGATTGTTGTATTGTGTTCTTTATTTGTTGATTTTTCCACCTAAAATAATTAAATTTGTAAATTAATGTATACATTCATTTCTAGTTTCCTTGCACAAAAGGCGAGTGGGAAAAAATTGCCAAGGAATTTGAAAACAAGTGGAATTTTCCATATACCATTGGTGCTATAGACGGCAAACATATTGTAATAGAAGCACCGCCCAATGCAGGATCCTACTATTTCAATTACAAGGGCACACATAGTATAGTGTTATTCGCTTTAGCAGACGCAAACTATAATTTTTTATATATTGATGGAGGTATCTTCAAAAATTGTATATTAAATCAAGCATTGCAAGAAGCCACTTTAAATCTACCACCTGATAAATGCTTACCAAAGCCAGTACCGTATGTTATGCTAGGGGATGAGGCATTTGCTCTTTCAAAGAATCTTCTAAAACCATTTCCAAGGAGCAGGCCTTTTGACCCAGATATGCCTGAAATTTTTGTTTTTATTTTGTTCTTTCTTATTGTAAGTAGTTGTTTTTATGTCTCTGAAACATAATCATTTGGAAATTTTCGATTCCCATCTGTAGTTTTTTCAAAAATGACTGTCCTTTTAGAAGGACTGTAGGCACTTGAATACTATAATTTTATTTTCTATAAAAGTAAAATTTTATTTAAAACAAAGTAACATAAATTTATTCAAAAAATAAAGTTTGATTAGATTTCTTTCACATGGTAAGGCTTAAAACATACAACATGTAATGCAGCATCACACTTCTCACACTTGGTGGAGACTTTTTTGTGGCACATGCGACACCTGGTTTGCTTCCCTTGTGTCACAATTAAGTGATCAATACGATCATATCTCATCTCACAGTTATGTGATTGTGACAACTTCGATCTCTTTTCGTCAAATTTTCGTTGGTTTCCTTCTAAAATGGTCATGACTATTCTCCTTCGAAATCCTAGATGATCCAGTTTTCCATTTTGTTCCCTGTCAAGTTGCCATGCATTTTGAACCGCAAGATCTAACATGTGAAATATAAGAGGAATGTACCACTTCTTTCCTCTCAAACCTATTTTGTAGAGACATATTTTGATCTGCCCTGTCAACGCCTCCCATATATTTGTTATAAGTAAATATATTATGAGGTTGGTCTACCTTAATTTTCTTTTTTTCTTTGAGAGAATAACGACTAACTGAATGAGTAGGGTGAACAGGCAAGGCATTGGATGCTAAAGTGACAACGTTATTGTCATGCCATTTAACAACTACAGTGTTTTCTTCGTTAGTTTTGTATTCAATAAAACCTCTACTTTTTTTCTTGAACTGGGATTTATTTGCCAGTGGACATTTTGACGTGCGATTTTCTCTTATGGTTCCTGTTATCTTCAAATTTCTTCTAGTCATTTCACTCAGAAGTGGTATAGTCGTAAAGAAATTGTCGCAAAAAATGTGATAGGGAAAGCTTTGAATAGAATTGATTATGTCGGTATATTGCAGAATCACAGATGGTCCTAAACCCAGTTCCTTATAACAGGGCTTTATTTCTGATTTGGCACCTGGGTACGGCTCTACCCAAATAACATACCCTTTGCTGGTACAACCTGTCCATAATTTGTACCCATAACGTATGGGTTTATCACGTATGAATTGCTTACAGCCATGGCGACCATAATAAGGCACCATGGCTTCATCCACACTGTGATTTTCAGTTACTGGTGCATACTATTGGAATAAACTGTTCATTTTATTTATCAATAATCGTACTTTGGCAAATCTGTCTGTCTTGTCTAAATTCGTGTTATCACAGCAATGTAAATTACTGAAAATATATTCAAAACGATCTCTAGATAACGAATTTATAACAAGCTGATTTTGCGTGTCAGAAGAATTTTCCCAATACATTCTACGTCTGGGTAATTTTTGATAACCAGACAGTAGTAGGATGGCGAAAAAATTTTTCATTTCTTCTTTTGTTATGTTTCCAACCCTATTTTTGCTTGTAGCGTACATATTAGAATAGTAGACAAATAAATCTATAACTTCGTCACCCCAAAATAACGAAAACAATTCAATAACCGAATTTTCATTTTGAACAATTTGTGGTTTTGGAACTTCTATATTATTAGGTGTTAAGTCTTGGTTTCTCCAAGCATAATTTTTCTTCACATATATATGTTGGGAGTTTTTCAGAAGACGTTTTACATCCGACAATGGCAGATTTTCTTCATTATCATCACTACCTGAATCGCTTTGTAAAGAAATATTAACATCTTCTTCAACATTAGGTTCAAAAATTTCTGCCTCGGCTAGAAGTTGCGATCCAGGCAAATTGTTAATATCTAAATGATCTTCATCGCCTGAATCTTCATTAGTAACTTCCTCGCAAGAATTTTTGGGCGGCATAATTGTAAGCGATATTTCGTCATCAAATTCATTGTGATCATCTTCTTCAATGATTTGCAATAGTTCATTCAGAGTGAGACCCCTGTAAAAGAATATCGGTTTGCCTACTGTCCTTCTAGAAGTACACATGATTTTTCTGATACTGATTGATTAAAAACGGTTCTTTTTATAAGCAAGCTGCATCAGCTAAAACCTGATACATGCATGTAAATGTATGTATCAATTTGTCTAAAAGTAGAAACTATTGATAAAATCGTTTTAACCGCATGTGTCTTACATAACTTCTTAAAAAAACAATGCCAAGAGGTTACCCTAAATTACGAGCTGGAAGATATTCCAACAAGTATGAGAGGAATAGCTCATCAAGGAAGTAACAATGCGAGTGAAGTCGCGCATTCAATACGTAACGAATTTGCAGAATATTTTTAAAATGAAGGCCAAATTGATTTTAAGTGGAAACATATTTAGAAATTATTTGATTTTGATTTTTCAACATATGAAAATAATTTATTGTTACTTATTAATAAATGACTAAACACTAAATAATGACTTTCATTTATGAACTCACGCATTTTACAACTGATGGCGTGGAATTTGTCTTTCTCTGCGTAGTGACATCATCCAAAAAAGTCATACTACCAAACCAAGATAAATTTGGTGTGTAAATATCCTCCGTACCAGACCCTGTAAATAAAAATGCAAACAAGTTCTATCTTTGCTTTTATTATTATTGTATTAAAGAAAAGAAAATATTGCTTAACTGGTTTTTTTACCTGTAGATTTTGATATATCGACTTTTTTCTTTTCCTGAAGGTACGTGGAACGAATGTTATTTAATTTTTTCTTCACTTGTTCTATGGTAATGTTTATAATATCCGCCATTGCTTCATAGGCGTTATTTCTTTTGTTAATATCACGGTATTCTTTACACTTCACATCCCATAAACAATCAAAAGATCGATAAATATCAATAAATTGTTCCATCTGTTCCGCCGAAAATTTAGTTTCCGCCATTTTAACTCTCAATAACCACGTTTACTTGGAGACAGGACTCGGTTTGCGCTCTACTTGATACTAACTCGTATCCATAGATAAAGGATAGTGGGATAGATAGGAAACTGTTCACATTATATTTGAACATTGCGACTAGCGCCACCTTGCGGGTTTAGGAAACAGCAACGACTAAAGATTTGGCGGAATGTTTCAAATTTTCAGTTCAAATCAATGTTCAGGTTATTTGGATTACGAAAAGCAAAAATAAAATACTTTCCCTACAATATATTTTTATTAACACTAAGTATATAACTAGATAGGTACTTAAATTATATTCAAACATTTGAGATTTTTCATTTTTTTTGAATATTTTAATTGCTTTTCAAATTTTTTCGCAGCATATATTTTCATCTTATCTGATGATTTTTCAACTTTTTGTTTCCCTTTCACAATCTTATTAATGTTTTTCAACCATACAAATAAATGAAATTTGGAAACATAATAAAGAAACGATTTGAACGTATCATGATCTTCACAACGAAAAACATCCTCTGTAAATTAATTTGTTTAAACCTGAAAATAAAAAAATATTAAACTCACATATTACAAACACAGTATATAATGGACTAAAAATTACATACTGAAACATAAAAAAACTAACCATTTTTAAAATCTGATTATGCCAAAAGTAAGGTATTTAAAGTAAGGTATTTTATGAAGCATTATTTATTAAAAATCAAATTTCCTAAAAATTAAAAATGGTTTTTGTTTAATCTATATATCTTTTATCATTTATTTTACAAAAAAACTTACTTGAAATTTTTGTTGGAGTACACATCATGACCTGGGATTGCATATTTTGTTCTGGTGTAATAAGTTTAGATGAAGAAACTGGTAAAACTTCTTCACAAATCAATTTTGAAGTTGATGGTATGGAGATGTTAACTGTTTCTACTTCAGGTGAACCTATTTGCTCTGATAAACTATGCTTTGAGCGTAGTTTAACCATTTTGGCAGAAGAAACTGTAAAAAGACATATTTCTTTCATTTATCGTAAATACTTATAGTTATTATTAGTATTACTGCTTCACTGATATCCATGAGAAAGAGAAAAGAAAAGAGAAAAATTTATAATTAATAGATTTGGAAATTGATTAAACTCACCTTCTTTCCTGTTAGAAGCATTAAGAAATAGAGAAGGAATTGCATCCTGTTTTAAGGTCGATTTATTTCTGGTTCCAACATAGCGGGCTTCTGCACTAAAGTGAATAGTACAAATAAGGTACGACTTTCGGACTCTTTCCATAGGCTTCACCTTTAAGTCTTCTCGGCCAATTGCATTAATCCAAATATCATAGAGCTACAACAAAATTTTATTTGTTAGTTTTCCTGTCTTCTGTGAACTATTATTACTATATATACCTATATAACATTATGTTGACTTAATTTTTCACACCTTTAAATATAAGCAAAAATAGGCATGCCAGATGTTATGCCGTTTTTGTTAACCATTGTTATTGTTAACTTCAGGCCACATAAAATTTCTCTAAAATATAAACCCTGACATGGGCAAGAATGTATGACATGCACGTTAGGATAAAGTTAATGGCATATTTTTTTACTTACTATTTGATCTTTTGGAAAAATATGCATTTGGGCATCCTTGTTATAATTGTTACAGCCATTAACGCAACAGTTAAAAACCATGTTGAAAAAGTTCTTAATCAATAAGCTTAAAATCAGAAAAAAATGGCGGAATCCGAATAATGAGAGAATAACACAAAACTATAAACGCACAAATCAAACTATCCAATTTACTAAACACCAATAATAACCACAATAGTAATAACGAAATAATAAACTTGTTGCTGTACCTCTCAGCTGATAGATCGATAAATAATTGTATACCATGCGCAATCGCGGAGCTGTGTTGCGCCCTCTGATGAGTTTAGGAAATAAGAATATGTAGTGAACTTTCACGCTCATTAAAGTTACCAGAGCATGCTCGTATCCAAGTGGGAACACTGTACAAGTAAACATTTACATTTCAGAGTTTGTCTCCAAGTAGGGTAACTCGGATCCGAGTACTCGTAAATGTAAATCCCGCTTTAGAATAAGTATAGGGATATTAGAGACATAGAAATAAAACTCAAATTTGAGGGTGTAAGGACAATATTAAAGACTTTACGGCTAAAATTACATTTTAAAGTAATAGGAGCATAGAAGTATTATGTAGGTAAAGCCTACATTACGGGTTACTTATCTCACCTAACATTGAAATCACCGCTATAAATAGGTTACTGTCGTGACCCATCGTTGGAATCTCTATTAATAATAGGTTCCTATCGAGGCCTATCGGTGGAATCTCCCAGATTTTATGGCTGATATATAAATGGAAGGAAACTCAAGCAAAATTGACAGCACTATAAGAAACATGGCCGATGACGTAGACGATTTCACGATGAATACGGGAAATCTATTACCACCTTCACCTCGAACTAGAACCGAGAGCGACAGTTAAGTTCGATATACACTCGAGTTAAATGAAAGAACAAAAAAAAATGAGATTAGATACAAGCTACAAAGACGAACCTCTATCCAGATCTACAACTGACCTAAATACCAAAGGAAAATGAAGCGAATACATGAACAATCTACTTAAATATTCAATTCAAAAATCCAGAGAACTAAACAAATCTATAAAAGACTCAATAACACGCACTACTCCAGAAGGCAAAGGAAAAATCAGCTTCAACAAAAATGATCAATCAACAGTCATAGAAGCAGCAGATAAGTGAAGCGGTCTGGTTAATAATCTCATCGGATACATAGCAACACAAGAAAAAGAGATCTCAGAGATAATCAAAGGAAAAACAAACAATGAAAGTTACCAACAAATTATTAGCGAAAAAATTATACAATTGAAAAACTCCATTTTCGAATTGACTAACCAAACGAAAACAACACAAATAACAACAAACAAACAAACCCACAAGCTGAAAACCATGACCCACACTTTCCGACACTGAGAGCACCTACAAAAACTTACGCGGAATTAGCAGCAAGACCTAAGGCACGAGAACAGCCTCCTAAACCTTGGTCAACACCACCGCAAAACAAAAGAAAATACGAAATACTAGTAACCATGAGAGATGGACAGCACGGGCAAACTATGGTTTGGTTTGGAAGGACCAACACGGCAATAATCATAGGCACGGAAATAAAAGATAAGCACAAACAGATACTAAATAAAATCAAGACTAAAGAATCACTTAACACTAAAGACGCAACAAGACAAACCGACCCAGCCATCATCCTAACAGGGATACAAAAACAGATATAAATACAATTAAGGAAGGGCTATTATTAGAAAACCAAGAACTACAAGAAAAACACGGACATCTACTCGATAACATAAAAATACTAACAAGACCCTGCCAAAACCAATGGAAAGGGAACGTAGTAGTACAAGGACCTTCCGAACTAATCAAATACATCCTGAAACAAGGGTACGTATACTACGACCTAACAAGGATCCTCGTAGAAGAATACACGTCAGTTTCTATATGCTTCAGATGTTGTAGATACGGGCACGTAATGAAGTACTGTAAGGAAGAAAATGTAGCGAACAACACGACGGTAACAGATGCGACAACCACACACTCAATTGCATAAATTGTACAGTTATGAAACTATCACCACGGGCACACCAAGCTAGAGATCCCTCATGTCCTATATACAGGAGAAAATGGGAAAAAATGCGACAACAAATAAACTACTAACTACTACTACTAATCAAAAAATTACAGACATGCTTAAATTTATCCAACACAACACGGGAAGAGGTATACAAGCAACAGACCAGACCTTACAAAAAATGACAGAACAAAACATAGACTTCGGACTTATACAAGAACCAGGCAAAAACATTTGGAACAGTCACAACTATGAAATAATAGCACAAGACAAGACATCGAAAGCCCCCATACTCATCGCAAAAAAATTGAAACCACAGACTACCATCATTACAAACAGAACTGATCGAAACACAACAACAGTTCACCTCAATATAAACCATAAAACTATGACAATATGCAACATTTACGACGAACCAGGAGGCAACTTAAACAAAAGGACAAACAGAAATAACAAATACAAAGAGACAAAAATGACATGATACTCGCCGGCGACTTTAACGCGAAGCACACAAGCTGGGGAGGCGACATAAATGACGAAAGAGGGCAAGATATAGTAGATTGGACGACAAGACACAACATATACATACACAATACATATGACAGCCTCCCAACTTTCCAGACAACAAGAGGAAAGAGTTGGATTGACCTAACAATGACAAAAACAATTATTATACATGACTGGACGGTGCAAGAAGAAGACACATTAAGTGACCATCACTATGTGTGCTTCAGCCTCCAAATACAAAAAGGACAGATACAACAACGCACACAGACTAGAAATGACATCAACAATATAAATACAGAAGAACTAAGTAAATTATACAAAACAAAATAAATAAATCTACAAACGAAAATAATAGAAATCATTCATAATACAACTAAAACGCACAACAAAACAAAAAAGACAAACCAAATATGGTGGACACCCGAACTACAAAGATTAAGACAAGCAACAAATCACCTGCGTAAGAAATATCAACAAGAAAGAGACACAATAAACAGAAGACATGCAGAGCACGAATATCTTAGACAAAGAAGACTATACAAAAACACAATAAAAGAGACAAAAAATACAACAATAAGACAGTACTTTACAAATACAGATCCAGACGGTCCCTGGAACACAGCATACAGGATAATCAGAAACAAAAATAAGTCTAATAATAAATTAAGCACAATCAAAAAAGATGGGACATGGACAATAGACAGAAATGAGACCATACAATACCTACATCATAAATACTTCCCAAACGACAACGAAGAGGAGGACGAAGAAGAACACAAACACATCAGACAGAAGAAATCAAAAATAATTTACGAGCGACGAGATAACCATAATCATAAAAGACATAAAAAACAGAAAAGCGACAGCAACAGACGGGATCAGCAAAGAAATAATTGACATTCTACATCAAGCTGACCCCACTATACTGACAAACATGTACAACGCGTGTTTACAAAACGGACGATTCCCGAGCTACTGGAAAGTGGCAGATATGGACTGATGCATTACATGGAAAACGAAAACAAGATAAACAACAGACAATATGGATTCAGGCAAGGGAAATCAACAGTTGATGCTATAGGACAAATTACGGACAAAATCATGAAAAATAAAAGAGACAAAAAACACACATGTATAATAAGATTGGACCTACAGAACGCATTCAACGCTGCCTTGACACCGACTATTATATAAATACTGAATGAACCAGACACACCGGACAATATACAACAATTATGTAAAAACTTCCTACAAGAGAGAAAGATACGAACAGAAGACATAATGACAAACACGACAAGAGGCTGTCCGCAAGGTTCGAGTCTAGGCCCAGCGTTATGGACAACTCTGATGGAAGGATGATTCGATGAAATAAGACGACATGGACAAACTACTGACGGGGACATAGTTCAAGCTTTTGCGGATGACCAAATTATCTTGATATCAGGAACATTGTTAAATATTATAGAACACAAATGGGCAAAGATATGGTCATCCTGTGAAAGCTGGGCTAAGACAAACAAATTGACGTACAAAGAGAAAAACAGCGGCAATTTTCATTCCCTTCAAACCAACAAGACCACCAAGACTCAGAATAAAAAATAGAACACTTACATTGAAGGATAGTTTAACATACTTTGGACTTACCATTGACACAGGACTTTTGTGGCTGCAACACGTCAAACAAAATAGACAAAAATCAACAGACATTGGACACAAACTATTTATCGTCGCGGGAAGAAATTGAGGTAGAAAACCAAAAATATTGAAAACAATCTACCAAAGGGTAGGTGAAGCCCATGCTACTGTATGGGGCAGAGATATGGAGAAGGCGAGCGAAGGACAGCAGAGTCAGCAAGCAGCTGGCAAAAGCAGAGCGACCGTTTCTGCCGGCTATCACAAAAGCTTACAAAACAACACCAACGTCTGCGCTGTGTGTGCTGGCGGGGATTTCACCCTTGGACATAGATGCATACGCAATCTACAAGACGTACACGGATAACAGACAAGAACTAAGAAAAAATAAGATAAGAACATCAGATTCACCACACCAGAGAAACCTAGCAATGAAATATACCGAACACCAGATACCAACCGACATCGATGTTTTTACAGACGCCAGCAATATAGGTAACAGTAATTCCATTGGCGTATACATTAGAACAAAAAACATAACAATAAGTAAGAAATGTAAAATAGTCACAACACTAAACATCAATAAACTCGAAGCAATAGCATTAAACATAGCCATAGACATAATTGCATTACATATAGATGAATACAAGAACAAAACGATTACCTTCCACACGGATTCAAATAACATTATGTAACAACTAGGAAACGGGAATAACAAAGACAACACGATAATAAAAATAAAACAGAAATTAGAACTAATAACAAATAACAACATCAAGTCTACGTAACTAAACAAAACAGGAGACACAGAGGAAAGCTATAAAAACCCAGAAAATAGTTATAAAACCCAAAAATTAGCTAGAAAAACCCAAAAAATGAGCCATAAAAACCCAAAAATTAGCTAGAAAACTTAAACATTAGCTAGAAGAACTCAAAAATCAGCCATAAAAACCCAAAAATTGCTAGAAAAACCCAAAAATTAGCTATAAAAACTCATAAAATAGCTATAAAACCCAAAAATTCATGGGTTTCATAGCTAATCTTTGGAATTTTATATCTAATTTTTGGGTTTTCATGGCTAATTTTTGAGTTTTTCTAGCTAATGTTCAAGTGTTCTAGCTAATTTTTGGGTTTTTATGGCTAATTTTTGGGTTTTTATGGCTAATTTTTGGGTTTTTCTAGCTAATTTTTGGGTTTTATAGCTAATTTACGAGTTTTTATAGCTAATTTTTAGGTATTTCTAACAAGTTTTGGGTTTTGTGGCTAATTTCTGAGTTTTTCTAGCAAATTTTTGAGTTTTTATGGCTTATTTTTTGGATTTTTCTATCTGATTTTTGGGTGTTCTAGCAATTTTTGGTTTTTTTTGGCTAATTTTCGAGTTTTATGGCCAATTTTCAAGTTTTTCCATCTAATTTTTGGGTTTTCTAGCTAATTTTTGAGTTTTTTTGGCTAATTTTTGGGTTTTTATGGATAATTTTTGGGTTTCTATGGCTAATTTTTGGGTTTTTCCAGCTAATTTTCAGGTATTTCTAACAATTTTTGGGTTTTGTGGCTAATTTCTGAGTTTTTCTAGCAAATTTTTGGGTCTTTATGGCTTATTTTTTGGATTTTTCTATCTGATTTTTGGGTTTTCTAGCAATTTTTGGGTTTTTGTGGCTAATTTTCGAGTTTTTATGGCCAATTTTCAAGTTTTTCTATCTAATTTTTGGGTTTTCTAGCTAATTTTTGAGTTTTTCTGGCTAATTTTTGGGTTTTTATGGCTAATTTCTTGGGTTTTAAAGCTAATTGTTCGGTTTTCTAGGCAATTTTTGGGTATTTCCAGCAATTTTTGGGTTTATGTGGCTAATTTCCAAGTTTTTCTAGCTGATTCTTGAGTTTTTCGAGCTAACGTTTGGGTGTTATGGCTGATTTCTGAGTTTTTATAGCTAATTTTTGAGTTTTATAGCTATATTTTGGATTTTTAAAAATAATTTTTAGGTTTTTCTAACAATTTTTTGGTTCTTGTGGCTAATTTCTGAGTTTTTCTAGCTAATTTTTAGAGTTTTCCTAGGTATAAAAACTATAAAAACTGAAAGAATAGCTATAAAACCCAAAAATTAGCCAGAAGAATTCAAATATTAGCTAGAAAAACTCAAAATTTAGCCATAAAATCCAAAAATTAGCTAGAAAAACCCAAACATTAGCTATGGAAACCCAAAAATTGCTAGTAAACCCAAAAATTAGGTAGAATAACTCGAAAATTAGCCATAAAAACCCAAAAATTAGCCAGAAAAACTCAAAAATTAGATAGAAAACCCAAAACTTAGATAGAAAAACCCAAAAAATAAGCCATGGAAACCCAAAAATTAGCTAGAAAACTTAGACATTAGTTAGAAAAACTCAAAAATTAGCCATAAAATCCCAAAAATTGCTATAAAAACCCAAAAATTAGCTATAAAAACCCAAAGAGTAGCTATAAAACCCAAAAATTTATGAGTTTCATAGCTAATCTAATTTTTGAGTGTTTCTAGCTAATGTTTGAGTGTTCTAACTAATTTTTGGGATTTTATGGCTAGTTTTTGGGTTTTTATGGCTAATTTTTGGGTTTCTATGGCTAATTTTTAGGTTTTCCTAGCAAATTTTTGGGTTTTATAGCTATTGTATGAGCTTTTATAGCTAATTTTAAGGTTTTTATACCAATTTTTGGGTTTTCTGGCCAATTTCTGAGTTTTTCTAGCTAATTTTTGGGTTTTTATGGCTATGTTGGAAGCCGACCGACTAGCGAACTTGCACACAACAGACCAGACGACGTAATAATAATAATAAAAACCAAACAAGACATCAGAACAGAACAATCTAAATTAGCGCTAGAAAAATGGCAAATAAAATGGGACAACAAAACGACAGGACGTAAGACATATAACATTATCAGAACAATAACAACAAAATTACCAGGCTTTACATGGAAAACGACACAACTACTTACAGGACACGGACACATGAATGCATATTATAAAAGATTTCGCCTACAAGACACGGATGGGAACTGCACGCACTGCAACACCACAGAAGACCAACAACATATAATAAACATTTGTTCAATATAACAAAGACAGGATGCTTGAGAAACCTTAACAGGCAGACTAAGACAAAAACAGATGACATACCCAACCCTCAGACATTGACATCACAGACAGACAAATGATCGGATGGATAAATGAATGGGGGGAAACTATGATCATGAACGACAACATACAGACATCGACAGAATGAAGAAAATAACAGCAAAATAACCTGTGAATAATGAATGTACAATAAAGAAAAATACCCCCAGCTAATTTTTGGAGCGCGGTGCTGGGATGGGTTCTCTTGACAGAGGTTCCAACGGGATGGCGTAGTGGTTCTTGGCCTAATGCCGAAAGGTGGGTGGGCCCTTACTCTCGCTGTCTGGAGCCCATACCCTACGAGGTGTGGACCCCACACAGCGGTGGCATAAATCACAGTACTTATGTCCCTATCCACTATCTAGCGAAACCACTGCCAAGGGAACGGGCTTGGAAAAATTAGCGGGGAAAGAAGACCCTGTTGAGCTTGACTCTAGTCTGGCATTGTAAGGAGACATGAGAGGTGTAGCATAAGTGGGAGATGGCAACATCGCCGGTGAAATACCACTACTTTCATCGTTACTTTACTTACTCGGTAAAGTGAAAGGCATATTCTCGAGCCAAGGGTAGGGCTGGGCTGTTGATAAAATATCGATATTATTATTTCGAAATATCGATATTTATTACTAATATTTTTTTGGACGATATATCGATTGTTCAATATTGAAATATCGATATCAATGGTAGATATTTTTTTAAAATAAATTTCTATTTTTATTTTTTTTTTCGTAATTTATTTAATCTACAAAATTATCGTAAACTTAATCTACCGTATTTTATTTATGAAAATTAAGTTAGCCGACATTCAATAATTATTGATTTTTTTTATTAATTAAAAATTAGAATTAAAAAACTATTTTTCAAAAATTCCAGGTATATTTTTTAAAATTTTCTATTCGTGAAAATTTTTGTTTTAATTTTTTAAAAATTATTTTTTAATAAAATAAATTATAAAAATTTTCAAATGTTGTTTGTTGTCGCTGTCAGCGTTCACAGCTTACCATAGTTAGTATCTTTACCTCTAGGCTCTATGTAGATTTGTCTGTGGTTAACATTGAGTGAAGTTAAAAAGAGAGGTTAGGAAAAATTATTGTTTTATTGTAATGTAGCGGTTGAAGCAAGTGTTTATTCATATTAATTTATTAAATATCTAGTTACATACAAATAGTTCAGTGCCGAAAAATGTCTTCTGCGACCAATTCTTCCATTGTATGGACGTATTTTAAAATAGTTGATGCAAGAAATGTTTCCTGCAACTTATGCGGGAAAAATTATAAAACCAGCAGAAATACAACCAATTTAGCAACCCACTTAAAAACGAAATATCATCATGCATATACCCAACTAACTATAAACAAAAGACAAATATTAAGACAGCCACGATTAATAAAGCAGACAAAAACAATAATATGTCGGTAGCGTTGTTACATTATCGAGACCACATACTGGACTTACTGAGAGTAATAGCTTCTCTGACAACCAAGGGGGTCTAGTTATTGAGGTAATGTTTTATTTGCAATATATTAGTGTAAATTTACAATCATTTTCTATAAAGTCCAAAATCTCTAAATTTATGTATTAGGTTAACCACCAAGAGGAGGATACTCAAAGCTTAGATAATATTTCGGTCTTTTCAGGATCACCAAAATTAAAACAACAAACTGTTGTTTGAAAAAAGTGCAAGTTGTGATGGTTAATATATTTGAATTTGTTTTTGTAAATATAAATTTTATACTTGAACTTGTTTATTAATATTTTTTTAAATTTTAGATGGAGGCGAGCGCCATATTGCAATCACCCAAAGTTTAGTCTACATGATCATTAAGGATAATTTACCCCTTTCTTGTGTTGAAAAAGAGGGACTACAACAATTTGTTCGTACATGTCCTCGATATAACTTACCATCAAGATTTGAAGTAAATATGTTAGATCTCTCTATAGTTTCGATTCCTAAAAATCGTATAATATGCTTTTGAAATTTAATACTTATTACAAACAATTGTTTATTTTTAGGTAACTGATTTAATAGAACAAATATATAGTACAACAAAAGCTATACTAGTTAATCATTTACAAGAAACAAGGTACCTTACCATGAGTAGTGACATAGCTACAATAACAAACTCCACAAGATGCTTTCTAATCGTTAAGCTGTCCCTACACTATCACTATCAAATGCTTGACCAAATTGATTGTATCAAGCGTGATTGATAGTTTAGAAGCCCGTTTGACGCTTTAACCAAGCGTTGACGGTGATTGATAGAAATTCTGAATGACTCAAGAGGTTGATGAAGCGGCTTGATAGTGTAGGACAATTTCCGTCAAGCATTGCGTCAGTCACTCGGCGGAAGCCATGGCGTCAACTTCCCAACCCGCGTCTCCCGAAAACTTGGATCGGGAGTTTATTAGTTTATTGATTGATCTGTATCGTGATTGTCCGGAGTTGTGGAAAGTAAAAAGTAAAGACTATTTCAATAGAAATAAAAAAAGTGCGGCACTGAAAAAATCGTGGGTGGATTGAGAAAGTTAAAACCGGATTTCACCGTGAGAAAATTAAAACAAAAAATAAATGTTCTCAGAACTAACTTAAACAGAGAGTTCAAGGCCATCGAGAGTAAAAATATTTCAGGGACGTCTACAGATGACATCCCTGAACCCTCACTTTGGTATTTCAATGAAATATACTTCATAAAAGACCAACTGGAAATCGCACAGACTGATACTTCGGAGGTAAGAATTTTATTTTATTTTTACAGTAGATATTCATATTTATTTTATATTACGAGTAATGTTATTACTTATTCATCTACATTACACAAGGCACTTGCTTTGCCACGGAACTGACCCAGACGTGTTGAAAAATTCGCAGAAGTCATCCCTTATTCTTTTTGCCTCTACTGTAGAATTGCCTTTGGTTCTTTGAAGTTGTACCATCTGTACAATGTCTTGTCTCCATGACCCATGTTCCACAGCACCAGTCCGGACATCGTATCTGTCAATATCCTGAGGTTGCAAATACTTGGTTCTGTTTTTTGAGCATAAATAGTTGTGCAAATGGCAACTTGCAATTACGATTTTTCTAGCTTTCATTGGTTTAAATTTAATGGTGTTTTGAAGTATTTTGAATCTCTTCGTTAATATACCAAAAGCATTTTCAACGACTCTTCTGGATCGTGAGAGTCTATAGTTGAAAATCCTTTTCTCATTCGTCAACGCAGCTCTGTTGTAGGGCTTCATGAATTCAGGGAGAAGTTGGAAAGCTTCATCTGCAACGAAGACGTACGGAAATTGTTTATTAGGAGTGCCTGGTAACTCTCGAGGATCAGGCATGTTAAGCTGGTTCTCAGACAACTTATGCCAAAACAAAGTGTTCTTCAACACACCACCATCTGACACTCGGCCATTTGCTCCGACATCGATCATCAGAAATTTATAATTTGCATCAACAATAGCCATAAGCACGATGCTGAAAAAACCTTTGTAATTAAAATAGTAGGATCCAGAATGGGGAGGTTTTTGGATTGATACGTGTTTGCCGTCAGTGCGCCCGACGCAGTTGGGGAAATTCCATTGTTCTTTGAATTCCTGTGCAACCCGTTTCCATTCATCCGTCGTTTTTGGGACCTAGATGAGAAATAAAAAACGAAACTAGCATTATTTAACATTGTATAAATAGTATAACACTGTAAATAATTAGTTACTTATTAAATTTCTGTTGTGCTTAAACTCGTAAACTTTCGTTCATTGTATTTTATGTTTTTTATTTTTTTAGGAACCATCGATTCCTCATGAAGACTCGCAATCACAAGTCAACTCGGAAAGTGTCGAATCCCCTTCTGACGTGGTTACACCCCGAACTCCCAAAAGAGCTATCACGGGTAAAAGAAGGAAAGGTGTCCCAGACAGCACTGATCAATTAGTGGGACTAGCGACTGAATATTTTAAGCGACCTAAGACTGAAGAAGATATTGTCGCTAGGAGGTGGGCTATGAAATTAAAAAAGTTAGCTCCAGACCAACGACGCTTCGCAGAGAAAATCATAAATGACGCGCTTTTTGAAGCAGAAATGGGCACCTTGACAAGGGAAGGAGTGCGTTGTGAAACGTTCCCTCGTTGGTCAGCCACGTCACCTGCGTCGTCATGTTCTTCAGTAAATAGTTGGCAAACGTACCCCCAGTCAGTGCCGTCACAGCACACTTCAACAGAAAGCCTATCATACCAACGGCAACACCATACAACGTCTCATGAAGATAATGCTGCTACGTTCTTCTCCTCATTTAGTTCAATGTGAACTTGTGCCCCTAATGTTTTCAGTTCAGTACTAATGTTCATAAATTGGGAAATATCTGTATTAATTATTTGTAAATTGTAATTCTTTCCTTTCTTCCTTAAAATATAAAGAGATTTACTTGGCTATAATTACTAATCTGAATGTTTTTTTTTAGGTATTAATATAGTAAGTAAGTAATCAAGTGTGCTTACTATTACTATACTGTTACTTTTCAGTGATATACAGGAGAATATATTAAAGATTGTTTTGAAAATATAATGAGCGAGTTTGTATATAATGTATATTCATAATAAATCCATTGAGCTGAAAATAATGAGTCGATTAATCATTGTATTTTTTTTCTTGGAAATAAAACCAAAAAATTTAATAATTTCCACACTTTTATAATTAAGGCGTTTTATTATTATTGAATCTGAAGGATATCGGAGGTACTGTCTTAGGGAAAATATATCTGCTCACATCCCGATTATACAAGGAGAGTTATGAAGCTCTGAATTTGAGATTTAGGAACGGAAATTGCATTTTCAGAAAAACCACATGATTCGATTCAATAACTGATATATATGTTTTTGAGAGTCCCCGACAACGAATACATGATATCCAATTATTTCCAGCATACTTTCGATACGAATCCTTATTTTCTATATTTTGGAACAAAACCAAGAAATTTTCGAGATAATGTTCGGGATGTTGTTGTCATCCTTGTGTATAAAATTGAATAAATTCGGAAGTATGAGAGGTATCATGGTATTTATGGCATCAATCGATTAAGGAAACCTCCATATCACTCATTAGTTCCATTGCAATTTTTCATTCCAATACATACGCGTATTATACAGGGTGAAGGTTGAGACAAAAAAATCCACATAAAAATTCATATTATCTACAGATCATCAGCTGAAAAGTGGTAATGAGGGAAAATCGGAAGAAGAACATAGTTACTATCGTGGAAAAAATATACCTTCTTTTCTTTGATTATGCAAGGCGAGTTATAAAGCTGTGAATTTGAGCTTTTTGATCGACATTTCAAAGGGTATTCCTGTGGAATGAAAAAAAACCTTTCGACTCCGATTTCAACCAGATTTTGCACATAAGTGTTAAATGATATGGGGATAATATTTGATTATTTTTCACATGCTTTCAAACGAACCCAAATTTTCAATATTTTGGCGCAAAACCGAGAAATTTTCGGAATATTGCCGTTATCCCTGTGTATGAGAATGAACAAATTTAATACTATACGAGATATCGTTGTCTTTACGCCATTAATCGATTGAGGAAACCTCCAATTCACTCAACAGTTCTATTGCAATTCTTCTTTCCTATACATTCACGTATTTAATGGGGTGGAAGTTGACAAATTTTTTTTCTCAAAAAAATCAACATAAAAATTCATATTATTCACAGATTAGAAGCTGAAACGTTTTGTTGTAGGAAAATCGAAAGAAGGATATAGGTACTGTCATAGAAAAACTATACCTAATTTGTCTTGATCATACAAGGCGAGTAATAAAGCTTTGAATTTGAGCTATTGAAACAGAATTCGACGTTTCTAAGTGTATCTACCGCTGTGAAATGACAATGGAGAAAAAACCTTTTCTCTCCGAATGTGACCTAATTTTGCACATGGGTGTCAAATGATATGGGCGTTTCAAGAAAGTTGTCAGTTTGAATAAAAAATTGTGACGAGGTGTTTGATTTTGTTTTAATTTTAGTTTAATTTTTATTTAGAAATTCATTCTACTCTACGCCTCTGGCAGTCTCTCTTTTTTCGTTACTTGTCGTTTTTATGTAGCGATACGAGAACGAGTATGTGTATTATATAGACCGAAGTAAGAACGTTTTTGGTTCTAATAAAAGAAGCTTTGCTTCTAGAAAATAAATGGGACTTTGTTTCATTTAAAATAAATAAAAAATTTAAATACAAAATAAAATTATACACTCCACTTCATTCAATACAACATTTTGGTCCTTCGAGCCGGATGTTTAACAAATTATAAATAAATAAAAATTGTGTTGTGCACAAGAAGATCCTTTCAAATTACCGCATCAGGAAGAAGAAACCTGTAAGTCCTTTCCATTTTATTATTTATTCCTCCTCATAGTGTCGTCGATTTCTGATGGAAGAGTTTTTTATTATTGCTTTGCAGTAAATAATATATAGTTCAATACAATTGCAAGATAAAATATTTCAGGTTAACGTTAAACAAAACTATAGGTATTACCTTGTCGGTAAGGCACACTTATTTGACGTAAATTTAAAGACAGGTAAAAATTGGTTTCAACATAGGAATATAGTATTGTTCTTTACTTTATTATAAAAAAATTGCCTTGTTTTCTTGCCCAAATATTATCAATCAATATTAAGGTATCGAGATGAATTCACAAGTAATTTGCAATTAATATAAATATCGATTAATACACAACAAATTATTTTGAATTATTCATGTTGTATCTTTAGAAAGGTATTTGCAATATTTGCATCCTAGATCCTAGTAAGAAAGTAATATACTCCGTTTTTTTTTAATTAGCCAAGTAGACAAAACATTCGAACGGCGCCAGCGGAGCGGCTAAGTACAAAATGGTCGCAGTTTTTCTGTAAAGTTATTACTAGTAAACAAATCAAAACTCATTCCATAGGCGCGCGATAAAAATAAAATAAAATGGCCGAGTCGGAAAAAATGAAGAATTTATATAAGAAAAGGTCTATTATCAAGGCATCAGTTACAAGGTTTGAGAATTTTTTGAAGGAAATCGAACAAGATCCCTCAAAAAGAATTTACGTAGCCGATAGATTCGAAAGATTTAAAGTATCTTTAGACGATTTTGAAGCAATTCAATCGGAAATTGAGGAAAATTTAGAAGATACGGAAAAAAATCAAATTGTTTTTGATAAGGATCGTAGAGAATTTGAAAACAAATTTTATGAGTTACTAAATGATGCTAAAACCTTGATGAACACGAACAATGGTGTATCAGGTATTGAATCCTTGATAGTCGATAGTTCTAGGCCGCGATCAGGTATATCTCATAATCTAAGATTACCAAAAATTTCCTTACCATCTTTTTCGGGCGAAGAAAATTGTTGGTCATCATTTCACGACCGATTTAAATCACTAATTCATGATGATTCGAGTTTGTCTACAACAGAAAAACTCTTCTATTTACAATCAGCAGTAAAAAGTGAAGCTGCAAAATTAATAGGTGACTTAGAAAGTACTGATTCAAATTATGAAATAGCATGGTATATGTTAAAAGACAGGTACGAGGATACAAAATCTTTGATTAAAATCCATTTAAAAAATATTTTTGATTTGCCTAAAATCAATAAAGAAAATTTCTTTGACTTAAGAAATTTCTTAGACATATTCAATTTAAATTATAGAGCATTAAGGCAACTAAAAGAACCCGTAGATGAATGGGACAGAATTTTATTATTTTTATTAGAAGAGAAACTTGACAAATATACACGTAAGGAATGGGAAACTAAAATACATAAAATAAAATCCCCGAAAATTGATTTATTTATTGATTTTTTAAAGGAAAGATGCAGCATAAATAAAAATATAAATAATAATACCAATGTAAAACAGAATAAAGTGTTAAGTCACGCTTCTTTACAGACTAAAGGTCAATTTTGTATATATTGCAATAAATCTGATCATTTAATTTATAATTGTGAAAGTTTTTTGCGGTTAGATGCAGTCTCTAGGCTAAATTCAGTAAGGAAATTAAAGGGTTGCGTAAATTGTCTTCGCAAGGGCCACTTTGCTAATGTTTGTAGAGGATACAATTGTAGCATATGTAACAAGAAACATAACGTATTATTACATATAAATGAAGCTAGTAATGCAACTAAATTTTTTAATACTAAAGAAAATTTGTCTAATACAACAAATAACGAAAATGAACTTGAAATTAAATCTACAATCGTCAAAAGTGGTGAAACTGCATCCGAAATTAATAGTTTGAGTTCTACAAGTATTTTTAATAAATGTGTTATTTTATCCACTGCATTGATAGATATCTTATGTTAATAATAAACCAGTGCGGTGCAGAGCTCTTTTGGATTCTGGAAGCCAAAGTTCAATTTGTACGACCGAGTTAGCACATGCATTGAATTTACCATATAAATATGTTTCAATTCCAGTAGTAGGTATAAATGCAACAAATTCTACGAATGTTTCTAAAATTTTTTAGGCAAAAATAAAATCAATTCATACTGAATTTGAAGCAAATTTGCCATTTTTAGTCATAGATCAAATTACAGGTAAGGTACCACAGTTTAATATAGATCTTTCAAACATTAAAATTCCTAAAAATTTATTGCTGGCTGACATTACTTTTGATACATCAGCTAAGATTGACATTTTGCTTGGTTGTAATATATTTTACGAACTTTTATTAAGCAATCAAATCAAGTTAGGAAAGAGGCTACCTATTCTACAGGAATCGCATTTGGGGTGGATCATTTCAGGAAATTTTACAGCCCCTTCAATGGCTACATTTTGTAATCTTTCTAAAATAGACGTTCAGGAACAATTAGAGTCCTTTTGGAAAATTGAGGAAGTTTCTAATACGAATCAATCCGTTTACTCAGTAGAAGAAAATAATTGTGAGGAGCATTTCGTAAAAAACTTTTATAGAGAAGGTGATGGCCGATTTGTTGTTAAATTACCTTTCAAAAAAAAACCTATTTTTGGCCAAACTAGGGATATAGCTCTAAAGCGACTGAAGTCTGTAGAAAAAAGGGTGCTGATAATAGTTACTTGAATACGGAATATTCTAAATTCATGAAAGATTATTTCAAGTTGGGGCATATGTCTTTGGTAAACGAATCTTTAGGGTCAGAAGTTAAATTCATTTTACCTCAACACTGTGTACTAAAATCTAGTTCTTTGACTACTAAAGTACGGGTAGTTTTTGATGGTTCCTGTAAATCAACTAATAATATCAGTCTGAACGACGTTCTGATGGTGGGTCCAATCATACAACCTGATATATTTAATACATTGTTAAGATTTAGAAAGCACCAAATTGCCTTTACGGCAGATATAGAGAAGATGTACCGACAAATAAAGTTACATCCCTCGGATCGACAATTTCAACATATATTATGGCGAGAAGATAAGTCCAAATCGGTTCAAGAATTTGAACTTAATACTGTAACTTACGGCTTAGGTCCTAGTTCATTTTTAGCCACCAGATGCTTGAAGCAACTGGCTATAGAAAATTCAAAGGATTTTCCCGAGGCAAGTCACGTTATAGAAAACAATTTCTACATGGATGATTTAATCTCAGGAACCGACAGTGTAGAAGACGCCATTTATTTAATCAAACACTTGATAAATATTCTAGATTCTGCTAAATTTCCACTTCGAAAATGGACGTCAAATAGAACAGAAATATTTGAAAATTTAAATCTGGATCTCTCTTCCTCTGAATTTATGATTAAGGATGGATCCAGTACAAAAACGTTAGGAGTCTTTTGGTTCTCCTTAGAGGACGTTTTTAGTTATTCCGCTAACAAATTAAGTATAAAAACTTATACCAAAAGATCGATTTTATCTATAATATCACAAGTTTTTGATCCGTTGGGATTAATCGCCCCGGTGACAATAACGGCAAAAATTTTACTGCAAAAATTGTGGTCACTCAAGGTAGATTGGGACGATGTTTTACCGGATTACTATGTTAAATGGTTTTTAAATTTTTATGACAACATATGTGAAATTAATAAATTAAAAATATCACGTTGTCTGATAATCAATAATGCCATTGACTTAGAACTTCACTGTTTCACTGATGCCTCCACAAGCGCTTATGGAGCAGTAATTTATATTTTATCCCGAAATAATATTGGCTATAAGGTAAGTTTAGCTTGTGCAAAATCCAAGGTAGCACTTTTGAAAACAATTACCCTTCCCCGTCAGGAGCTTATGGCAGCACTTTTAGGTGCACAATTAGCTTCAAGGCTACTGGAATCATTGAATTTATCCTTTGATAAAATAATGTTTTGGTGTGACTCCACAATTACATTAGCGTGGATAAAAAGGGAACCTAGTACTTTTAAGACTTTTGTAGCTAACAGAATATCTCAAATTCAAAGCTTAACGATGGACAATGAATGGAGATATGTGCCTTCTTCGGAAAATCCAGCCGATTTCGTATCAAGGGGAGTACAACCTTCAGAAATTAGATCATATAAAATGTGGTGGAATGGGCCCTCCTTTTTGCCGCATTCTAGTCAATGGCCTTTAGCTCCAAATAATGGTATTACAAATTTACCAGAAACAAAACTTTCTATAAATTTAACCTTGGGAGCACAGATATGCAATGATTTTGACATAATATCTAAATACTCTAATTACACAACTTTATTGCATGTGACTGCGTATTTATTTAGGTTTGCATCGAATTGCAAAAAGTCAGTAAAACTCAGAAATTTAGGTGAACTAACTTTGGAAGAAATTAATATCGCTAAATGTACTTTGATAAAATCAGTACAGTACAAGAATTTTAAACCAGAAATAGACAAACTCAAATCAGGAAAACAGATTTCACATAAAAGCAAATTGCTTCCTCTTTCACCATTCTTAGATTCCGAAAATATATTGAGAGTTGGTGGCAGGCTGAACAAATCTGATCTATTTTATAACCAAAGGCATCAAATTATCTTACCTTGTAAGGATTATTTCACAGAATTAATTGTTAATCATGAGCACAAAAGGCTTTTTCACGCTGGTACTCAAACAGTACTAGCTACCATTCGAAATGAGTTTTGGCCTCTTTCTGGTCGCCAAGCTATCCGCAGAGTTTTACGAAAATGTGTAAAATGTTTTCGAGTACAGCCTACTGGACTAATTCAAAAAATGGGTGAACTACCTTCATCAAGGGTTAACCCATCAAAGCCATTTCATACGGTAGGTATTGACTATGCTGGCCCATATTTAATAAAGGACAGCAAGCTGCGTAACAAGAAATACATTAAGTCTTATATATGTTTGTTTATATGTTTTTCTTCCAAGGCCACTCACTTAGAACTAGTTAGTGATCTTACCGCTGATGGCTTCCTTAATGCATTCAAAAGATTTATTTCTCGTCGTGGTTTATGTAGGCACATTTATTCAGATAATGCAAGTACCTTTGTAAAGGCAAATAAGGATTTATTAAAGTATTTTGAATTAAGCCAATCTCTAGTTGTTCAAGAGTTTATAACCGATAACTTGATTACTTGGCATTTCAATCCTCCTTACTCTCCTCATATGGGAGGATTGTGGGAACGTGCAGTTCGCTCTACTAAACACCATTTGAAACGTGTACTTAACAACACTTACCTTACTTATGAAGAATTTTATACTCTTCTATCTCAAATTGAGGGCATTCTAAATTCTCACCCTCTCCTTCCTCTTACCGAAGATCCTGATGATCTACAGCCTTTGACTCCAGCACACTTCTTAATCGGTACTGCGATTCAAACAATTCCAGAGCCAGCTGTTCCTGCTGACCATAAAATTCAGTTATCTCGATACAAGCACATTACTATGATGATACAGCACTTTTGGACTAGGTGGTCCAAGGACTACTTGAACTTACTCCAGCAGCGACCCAAATGGAGAGGTACTCAAATTGACTCTATCCAAGTGGGATCTATGGTGCTCTTAAGGGAAGATGATACCCCTCCAATGAGTTGGAAATTGGGACGCATAGTAAAGACCCATCCAGGCAGTGATAGACTTGTTAGAGTAGTGACAGTAAAGACTTACAGTGGTATCACTAAACGTGCCATAAATAAGATATGTGTTTTACCTATAGACAATTAAGGGTTATTTGGTTGTACTTATTTTTTACTTGTATATAATTTTATGCTATGTTTATTTCTTTAATGTATATATATATATATATATATATATATATATATATATATATATATATATATTTTTTTTTTTTTTTGAAAGCTGGTACTTTCAAGGCCGGCGCTATGTTTGATTTTGTTTTAATTTTAGTTTAATTTTTATTTAGAAATTCATTCTACTCTACGCCTCTGGCAGACTCTCTTTTTTCGTTACTTGTCGTTTTTATGTAGCGATACGAGAACGAGTATGTGTATTATATAGACCGAAGTAAGAAGGTTTTTGTTTCTAATAAAAGAAGCTTTGCTTCCAGAAAATAAATGGGACTTTGTTTCATTTAAAATAAATAAAAAATTTAAATACAAAATAAAATTATACAGTCCACTTCATTCAATACAACACGAGGCTTAAATTCGTGAAAATCCATGAAAATTGAATTTTCGGAAAAACCACATGTTCGAATCAAAAAGTAACAAAAACTAATAAAGTGTATTGAAGTAGATGGTGGGCATTTCGAGCATTTGCTTTGAAGTTGTCTATTTTTGTTTACAAATTTGTTATTGTTATATATTTAAGGAATAATAAAATTTTTTATGAAAAACTTAAAATTTATTGAACTTTTTAGAAGCAAATAACTTGATAACCGATTGAGTTACACGAATCAAAGAAGAGTAACTTTTTTTTGTAGAATTTAATGCTTTTCAATATTTTTTTATTATTTTAGTTGTAAGTTTGGCCCAAAAAACGTTTATTTCGATTTAATTAACCCAAACAAGTGAACCTGGCGCCCTCTATTAACAATGTTAAATTAGAGGAGAAATTATGATTCCTCATGCCAAAAAACGTGAAATTGCCAATTTTAAAAGAGAAATTGTGAAAACATGAAAAATTATCGCGAAAATCAAAATTTAAACTTTAACGTATCTCGGAAACTAGCAATATTTGCATAAGGCATGTTGAGCAGAATCATCATATTTTGAGGTCTAGAATCTACAGTTCAGAGATTGGACATTCTTAATGAATCACCCTGTATATAAAAATGCATAATATAATTCAATACTTATGACGATTCTCCCATTGCATATATTATTGTATTGAAATATTACAACGTATTTCCATAAAAAATAATGTTAAATATATTTTACTCTCGTAAAACGAATATCAAACATATTTATTTATCATTTATTCAATCATTTCTATATAGATAACATGTTTTTTATTTGCCTTTTTCAAATTTATTGTAGAATTTAATTAGAATGATTCGTAAACTTCAATTATTATCCCCATTGTATCAAATAAGTTCTCAAATATTCGTAACACACAGTATATGAATCAAAACTTTCATAATCATTTACGGATAAATTAATACCTAGACAAAAATATTTAATTCAATTCAACTTCCTTTATCATCAATTTTTATTTGTCTATGTAACCATTTATTTGGCAAGTTGATTCTTATACTTTGCAGCTAATATTTTGTATATATGTTGTTAAATATATGTAGTTGTGTTTGGTTTTTTTTAAAAAATATTATTTGGTAAATTGTATTGAAATCATCATTAAACTTGATCAATACTTTTTCAATATCCGTAGAGAATTTATTAACAACTAACAGATGTTAGCAAAGTACAGAAGTAAACTTTTTGATGTAGAACTATCAATTGTTCCAAAAATCCCATTTCATTACTATCATAATAACTTTATATAATTGTTATAATTGGTAATTTCATTACATAATTGATTATACTATTGATATAACATATTTTCATTGAAATAATTAATTATAGGTGAAAAAGGTTCATTTTGAGGATTCTAAAATAAGATTTACATTGAAATATCATTCCTTTTTTAGAAACTAGATTAGATGATATAAATTTCCCTATTGAAATTGATTTTTTCCCCTCCATGTCATCTTTAATATGTTGTATAAAGTTAATCATAACTTTTACAGTTATAGTCAGTTATCAACTTATAAAAATATCAATTAATATTATACTCCAATAGTTAAATCTCATTTTCAATTGATCCTTTAATTTCATTACTATATCCAGAAAAAATCCATTTCTAAAATAATAAACATTGAGATTTGACATTTTTGTAACATATTAAATTATGTTTCATGGCAATGTTTTGTTAAAGTTCTAAACCTCTGTAAGATACAGTTTTCACTCTTAAGTATATATATATTTATGTTTCTAATGTTCTTAATTTTAGGTCTCTTCTATTCAAAAATTAGTTTTTTCAATAATTTTTAAAAGATAGATAAACATTTACGTTTCACCTTATATTTTGATAGACTTAACATTAATCGAAACGTCAATATTCATCTATTTTTTAAACATTATTAAAAAAAAACTAATTTTGAAAGGGGAGAGAGGTCTTTATCAGTGATAAAGAAAAAGTTGTTTATAATGATAATTATTAAATTTCAAACTATTTGTTATAATTTTTCATTTTCAGTCAATGTTTCAATTATCACCAAACAAGGTTATATTCACAGAACCAAAAATTTTCTCTACTTCTATAATTTGTAAACTCTAATTATTTTTCTTATATAAAATGAATGCTCAAATATTCCTAATATACGATATATGAATCATGTGATGTGTCATGTGAATCATGAATTGATTAGAAGATTAGATTAAATTATATATATCTGTCGATATATATGAAATAGTGGAAGAGATAGTGAAATTAACGAAGCAAACCAGATTTGAAGGGGTAAATGTGGAAGATGTCGAAGAAATAATTCAAGAAGCAGCGGCTAATCTTTCTAATGAAGAGCTCAAGGAGTTAACTGAACAAGAAGAAAACAAAAATGTTGACAGCAGTGATTCAGAAGAAGAGCAAAAAGAATTTTCGATGGCGTTTGTAAAAAGGAGTTTGTCTACCATAACTGAAATAATTGATCAATTCATTGAAAATGATCCGAATTTTGACAGGAGCTCAAAAGTAAGGCGTGGTGATGCTCTATCCATTTATGAAGAACTTTTAAGAGAATAACGCAAAAGAAAAAGGCAAACAACATTAGATGCTTTTGTCACAAAAAGGCAGAACACTGAAAACGCGGAAGGCTAACTAAATATGACTGACTTAGAATTTTATTTGTTTTTTTTTTAAGAATATTCGTTTTGTTATATATATTTTGTTTTTATTTTTGCAAGAAATAATAATGTGGTCTTAATTTGGGCTTTAAGAAATAAATGTTTGGTTCTATTTTTATTAAAAAAACATATATATATATAAATATATATATATATATCCCCTTTTATAGCGTTATACGCCTTTGGGTTCCTAATCTCCAGGCCTGTCTATCTTGCCAGTCGTCGACTGCTAGGTTCCTTTCGGACATTGCTCTAGTGATTCCTTGTAGCCATGTTCTAGGTGGTCTTCCCCTCTTTCTTTTTTCTTTGGGGGTCCATTCTAATATTATTCTTGGTAGTCGTTCTCTTCCCATTCTCTTAACGTGTCCGTACCAAATCAACTGTTTCTTTTCTATATCTTCTACTAAAGTTCTTTCTACTTTCAATTGTCTTCTTATTTCCTCGTTTCTTATATGTTCCGTTCTAGATATTCTTGCTGCTCTCCTCCAGAAATCCATTTCCACTGCATTTAAGTTATTTTTTTGCTTTTCTGTAAGTTGCCAAACCTCTGAGCTATATGTAATTATTGGTTGTAAAATGGCGTTGTATATTCTCTTTTTTGATTCTGGTCTAATATTCTTTTGCCACAGCACTGAGTTCAGGGCTCTTATTACTTTTCTTCCTTTGGTTATTCTGTCCCTAATTGTTTCCTCGTTTCGTCCTGTTGTTGTTAGTTTTACACCTAGGTATATGCATTCCTTACAGTTTTTAATTATTTTTCCCTCTAGATCTAAATTCCCAGGTGAATCTTCTGATCCTATACATATGTATTGTGTCTTCTCCGTGCTAACCTGTAGACCCCACTTTTGGTATTCTTCTATAAGTTTTCTAGACATGTACTCCAGATCTTCTTTTTCCTGTGCTACCACTACCTGGTCATCGGCATAGTGCAGTGTATACAAGGTGCTCTCCCCAATAGTTAGTCCCATTCCTTTACATTTTTTTTTTCCAAACTCTTAGGGCTTCATCTATGTATATGTTGAACAGAGTTGGGGATAAACAACACCCTTGTCGCAAGCCTTTGGTTGTTTTGAAGCCGTCTGTCACCTTGTTACCTATTTTTATTTTTGCTGTTGTGTCTCTGTATAGTTCTTTTATAGCCTTTATTAGAGTGGTATTTATGCTCGTTCTTTCCAGAACCTCCCATAATTTTGAGACAGGTACTGTGTCATACGCTTTCTTCAAGTCTACCAATAGTAGGTGCACTTCTTGTGATCTTACGGTTCTCTTTTCGATTATTTGTGATAGACAGAAAATACTATCTATCGTCGATCGACCTGCTCTGAAGCCGTTTTGTTCCTCGGATTCGTATGGGTGATATTCTTCACAAATGATCTCCTTTATTATTTTTCCGTATAACCTACTGAGCGTACTAGTCACTGTAATGCCCCTATAATTATTGCAGTCTTCCTTATTTCCTTTCTTGTATATGGACGTGATCCATCCTTCTTTCCACGTTTGCGGTATTGGTTCTCCATTTAGATGTCTATTGATAATTTCTGTTAGGATATTAAACAGCCTATTTGTTCCTGCTTTTATTAATTCTGCAGGTATTCCCTCTGGACCAGGAGCGCGCCCATTTTTAAGTAGTGTTATAGCTTTCTTTGTTTTTTCTACGTTGATTTTTATTGGTTCACCTGTAATCCGTATGTCTTCAGCCGGCATGTTACTATATTCAGATCTCTGTTCTCTGAGTAATGAGCGGTAATAGTCTTGCCATTTATTTGGTGATATGGTGCCTATTGGGATATTTTCTTTTCTGCCAGATCTAACATTATCTATAAATCTCCACGATTCCCTGGATTGGCGTCCTCCTAAATAGGTATCCAATTCCTTGCATTTATTTTCCCAGCTGAGGTTTTTGGCCTCTATCGCAGCGGTTTTAAATTTTGATACAGCTTCACTATATTGTTCCTTATGTTCTGCTTTTTTAGTGCTTAGCCAGGTATGATACAATCGTTGTTTTTGTTCTTTTAAATTTTGCAGTTGTTCAGTCCACCAATAATTTCGTGTTCTCTTTTTCATTTCTTTATATCCTAAGGCTTCTTTGGCTGCTTTGTGTATGCTGTCAATTACTACTTTGGTAAGATTGTCTGTTGGTTCTTGTTCGTACTCCTGTGGGAGGTTTTGGTCCAGTCTTTGTTGGTATAATAATTTTGTGCTCTCGTTCATAAGGCTTTCTATATTATAGTTTGGTATATCTATATCTGTTAAATCTTTACTGTTTTGCAGTTGATTCTTTTGTTTGTTGTCTTTGATTATTGGCATTATTAACTTAGCTTTTATCAGATGATGGTCACTTCCACATTCTGCGGATCGATATACTCTGACATTGTGCACTTTTATCTTCGTTTTTTGTTTCATTATAAGATAGTCGATTATTGATCTTAGATTTCTAGTTATTTGCGTCCATGTATATGTGTGTATTTCCTTATGTTTAAAATACCCATTCATTATTCTTAGTAAGTTATGTTGACAGACATCTATCAACCTGGAGCCATTATCATTCCTGGTATTTTCACCGTAGGGCCCTATTATCTCATGCTTCGTTTCTTTGCCAGTTCTAGCATTTAGGTCTCCCAGTATTATGATTTCTCGATCGTTACCTGTCTGAGATATTAGCTCATTTAGCGTTTCATAATACTTTTCTTTTTCATCTACCCGTGCGTCTTCATTAGGTCCATAAGTAGCAATTATTGTTATTTTGCAGCCTTTTAAATTGACATTAACTTTTATTGTTCTATCGCTTATTGCTTCCCAGCTGGAGACGTTCTTCTTATACTTCTCATGTATAAGGAGCGATATACCCCTTTTTGCATGTTCTTCTTTGTTAACGCCGCTGTATATGTGGATATATTCCCCGAGTGTTTGTGTACCTTGTCCTTTTTTCTTTGTTTCAGAGAGAGCAATAAAGTCCAGTTTATGTTTTTTAATTTCTTGTAAAATGTCATCTACCTTCGTTCTAATTCCCTGTATATTCCATGTTCCACAAATCATAGTCCGTTTTCGTTGCCATTGTCGTTTTCCATTTTGATCATCCATATTCCGAGGCCTAGTTTTCGGATTTTTAGCCAAAAGAAGTTTTTTCCAAGTGATAGGGGGCTGGCCTATCGACTTGACCCTCCTCCTTTACCCGGGCTTGGGACCGGCAGTTGTGTCCAGCGGGCTACTCAATCCACCACACCGAAACACACCAGGCGGAGTTTATTAAAAAAACATACTTTTTAAATTTAATTCCTAACCAATTTCCTAGCTATCTTCCCCTAACCCCAATATTTACATGTAAAGATAGCCTCGTTTAGCGCTGTTTCGCATTACGCTCTACTTTGATGGAACGTATCCCCCGCGTTAAGCGGGGTCTTACTGTACTTCAATACATAAACAAAAATTCAGTCTATATCAATTCCCTCTATCATCAATTTTTATTTGTCTATGTAACTGTTTATTTGACAACTTGTCATTCTTTATTTGTGTTAATGTGGTTAGTCAGTTGAAAATTTCACAGAAGGCCTACTGCTCTTCTAACCACTGATCGTTGCTTAGTAGCACTTTTATATTTCGCGCATGTATCAGAGCACGTCTCACTCGTGTCGAGGTCCATTTTTTTAGTGGAGTGGGTAGGGACACGCTATCGAGGTTTGTGTCACTATGCATATCACCATGGTGATACTGCGCAATGCCACGGCCCACCTACCTTGCGGCATAAGGCTAGTTTCCGCCCAGAATCCACCGAGACCACTGCCAAGAGAACCCATCCCATCTCCTCTACTCCTGAAAATGAGCGGGGAAGAAGACCCTAATTTCTTTTCTTTATTGTCTCAATTTAAAGCTTACAATTATTATTCTTATACAATTCTCAAACTTATATAACATATGTATATCTAAACATTACATATAATTGTTAAAACTTATATACAATCGTTTGTGTTAGTCTAGTCATTTCTGTCTTTTTGTCTGTTTTCGTTGTTTCCAGGACTCGACAATTCGTTCTTCCCAAGCTGTTGTTTGGGGTAGACTTCTTTGTTTTGGTGCCATATTGCTTGCAGAGCCCTTTATTTAGTCTGGTTCATCGTCATAAATGGTCTGTTGCGCCCATTCGTTTAGCCATTCTGCGATCGTCTTGTTGTGTATGTCTATGTCTGTGGGCGGGTATTGAATATTAAGTATCCTGAGTCTTCTTATAAGTAGGGTTCTGGCTTGCAGTGTGTCGTGTTCTGTGCAGTCATTTCTTACATGTTGTATAGTCTCCGGCGTTTGACAATGTATGCAGTTCCCGTCTGTTTCCCGTAAGTTGAAGCGCTCGTAATAGGTTTGGATATGTCCGTGTCCGGTAAGTGCTTGTATTGTTTTCCAGTTTAGGTCTGCGTGTTTATGTTTCGTATGTCTTATCCACTCGTAGGTTTTGCGTCCTGTTGATTCGTTGTCCTCCCATAGCCGTTGCCAATGTCTCATTGCACGGGTATGTCGTTCTTGTTTGTACATGTTTTTGGTGAAAAGTTCAGTAGTCTGTTCCAGTTATTCGTGCGCATCTTTCTCTAACCTATCTGCTATTTGCATTCCGTGATGTTGTCTGTTTGTGTATTGGATCGTAATCCTTCTTCCCGTTTGTTCAAGGTCTTGTTTATTTTTGGTCAGTTTTGCTGTGATTTTTGTGTTAGTGTGTGTGTGTAGTGTGTACATTGCGTTCTTTGAGTCTGTATGTATTGTTATTTCTGTCGCTGGTGTGTTGTGCGCTAATTCAAGTAGTTTTATTGTTCCCATGTATATTGCGTACAGTTCGAGTGTGTTGATGTCGCATGTAGTGGTTATCTTTATTTTATGATGTTGTTGTATGGTATTTTTTATGTATATTCCTATGGTTGAACTCTCATCTTTTTTGCTAGCGTCAGTGTAGATGTGGAGTTGTGTAGTTTGTTCTTCTTGTGTCTCGTCTGTTAAACGCAGGTGTAGTGGTCTTCTAGTCGGGTGTGGTTTGTCTATTGTGTAGGTATGGAGTGTGTTTAGTAGCGGCTTTCGTCTGGTGTATGTTTCCCATCTCGCCCCGGCGTCCGCCTGTAGGGGGGTTACCCCCGCAAGCACATGCAAGGCCGAGGTGGGTTTTGTCCTGTATGCTTTTGTTATAGCTAGTATGTAAGGTCTTTCTGTTGCTCTTAATTGTTTAATTATTCTGGAGTCTTTGTATCTATGTCCCCATATTTCTGAGGCGTAAAGTACCATGGGTTTTATTGCATGTTCGTATATGTATCGAAGTATTATTGGCTTTCGTCCCCATTTTCTTCCCGTGACTGCTATCAGTTTACTCGCTATGTCATAGGTTTTTTGCCTAATTTTTTGATGTGGTCTAGGAATAGTAGTCCTGTGTCAATTGTCAGTCCTAAGTATTCTATGCTGTCCTTGATTTGTACTGTATGTCCGTCAATTTTTAGTCTCGGTTGTCTCGTTGTTTTGTAGGGTATGAACATAATTTCCGTCTTCTCTTTGTTGTAAGTCAGTTTCTGGTTTTCAGCCCATTTTGTGCAAGAGGCCCAAATATTATTCCATTTCCGCTCTAATGAGGTTCCCGTCAGTAGGATTATTTGGTCGTCCGCAAAGGCTTGAATCATGTCCTCCATAATTAGATTCCATAGAGCCGGTCCGAGGCTGGAGCCTTGTGGGCACCCTCTGTGTGTGTCGGTCTCTATGTTTTCGGTTCGTATGTGTCTGTGCCTAAGAAAGTCGGTGCATAGTTTAGCGATGTTTCGGGGTATATTTTTTTGTCTTAGTATGTCTACTATTTGTGGTGTCCAGGCTGTGTTGAACGCGTTGCTCATGTCTAATGTTATGACCAGTGTATGTATTTTGTGGTCTCTGTTGTGTCGTATTTTTGTTATTATTTTGTCAATGGCTTCTGTGGTTGTCCGTCCATCTCTGAAACCGTATTGCCTATCGTCAATATTGTTTGTCTGTTCTAGGTAGAAAGTTAGTCTTTTTGCTGTCATTTTGTCGAGAATTTTCCCTAGTGTTGGTAGCAGGCAGATTGGTATTTTAGAGCCGTTCTTTTTTGGTAACCACACCATGTCTGCGGTCTTCCAAATGTTAGGAAAGTGTCCTTCTTGTAGGCATGCGTTATATAGTGATGTTAATTCTCTGAGGTTGTATTCGTTTGTTATGTTTATTATCTCTTTAGGTATATTGTCATTTGATGTCGCTTTCTTGTTTTTCATTATTGCTACTGTCCACTGTACTTCTTGTTCTGTGAAGATCGGATCTTCGGGTGTGGTGAAGTCCCTGGTCATATTTTGTCTTTTTTCTGTTTGTAGGGGGGTGTCGTTTTGTATGTCGTCTGGAGGGAAGTATATTTCGTGTAATGTCATTATTGTCTCCTCTCTTGTGGTTGTCCATGTTCCGTCCTGTTGTTCTATCGTTTTGAGGGAGTGGTCGGTTGTGGTTCCTGCTCTTAGTATTTTATATGCTGTTTCCCATGGGTTATCCGGGTCATTGTCGGTGAGGAATTGGCGTAATGAGTTTATTTTATTTCCTTTTATCTCTTTTTTTGTATATTCTTCTTTGTTCTCTGTATATGTTTAGTTTAATTGTTCTTTCTATTGGGTCTTGTTCTTGTTGATATTGTTTTCGTTTCTTGTTCGTTTTCTGTCTTAGTCTGGTCCGCTCTTGGGTCCACCATATTTGAGTTTTTCTTTTTTTTTAGCCCGTTTTCCATGATATTAACATAGTTGTTTTGGTATTTCTGTCCAGTCAAGATTTTCTGTAATTCTTTTAATTTGCTCGTTATCCGTGTTGTTAAAGTCATATTTTGTCTTTCTTGTTTTTTGTCGCTCATCTCTCATGTTTTGTCTTATGTTGTATGTTATATATGCGTGGTCGCTGAGTGTCTCCTCGTTGTGTACAGTCCAGTCCGTTAAGGTTACTTCCTTTGTTATAGTTAAGTCTACCCAACTTTTCCCTCTGTTGCTGATAAATGTCGGTGGGCTGTCGTGTGTGTTATCAATAAAGTAGGTTTTCGTCATTTGGCGTCATTTGTGTCTCCTCCCCATCCAGTGTTTTTGGCATTGAAGTCTCCTGCTAGTATAAAGGGGTTTGTTATTTCCTCTATTTTCCTTATGTGTCTATCTAGTCTTTTATTCCTATTGCCCCCTGGTTCGTCGTATATATTGATGATGTGTATTGTTATGTCTTGTAATTGTAATTGGATGGTTGTGGTATTCTCGTCAGTCATAGAGGTAATCGTCATCGGTTTGTACTTAGCCTTTGTGATTGTGCATGTTTTACTATGTTTATTGTGTCTCGTCATTATGTAGTTAGGAGGTGGCTTTATGTCGTGAAATGGTTCCTGTATTAGGATTATGTCGATGTCTTGATCATTGCATGTTTGGAACAGCTGGTCTGTCGCTCTTTTACCTCTTCCGCTGTTATGCTGTATAAATTTTATTGTCATCTATGTTGGTGTGTGTTTGTGTGTTTCTAATTTGTCTTTTGTTTTGTGTGTGGGTGTGTTTTCGTAGTTAATATTGCGTCTGATCTCGTTCAGTTTTTTTATGTAAATTGGGCAGTTTCTATCACTTGCTTCGTGCCTAGTTTGTGGTAATCTAAGCATTCTGCAGTTGTGGCAATCTACATCTATCGTTGTGCATGTTTTTGGGTCATGCACGTCTCCGCACCGGAAACAGGTGTATGTTTGGTCAGTGCAGTATTTGGCCGAGTGTCCGTATCTACTGCATTTGAAACATAGGGTCATTGAGAGGTGTTCCTGCGTGTAAAGTTTCGTCAGGTCGATGTAGATGTATCCTTTTGACATGATGGCCCTGAAGATGTCCGCTGGGCACTGAAGCAATATGTTTTCCTTGTAAGGGTTGCGACATGGTCTACCTCCGAGTCTCTTGCATTCTGTTTTGATCCTATTCCCGAACTGCTGTTGTAGATCCTCGTTTTCATTCAGTAGATCTTCGTCTTTATTCCATTTGTACGCCTGTGATTAATACTATCGGGTCTTGTTGTGTCGTCATTGATTTTGTTTTAAGGTTTATGTTATTTTCTAATTTTTCTTTTATTTTTGTTTGTGTATCTCTAACTTTATTTACAAGTATTATTCCAGTTTTGGTTCTTCTTATGGTTTCTATCTCTGATGGCTTGACTATTTTTTTGACAATATCGAGAGCTTTCTGAGGGTCCTCTGTGTCGTTTTTGACCAAGGTTTCGAAAACTCTCGGTATTTTCGGGGGGGGGGGGAGTTCCAGGTAGGTATTGGTAATTGTGGTGCTTGTGCAGCTAGTGAGGCATATGTCCTTCTTGTGGGTGGTGTCAGGGGGTTTAGGGTGTTATTCTGATGGATGGTTTGAGGGTATGGGGGTGTTGGGGTTGCGGTCTGTGTCTTGTTAGGTAGTGTTGACATTTTATCCAGTCTAGTTTCTAGGTCGTTTATTTTGTTTAAGATGTCGTCTAGTTTGTCGTTATTGTTGTCCTTCTTGGTTTTTAGTCTATTGATCGTTATTTATTGATCAAATGCTACCGCTATAAGTGTATGAATCAGTTGTTGCATTTCTGACATTGCTTCCCGTACGGTGAGTTGGTCTTTTTTGGTGAAGCTAATTTTTCCCCTGGCTTCCGGGGACCTCCTGGTTATGGATTGTTCTACTGCTACTGTCAATCTTCTTGCCCTTTCCATTATCTCCGTCATGCTTGTTCCTTGTTATGGTCTTGTGTTTGTCTGTCCCGCTTCTTCTTCTGAGTCTGTTTCTTGTTTTCTTTTGTATCCTGGTGTTCTTTTCGGCGATTGTACTAGTTTTCTATATTTGAAAACAGGTTCACTCTGCGCTCCCGATATGTCTTTTTTCCCGCTCGTGTCCGTGTCACTTTCGTTTTCTGTTAGGACCATGTTTATAATTGCGTTAACGAGAGCAGTATTTGTTTATCAGTTTATGATTAAAAATGTCACTATATCACTGTGTGATGACTTAACCTAGTAAATGCTTTGTTTACGCTAAATATGTCTATGTTACACCCTATAACTATGTTTTATACGATAAGATAAAAAAAGCCGAATTTGGTAGGCGCACCAAGTTCGGCTATTAATGTTTTAAGTTTTCTACTTACACTGAGTCCAATGTCTCTCTTCCCACTCTTGCCCTGGGCGACTGCTCAGCACTTTGTCACGTGTCCGCACTTATCGCACTTTGTTACCACTTAACCTTGACGCAGGCCGTCAAGGTTGCATATTTTTGATTTTTAAGCCCTACTGGGGCCCACTGGTCACTTCCACTGGAGCCCGAGTTACTCTTATCGGACACCTTGTCAACACTTAATTAGGCGCACTAACCATGGCGATAGCGTCAAGGGTGCATATTTCTGAATTTTGAGGCCTATTTGGGGCCCTCACGAGATCACTGTCAACCAACACCACTGAAGCAAACGTGTCCGTTCTCTACCGAGTTCGGATATATAGTGAGTGGGTAGGGACAGTGAGAATCTCGTTAATCCATTCATGCGCGTCACTAATTAGATGACGAGGCATTTGGCTATCAGAATTGTGTCTTTTCGCGGTAAGCCGCACGGACCTGGACAGAGACAGTTCTCAACACTTATCATCATGCAGTCAAAGTGGCCTGTCACATACAAGGTCCCAAACCCCACCTCTTCCATTCGACAGTCCCTTCAGTGGGGACTACGTGCCACCCTGGTTTGTACTCCTTTCCAAAGCGGGGCGAAGACATTGTATTTCCCAGCTGTTATTGGCTGGTGCGCGTATGAAAAGAATCCAAGACATCCCCAGTCCCCGTTCCCAAGTACCAGGTCTGGAAGTGCATAGTGGTCTTCGATAGCCGAAGGTGTAATAATAAAAAAAATAAAAATAAAATATTAATTCTACCTATATCTAATGGTAGTACACCTTCGGGCGAAAATCATATGTAGGCTTCTTAGGTGGAATAGATGTTTCATCAGACTATTTAAGATTGAGCCATAAAATAGCGATGAATGGAAAGGCTGCCAATAATAGTTTTGGTAATGTAAGATCTGATGTCCTGCTTAGAAAAGCCGATAATACTTGAGATGATGATGAGGAAGTGTGGCTCGCTATAAATGGCGTTCTTATTCAGAGCAGCTAGGGAAAGGGAGCTAGGTCCCTCCCAGCTGACGGCAATGTCACACACTATGGCTCTTGAACCCATCTGGAGCACGAGATCGGGTTTCTTTAATGCGCCGTCGATACATCTAATGTGGGGTTCAACTTCTACTACCGATCCTTTCTTCTCAGCAATTTTTCGCGTATGCGTAATGTGACGCAGGACATTTTTGCAATACATTGCTAAGTACTCATTATGGGACTTGTTGGGATAAGCAAGTTATACCCAGGCCGCCACCTCTTATAGGGACATGGAGATAAACATCAGCACATGTTCGGTTCAGACCCAGAAACTTTCTAACGGATACTCTGATGATCGTATCAGCGGCTTTCAAAGTCTTCTTGGTGACTATGGCGCTTTGTAATTGATCTTGTATGCGCGGCAACAAGAAGTGTTTAAAGATATTAAGTTTCTGTGCCGGTTGAAGTCCTGCTTTGTTTATTCTATCGAGCTGGATTTTGAGGTCGGAAATGGTGGATCGAGTCTGTCCCATGACTCCATATCGCCTGCCCAGGTATTTAAACATATCCTGAGGTGTTAATTGGCGGATGAACTGACCCTCTGCCACGAATAGAGGCTTTAGAAAGGTCCAACGACAAGATGTTATATGGCTTAAATCTACGTTTTCTTTCCTTGATGAGCGTTTGAAGTGAGACGTTATTCAACAGGACACCATCGATCTTCATGAAACCTCTTTGGTTGGCGTGTATCGGTAACATCGAGAAGCGCTTACTAAGGACACGATGAAACACCCTGACAATGACCGATGATATTGTGATCGGTCTCCAGTTATTAATCAAGCGTCGGTCCCCCCCTTTCGGAATAAGTGTCGTTCTGTTCCCTCGGAGCACCTCGGGAGTAACTCCAAAGATAAACATGACATTATATAATAGAACCAATCTCTTCACAGGAGCCTTTTTAAGAGCTAGTAGGGGCACTGAGTCTGGACCAGCCGCCTCTGATTTTGATGTCTTAATGGTCCAGAGGATATCTGACTCTGTAAATGGCTGGTCCAGGTAATGTTCCTCTTTTTGATCTAAGATTGGTACGTTATCTAGGAGGGAGGGACTTCCGAATATGCCCCTGTACTCGGACTCTTTTGACGCAATGTCAGGTAGTACATCGTCCCCCCAGAGCGGTTTCCCGTCTAGGTTATCACGCGCCAAAGCAGCTCGATCGGATAAATATCGTTGTTGGACGACTTTGTATTTATATGAACGCTCATGGTTCCTGTTATTAAAGCCTGGGTCCCTGCGGTTTCCATTTGCCTTCGTTTTGGGCTTCCCAGTCCCTGCTTCTTTGAAGAGAGCATTAGTATATTCATTCACCTCTTTTCTCACTCCCTCTCTATGGCGGTATAGGTTGGTGAATTGAGAGTAAAGGAATAATGTGCTATTATAAGTTTTCCATCCATCATTAGCGTGCCAGTAATTATATAGAAACGTAGAGATAGTATTATGCCGGTGTTCTATCGCAATGGGTACGAACTCCTCAGAATTTGGATTAAGACTTAGACGATCTTTAAAGCTTGAGTCCCTGCCTCGATCTCTAGGACTCTCAAAAAGAGAGAACTCCACTAACATCACCCTCTGCTTCCTCTTGGGGCCGCGCGTTTTCGTTCTCAAGTTGTTCGAGAACATCTTCGCGGGCCTCGATGTTGTCTTCTTTTCTGAGGAATTCGAGGAGTTCCTTGTATCTATCCTGTTTTCGTCTATATTTGATGGAGTCGATTGTGCGGTTAGGATAGATACTCTGGAGATGTTTATTGATGAAACGGCCAGTATAGGCAAGTTCATGTTTGGCCATTTCTATATAATCTTCATCCTCGAATTCAACGGGGGCATTAGGCTTTTCGTAGAGGTTCTCAAGCTCCTCATTGTACTCCATGGGGTGTGCTCTCTGCATGTGTTGTCGCATTCCAGCGTAAGATTTATATGTTTGTTTTCATATGGAGCAAACATTGCCGTGAGCCAGGGGTGCACTCCGGCAGTGTAGCCGTCTTAAATGGGTCTGAAGCCCAGTATCAGTGGCGAAAGTTTCACCACATATGCACAAGACCATAGTTCTAGGACTGAAACTAGGTCTGTTGCAAGTTCAATTCAATTGTTATGGGATAATTGTATAGACAGGAAAAGACTTGTCTACCACTTAGATAAAAAGTCGGAAGGTGTACTATCCCTAAAACTAAAACCCCCAGGAGTCTGGAGTTGGGCCCGGTCCGAAAAAGGAGCCAGATAGGTGATCGTGGGGCAGTCTTCGGATGATCCCAATCTCTTAGAATAGACAAGAGGTTGCCGTGTTGGATCAAGACCAAGACCGACTCTACCATGGGGAGGTGTACAGAACTTGATTAGTAGGGGCTGCAAACTTTAAAAACTCACAACCGGGGTTTCAAAGGCTCTGAATTAAACAGTGTAGGTCGCCCTGTCGCTTTCGAAACGCCTTCAAAAATTCCGGTCGCAATACTCTCTCCGCTACAGTTCCTAACCCTTAAGAGAGTCATAGTTACTCCCGCCGTTTACCCGCGCTTACTTGAATTTCTTCACTTTGACATTCAGGGCACTGGGCAGAAATCACATTGAGTCAACACCCGTTCCAAGACGGTTCCGCGGGAGGCCAAGGCACGGGACCGAACTCTGATCCACAACCATCACAAACTCCAACCGAAAGAAAGAGATGCTCCAATTACTTCACATCGCCCAGGCCCGGCACGTCAGCCGTGACCCACTTCCTCGCCAAGCTCGACACGCCCCGATCCTTATCCCGAAGTTACGGATCCAATTTGCCGACTTTCCTTACCTACATTATTCTATCGACTAGAGGCTCTCCACCTTGGAGACCTGCTGCGGATATGGGTACGAACCGGCGCGAGCCTCCACATGGCCCTCTCCTGGATTTTCAAGATCTGGACACCGCTGCAACTGTGGTGCTCTTCGCGTTCCAAACCTCTCCCGGTTAGAGGATTCCATGAAACTCGAACGCTTATGCAGAAAAGAAAACTCTTCCCGGATCTACCGACGGCGTCTCCAGGTCCTTTTGGGTTTTTATACGTTTATTAGTGTGTATTTTTGTATGTACGTAAATAAAGCTACACCACATCAACATCGGCTTTCGCCTAGGGCTTAGGATCGACTGACTCGTGTGCAACGGCTGTTCACACGAAACCCTTCTCCACGTCAGTCCTCTAGGACCTCGCTGTAGTATTTGCTACTACCACCAAGATCTGCACCGACGGCGGCTCCAGACTTTTAATTAACTGAAACCGTGTTTTTGAAAACCAACTTTATTTCTGACATAAATTCTATCAACAACTTCAATTACAAGACTGATGTTTTTTTATTACAATCGTGAATTTTATAATCTTTTAGTAAACACAAGCTAAGCAATTCTACAATAAAATAAGTTCTTAATCAGCACAATATACTGTTCACCTAAGGGCAATGGCGTAGGTGACACCTCCCCTTTTAGAAGGAAGCTTCTCCTGGAAGCTGGATCCCATCTTCTGTTGCCTGCGGGTGATTCTTACTTGTCCTTCCTGAATGATTCCTCTTATACAAAATCCACAAGAAGGCCAAGATCAATGCTATATAAAGAAGAATAGTCCAAATACTGGGAATGTGAAAATTAGTGTTTCCCGTATTTATTGGCGTTACCAGTTGATTTGGAATATCCTTTAATTTTAAACCTTTTAAATCAATCTTCATTGGAGAAACGTGTAATTGATTTAATTTCAAATTTAATTCATTTATTACAAAAGGTTGTCCAAACGTTTTTTGTTGAAATATTAACTCTTGGTTCCTAAATATAATTTTACATGATGAATTTTCTATTAAATAAATGCCTTTAAGAGTTCTCACTTCAGTTTCTTGCTTACATTTTATGATTAATTTTTCTTCTTCAGGAAATATTGTCAAAAATTGATTTATCTCCGGAATAATTTCAATGTGATTCTCAATTATTTCAATTTTTGTAAATCGACAATATGTAGAATTTCCTGCTAGAAATATGTTTTCTTCGCATCCATAATTATTATTGTCTTGCAAATGGTTAGGACATTGAAAAACATTGCCGCGAGTACAAATGTCATTTAGAGGTTTAATGACATTATTTGATTTAAGTAAAAATTTTGAATTAGGTATTAATGTTACGTATTCTGATTCAATTTCTGTAGGTGTAGGCAACTTATAAAAAAGTTTAAATAAAATATCATAGTTAATGGGTATCGATAAAAAATATTGTATTTGGTTATTTTCTACTTTACAAACTACGTCTATGACGGCTTCAAATTCTAAAATATTTTTATGTTTTAATTCAAAGGGTAAATCCGCTTGGTAGTAATAATACACTTTTTGCAACTCTACAAATAAATCGTGAGATTTTATAATACTTGGATGTAAGTTTACAGAAGGTCAAGGAATTTTCAACCGTTTCTAAAATGTCTGGAATTACATTGAATGTGATAAGAAGTTCGTTGAATAACTCTTTCAAATATTTAATATTTTCCGCATTTGCTTGAATATCTAGAATATCTCTTATCTCAAATATTTTCGTTTTTAATAATTTTTCATTATACTGAATGTCCTGAATTGTCTTATTAAAATTATCAATTATTTGGCGACTAACAGAATATTTCATTCTTATTTGATTTTGCAAGTTTTCTTGGTTTTGTTTTAAATGTTCCATAATTGAATTAATTCTTTCTCCATCTTCAAAATCCAAGTTTCCTGTTATTGTTTTTACTATTGATCCAAGACCGTTAATTAACCCTCTCTTTGGTGTATCTAAGGTAGAATGAATATAAATGTTATCAAATTTTTCTTCTATACTATTCCTAGTGTACTCTATTATATTTAAAATATTTTCCCTTTAAGAATGAAAAAATGTATTATTAGACATACTATACTTCACGTGATTATATTGTATACTTAACTTATTATATTCTACGAGTAGTGGACTTAAATTATAAAAATGAACAAAAGTATGACTGGATTTCTGCAGCTTGGCATATCCAAGATTTATGGGAAGTATTCCCAAGTTATGGGTAACATCTTTTATATTGACTGTTGCGTCTCCGGCGGTGACGAACCTAAAATAAATTTATAAGGAGTCTTTTTAGGACGTTTTATGTTTGAAAGATGAATATTTTCTGAAGTATTTTTGTGTCTAGTAGCGATTTTAGCTGTTTTTAGTCGGGTATTTTTGCTTTTGATTTCTTCACTTTTATATTTATTTTTGGTTTTACCTTGTGCCTGTTTATTACGTACATACACTTTAGTGGGTATTGTATCTGGTAATTCTTCACGGCTTTTATTTGCTTTAGAAATTACTTTTGATTTATTTTCCTGTAATTTTTTATTTAAATTCGAGTATATAATTTTCATTTTATCTTTATGATTTTGTATATAATTATTAACTACTTGTTGATCAATTTCTATATCGAAAGGTGTGTTACTGGTTATGTGTCCGGTAATTATTTCGTTTGGTTTCAATTTTGTTACAGAATGAACGCTATTAGTATAGGCTAATAATGCGTAAAGGATTTTATTTTCAATCGTCTCATTTTTAAAATCTTTTTGATTATTCAAAAGTCTGACGTGTTCAATAATCGTAGAGTGGAATCTTTCAGCAATTCCATTCGATTCTGGATATTAGGAACTTATGAAATGAATTTTAATTTTATGCGTTTCTAATAGTTCTTTTACAACAGAATTTTTTAACTCAGTTCCATTGTCCGAAATTATTTGTTCTGGTATACAGTGGTGTGTATAATATTTAATTAGACTATGAGCTACCTCCATTCCTTGTCTAGATTTTAATTCATACATTTGACCATATTTGGAAAATGAATCTATTATCATAAGAAATTTACTATTTTCTAAGGTTATCGTATCTAAATGCAAAATTTGAAAAGGTTTAGTAGCTGTGGGGGTAACATTTAAAAATGGTTTTATTGGTTTTCTATCATATTTGCTTAACTGGCAAACTTCACATTCGTTTATATAAGTTTGTATAGATGCTCTTTGATTTGGCCAGTAATTCAAAGCTTTTAATTGATTTCCAGTTTCATCTAGTCCTCTATGATTAGTCTTACCTTCGTGGTAATTCTTGAAAGTGATTTTGTAGAACGACGCGGAATTTTTCATAAATTGTGTCTTCGAAATAAATAAAATATTTAGTTTTTTGTACTATGTATTCTTTCACGAAATTAATGTCATCTTGTTCAAAATTGTTTTTAGATAATTGCACAACAATTCTTTGTTTATTTTCATACAGTTTCATAATAGTAGGTACGGCTGGTTCGAAATTTACTTCTGAAAATATTAATTGGTTTTTATCAACATTTATCGCTGAATCTGAAATTGGTATACCAATTACAGGATTTTCCTCATTTGTATGAACAGTTATATCTTCGTCGTCATTCTCATTATTATTACTTTCATTATCTGTTTCAACTATTAACGATACATTGTCGTCGGGAGTTGATGAGAGTTTTTTATTAAATTTATCCATATAAACTAATAATTTTTTAGAACATTGAGGTTCTTGTAATTTAGTTTCATTGATATTTATTTGAATTCTGGATAAACAATCGCTATTGGTATTTAAAGCACCCTTTTTGTATACGATATCATAATCATATTCCTCAAGTTTCAAGCTCCATCTAACAAGTTTTGAACTTATATCTTTAAGTGAGAATAACCACTGGAGTGGTTTATGATCGTTAACTATTGTAAATTTTCTGCCAAAAAGATAGGGGCGGAAGTATTTGGTTGCCCAAACTATGGCAAGAAGTTCTTTCTCGATTACAGAATAGTTGCATTATGAATCATTTAGGGTTCTGCTGGCGTAAGCCACAGGTAAATCAGAGCCTATTTTTCCTTGGCTTAGAACAGCACCTAAAGCATAATTGCTGGCGTCTGTGGTAAGATTAAAGGGTTTTGTAAAATCTGGATATTGAAGTATTGGTTCATTCATCAACAGATTTTTACACATTTCAAAGCATTCGACGTAATCTGTATCATTTACATTGATAAATGCATTTTTTTTCAGACTAATAGTTAATGGTTTAGTTAATTTTGAAAAATATTTTATAAATTTTCGGTAATACCCTAGAAGTCCAAGGAAACATTTTAATTGTTTTGAATTTTTTGCTATTGGAAATTTTTGAATTGCTAAAATTTTATCTGGGTTCGGTTTTACACCTTCTGGCGTGACAATATGTCCCAGACATGCTACTTCTTTTCGCAAGAATTCGCATTTATCAATTTGTAATTTAAAATTAGAATCTCTTAATCTATTGAATACTTCTTTTAAATTTGTGATGTGTTCTTGTAAAATGGTACTGAACACAATTATATCATCAAGGTACACCAAACATTTTTCGTCCTGTATACCCATTAGGATATTGACCATGACCCTTTGAAAGGTTGCATGAGCTCCTTTCAGACCTATGGGCATGCGCACATATTCATAGTGCCCATTTTCTATATTAAAGGCTGTTTTCGGAATATCCTCCTGAGCAATTTCGATCTGATGGAAACCAGAAGCGAGATCTAATGTTGTAAAATATTGACAACGTCCAATCTTATCTAGTAACGTTGTAATATCTGGCAATGGATATCGATCTCCAATTGTGATCTCATTCAGTTTTCGATAGTCCAAATGTTGCTAGATCATGGAGAATTGGATGGTCTAATAATATTATCACTTAACATTTTCCGTATTTGATTTTGAATTTCCGTTCGGTGAATCTCAGGGTACCTGTATGATTTTGAATAAACAGGTATTTCATTAGAAGTTTTAATGTGATGTTTTATTTTACTTGTGAAGGTGAGCTGATTTCCTTCAACATGAAAAATATCACTATATTCTTCAATTAATTTTAATACAGATTGTTTCTCTTCGGAATTCATATGTTCAGTTCTAACTTTCGGAACATCAAATTTAACATTTTCACAATAAATTTCATTAAAATGTGAGTTGAGGGTTTCTTCGTATTCATCGAATGTCTCAACACTAATAGAAGGGCTTAAATCTACTCGAAAGTTGGATTCTGAAGGATTTAAAATTGTACATAAAGCTATATTATTTTCAACTTTTTTTAAACATTCCGGGATTTCTAATTCCCCAATTCGTGTATATGGTATAATAACATTACCATTTTTTACATTTTCAATATTTAATTTAATTACTTGTTCACAACGTGGAGGCACTACTATACAATTCGTGGATCCAGTTTTAATGTCAAAGTAATTCAATTTAATTTGACTATAAGGAGTCATAATCAAATTATTATTTAAATCGATAATTGCATTAAGTATTTTAATTAGGTATTTAAATTATCCAATCCTAACAAACAATCCAAATGATCGTGAAATTTGAAAACGCAATATTCTAAGTTGAGCGGTTGCCTATAATTAAACATTTTATAGATTGGAATGAGTGTGCAGAAATTTTGTTGACTGCTACCAAAGGCAGATTTTACATGGAAGGTTTTTTGACATTTTTTGAAATATTTCTCAGCAACTGCTGGTGTCACAAAGGATCTTGTGCTACCAGTATCAATTAAAACTCTAAGATTTTGTTCTGGAAAAATTATATAGGGTAACACGCTTTCTGAATTATTTAAGTTTAACAATTCGATAATGTTTGATTTGGTTTGGAGGCTGGTGACTCTAAAAAATTATCGGATTTCTCATTAGTGCAATCAGAATCGTCTATATTATGGAGTTCTTCCGAGATAAAATTTCTAGGTTGATTCGGATTGTGTTGGAATCCATTTTGATAATTTTGAGGTTGGGGTCTAGATGTATTTATTGTAGACATACTCATTGGAGTTGGGTTAGGAAATCTTTGGTTCTGGTTGGGTTTAAAGACGTTTCGACCATTATTAGAAAGGTTTGTATTATTCCTATTAGAAGGAGTGGATGGATGATTTTGCGGGTTTGATGCGGAATTTCGATTAGTATTTTGATAATTCTGCATAGAATTTTGCCTAAGAGGTGGCTGCCTTCATGCCACATTATTTTGGAAAGTGGTTTTATTTTTATATGAATTATTTTTCGTATTCAAGGATGAAAAAACATTTTCCGGATGATTATTCTTGGTCATATAAACTTGAAAATCATTTGTAAGTACATTCAAATTTTCTGGATTTTTCATACGCATGTGCCTAAAGGTTCTTTTAAACCGCGTAGCAATACTCTGAGAGCCAAATTTTTAAAGTAATTACCCAAAATTAAATGTTCACTAACATTAGAATGTGTCATGAGATAAGAAATTTGAGGATTTAATAAATTTTGAATTCTATTATAAAATTCGAAAGGCGTTTCATTACCTTGTTTCATTTCTGAAAGTTCTATATTTAAAGTGTAAATATCTCTTTTGTCAGCGTAAGTATTAAGAAGTGCATCTTTTAGATTTTCCCAAGTTCTTATCGTACAAGAAGAAATGTTTATGGCTGCTTCACCTTTTATTTTTGCTAAGATGCTGGACATCAAATATTCGTTTTGAAAATCCCCTACATACACAGTATTATAAAACTTACTAATTTCTCTGAAATTTCTATACACCTAGGAAGTAATGCATTGTTTCCATCAAATTCGGTTATCATATCAAGATACACTTTTTTTACAATAGGCAATTGTGGAGTAGCAATTTTATTAAAATTTTTCGTAGAAAAAAGTTTTGGTGATGCTAAGTTAAATTTTATTTTAGTATTAACAGAGTTTGATCCTGAATTTGAGTTAATTGAATCAGAATTTGAATCAGAATCGTCAGATGTGTCAAGTAAAGAATTAATATTTCTTCTATCTATATGACATAGATAGAATGAAGATCCTTTCCATTGGCTCGGACTGCACAGGAACAACCAATATCCTCTTGATTCTTCCGGTTTCTGGCACAACACAGATCTTCTAGTCGAGTTACTCAGTTCGCCCAACTAAGAGTTCCAATAATTTAAATTTACTTATTCGAATAGTCAACAAATCGTAGAAACGAACTGAATGTTATATGCTTTAACTTTCGATTGACTATCCTACTGACTGCGCCACTTAACTTTTAATTAACTGGAACCGTAAATTCTATCAACAACTTCAATTACAAGACTGATGTTTTTTTATTACAATCGTGAATTTTATAAACACAAGCTAAGCAATTCTATTTGTTACCCGACAACGATTAGCATCTACATATATCGTCCGACCATCGTCGGGACGTTTGTATTCTGGTCTCTTATTATCACCGATGTGTAGGGAAGTATGGGTTCTATAGGGTTTGGGAAAAAATTTTTTACATTGGCGAACATATTTAATTGTCCGCAAGGCGCATGGACGTGGAAATCTCTGACAAGGCTATATAAGATGCGTTGCGTATTTTTATCTGGTATATACGCTTGTACAATAGCATCGACGGTTTCGACGTCCAACACTTTGTCATCGGTTTGCATAGTTAAAACTATGTGGGCATGAGGTAAGCCTCGTTTTTGAAATTCGATGACGTAGTGGTAGTTTTTAACGACACCAAATATTTGTTTTTGCTTTAGGTCGTCCATCAATTCCAGCAATTTTGCGTGGAATACTCTACAGACCAGATCCGGTCTTTTCTCCCATTTTTGATGCGGACCAAGATTATCTATAACTTTGGGCCACCGAGGATACACGTCATCGTTATGAACAGATCCGGTTTACCGTGACGGGCGATGACCGTCATAGCATCCAGATATTGCCTTTGACGATTCCGTTCGCCACCCTGAAATATTGATGGTAATATAACTATCGATTTGCCGATTTGCGCTAAATTGCGTTCTTGGCGATTGATATTTATACGACGCAAAACTGTTTCATGGGCGACTCGAAATTTTTCTTGGTTTTGTCGCAAATACCATAATCTACTAGATTCTATCTTACACCATGCATCAACAATATATTGTTGATACAATTTTCCTCCGCATTGTAAGGTAGGAAAACCTTCACGAATTTGTGTACGGTACGTGTAAAATTCGCCGAATGTAATGCTTTTGGTTTTGTTATTTCGATTTAGTCTTCTGTCAGAATAGACTAAATCTTGAGAATAACCATTATCTCCTTTGGGAAATAACAGTGGGTAAACCATCGGATCTGCCAATGGAGAGAGATTTTTTAATTCGTGATGCCTCATATGAGGCTGAGATGCAGAAGGGTTATGTGGATACAAAATTAGATCCACTTGGAAGGGAGGCTCGTCCCCTTGAAAGACTGCAGCTATTTCGCTGCGGCTTTCGGGCAAATTATAATTTCGACGTTGATTATTGATGTTTCCTTTGGCAACGATACCCACGATTAATCTACGCTCGGAATCACCGTCTTTATCCAATTGTCGTCGCCGACGTTCTTCGCGCACCCTTTCTCCGACGGTTTTATAAGCTTGCATATATTTATCACATGCCCGTAATGATTCTTCTACTATTCTCAAGGTAGCCGGAGACATTCTAGATTGTAAAAATTCGTTACGATGTTCGAGCGCCTCTTCGCTATCGAGAAAATAGTAGTGATTCAAAGTGGGATTCCTAAGATCTTGAGATTTCGGTATCCCACCGAGCATATGATAAATTTGTCCGCAAATACTAAAGCAACAATGTCCTTGTTCCCCTCGAAAATCAACACTAGGCTGACTGGTTTTAAAAGAAGCCATCGCAAACAAACTGTTGATCGAACGAATTTCTTGTCTAAACTCTGCCGAAGTAGAGTACAAATTTTTTATTGCCCTTGGCCATTGACTCAAATTCGGAGAGTGTAGGCCCCGACCTTGCAACAACTCAAACGGACGTTTTTGCGATTTTTCTTCTCACCAACAAAAAATAGAGCATCACAGTGAGGACAAATTTCATTTAGCGGACCCATATGAAATGGATTCTCACCGAGTTGCTCTAATTGTTGGTTGTTTGAGTCATTGCAATACGATGAGTCATTCGTAACGGTACAACAGCGTGTCTGCGACGTCTTTGTCTTTGCTGAGATGATTGTCGAACGGGAATAGAAACAGGAGGTGGCATCAGTTTATTGTCGGACAATTCCGGTTGTATGGAAATTTGCAAGTTACTGACTGACATGGAGGTACGACTTATTGAACTTCTTTGAGAACGTATCGAACGTTCAGTCAAAGGAAATCGAGAAGTCATAGTATTATTTGCCAGATCAGTATAAAATCGGACCAAAGATACAGTAAGATAGCGATTTTGATTTTGAATTCTTCTACTACTTCTTTTAATGTAATTGAAGTTTTGTGAACATAATTTTTTTTTCAATGGCATTCTTAAAAAATAGATTTATACTTACTAATAATTTATGATTATTTTTATAATTTCTTGAAATCTGTAAAATGGGAAAAGTAATATATTTTTTGTATATTCGAAAAAGAATAATAATTAATTTCATAATTCCTAGTATAATATTATATATATTGTTATGGTATGATAATAGTGTGTTGATGTTTATTTTTATAAATTTTATTTTAAATAAAATCAGATTTTAATTTGGGCGCCATTAATAATTATTTGAATTTCTTTATTTTATTATGTTATTATTATTTTTTTTTATTCTCAGGGTATTATATTGTGAGGTCAAATTAAAAAATTTTATTGCGATAAATTGTTATGGTTATAAGGTCAGATTATAATAGTTTTAAGACCGGGTCTGTTCTTTATAATGAATAAAATATTCAAAATATACAATTTCTTAACTAGCTATTACAATTATTTTATTTTACAAACATTCATTCATTCATTCATACTCATAATTACACTCATAAAACTAAATTATATGGAAATATGAACTCAAATATTATATACTAAAGGAAATACTTAAACTTAATAGAACAGTACCTTAAGTGTTTGTTATGTTGTATTTTTAATTTTTTTTTTTTTTAATTGGAAATTGTTACGGCCTTGCAGAATAAACAGATACTCCGCTGTAGTTCCACTCCTGTTCTTTTCCTTTTCACAACTTCTTTATCTTGGAAATTGTCCCTTTGTGAGTATTCTCACTTATTTCACTTTATTTAATTGTTTTCACTAATTTCTTATTACTACACTTATACAATTATTAATTATCAATCCTTTGAATATTTTATGCCTTTTTTATCAAGATTTTAATTTTTTTTAAATTTCAATTAAAATTATTTTTCTCTCTTTTCTCTTGCCAAAAAAGAATTTTCTCTGGTTGTTGATTTTTTTCTTCATTCTTTTTTTTTTTTAACAAACTTTTTTTTTTCTTTTAACCAATGATATTTATTTTAAAAGTTAGTTACTAAATTGTCATTTCTAAATTTTTAAATTATTGTGACTTTATTCAAATAATATTATTCTATAATTTCTTTGTTGTATTTATTTCATTCCTATGTTATTAATATTATCATTGCAGTTGTCAAAATTTTTATATTTTATCATTTATAACCTTAAAATTTATGTTGGTATGTCACACAAAATTTTGAAGTTGGTGCTCCTGTTTTTATCTGTCAATTTATGGATTAAATTCTTTGATTATACAGGATTTGTCAAAATTAAATAATAATTTAGAATATAGTGTTGGCCAAAACTTAATATAAAGAATGTTATTCATTTTATTGTGATAAACTGCTCTAAATAACCGAATAACAGAACTGAACTTATTGCTTTATTTATATCTTATTATTATTTAATAATTTATTTTGGATATATTCATACCATAACAATATATATAATATATTATTCATTGACTGGTAAATAATTAGTTGAAATTCGGCGGTTTCAAGTTGTATTATTTCTTATTGGAAAGGTGGCAATGAAACACTAAATTGGATTAACTTGAATATATTTCCCGAGCTTTCGAATACTAACCAGTATGTATTTATAATTTGGGAATGAAATTATGTTCAAATACAATAAAAGAAATATTTACAAAAGAATGAAAATAATAAAATTTTTCACTCACTTTATTAAGATTTTCGGTGGTTTTAAATTGTATTAATTTTTGTGAAAATTTTAAATTCATAAGTTCCAAAACTCAATATTCAAATTGATGTTGATAGAAATATTTATTAATTGAAATATTGATTCTGGTTACTACAGGAATTTTTATTAATTTTTAATTGGTTAGATAAGAAGAAGTTGTAGTGAATGATGTTCAATATTGATTGATTAATTTATGGATAACATTAAATTTCAATAGGTTAGGTCGTTATGAATATAGCCGAATATTTATTGGTTAGAATATGAATGACATTTGATTTTATAGGTTAGGTCGATATGAGTGAAATTGAAATTTAAATGTTAGGTGAGGTTAATTGGTTGTTAATAGCGTTGGATTTTTATAAAATTTGTTTTTTCTAAATCTAAAAGATATGCATAAATTACATTAAGTTTATTTGAATCAGTTTTCTTATTAAGACATTAATCATTTTAGGCAATATACACTGTTTCTAAAAATAGACGTTTTTTGTAGTTTTCTTTTAGTTGTTAAAACTTTTCCCAGATTTTTAATTCATATTGTGTCTTACATGATAGACATGAGTTGCTAATGAACATCTATCAAGATATTATTTGACGTTTCGACTTCTCTTTCAGTATTTATCAAAATATGATATTGACACTGAAAATTTGCGTATTTATATTAATCAATAGACCATCTCAATCATAAACATCATAATAAGAATAAAATCAAAATAGAATATGTTCTAATAAGAAAAACTAATTTTTCTTTAGTTCTAACATATCAAATATGGAGCAGTACTCAATCAATTAAATTATTAGTAATTTTATTAAATTTACAAAATAGAGCTATAAATTTTACTTATATTATTTGGGTCTCTTTCATCAATTATAGCTTTTTCGATTTTATGAATATGAATCATTTCTAAAAATTCTCTTTTCGTGTATTAATCGTAAATCAAAATTCAATACAGTTTTAAGTCTTAGAAAAATTGAGATTCAATGTTGAATTATCAATTGAAACACCGTTAAATAATTTTTTCAATTAGATGCATGGATAATGGATAATTGGAAAGCAATGCAAAAAATATATTTTTCAAATTTACGAAAAAAATTGAAGGAAACAAAAATGGAGATTGAAAAGGTAGTAGATTTATTGATATAATGTAAGAATTTTAGCATGGGATAGAAAATTGAATTGAAAATGATATAGAGACAGTAAAATGGCGGCTTATAATATATATGAATTAATGTTATAAATAAGAGGAAGTAGACCAATAAATAGAATTAAATTTTTGAAAATTATCACTAAATAGAGGAAAAATAATGATGATTTCAATAAAATTCGCCAAATAATATTTTTTTTTAAAATCAAATACCTACTAAACTCCAACTATACAAATAACAAAATGAGTTCAAGCAAAAAGAATGATAACTTGTCAAATTAACGGTAACATAGAAAAATAAAAACTGATGATAGAGAGTGTCGGACTTTGGCAGAGAGATAATTTTATAAATAAGAACATGCAAAACTTTTCTTAATATCACTAATAAAATTGTAGTATCAATTGAATATGATAATCAATTATAAAATTATTAGGTATTGAAATTTTATTTAACATTATTATTAATGGATAACTGGTTATAACCGTAGAAGGTTTTCTTTTTATAAGTTACAGTTAATGTTATACAACATATTAAATATAACAGTGAGGAAAAAATCAATTTCAATGGGAAAAAATATATCAATATATCATTCAATCAAGATTCTAAAAAACAAATAATATTACACGATAAATCTTATACTAGAATCTTTGGAATGAACTTTATCACTAAAAAAATTAATTATTTCAATGAAAATGTGTTATATCAATAGTTTAATCAATTATGTAGTAAAATTAATAATAATAAGAATCATAAAAGATTGTCAGTACAATTACAAAGCAAAGTAAAATGAAAATTAAAAAAATGTTAAACAGTTGAAATATATTTAATATCTAATAGTTGCTAATAAATTATTTATAGGTACAAGAATACTAATAATTTTCAATCAATAATGAAGTTTATCTTAGGTATAAAAGTTAAGCCGCGTTTACACCGGAGTTAATAACACAAGTTCTTAACATTTTTGTTATTAACATATGTTAATAACAAAAGTCATTAACATATGTTAATAACATTTTCTTTTGGCTGCTAGTTTTGTTATCAACAAAAGTTAAAAACTCCGCCATTATCAACTCTAATGCACAGCCAGCAGTTCTAGGTGAGACAATGGTGCGAGAGGATGACGTGGTTTTCGCTGCAGCTGCGTGCGTTGTTTTGGCTTCCGCTGCTCAAAGGAGACGTAGGAGATACTGGGTGAAACCGTCCCTCAGAGCAAGGACTGTGTAGAAAGAAAGACTTGCGGTCACTTTGCGGTTTTTATCTACAGGGGACTCGTTTTCAAGTTTATATTTATTTAAAATATCAAAATCTACAATTTCATTGATGGTTCCACAAGTACTAGATGGTTTGATTGATTGCTTCAAAGAAAATGTGAAGGTAAGTAATTACATACCAGAATATGAAAATGAAAGTACTGTCACTTTGCATAATGCATAAAACTGTCGTTTTGCATAATAGTTTGAAACATGCAAAAACATAATTTTCAAAACCGTCATTATGAATAATGTTATGAATATGTTATGAATAACGCGGAAACTTTTTTATCGACCTAGTTAGTCTACTCACCTATAGGTGTCGCAATGTGCACTTACTAATAACTTGCTAATTTGCTGATAATGAGTACTATATGGTACTACTTAATTGCATTAAACAACCCAAAATCATTGTTATTTTATATTTAGGTTAACATAAAAAAAGTGTACAACATTCATAATTACATGTAAAAAATGTATTTAAATAGAAAGAAACGTTACAATCAATTAGTTACAGTTGGGTAAAGTTAAGCATGTTACAGAAATCGCTTGTAGTGAAAATGTTCGTTGCATGGAGCTGAGTACTTTCAGGGTCCGCGTCATGCGGGCTCACGGATGAATTCATACTTGGCGTGGGGCTGTTTGTTGCTTCTAGCAAACTTCCAGGGCTAGAAGTTGCATCCGACGGTTGGAACTCAGACATACCAATTTCAAACAAAACTTGATTTATTTGATGTTTCGCAACCATTTGCAAACGACGGTCTTTTATTTGACGAAGCTGGCAAGCTACGTTCTCCCCGAATACCTGTAAAAAAGGGACTATTTTATAACTATAACGTCAATATTCCTACCTCACAGTGATCTCTTTCTACGATCTTCTTCTCAAGCCGATTCATAACACCATATGCCTCCTTAGCCATCATTTGGTTTGTTTTCCGTCTTTTTGGTTGGGCTGCTTTCGGAGCTTGGGGTGGTGCCATAGCATGCTTAGCTGCTAGGGCTTGTGCGGCGCCAACTTGTGGAGGCGGAGCTGGGGTGATTTCTGTTTCCTCATCTTCTGTTTCCCGATTGTCATCTTCTTCATCTTCGCGCTGAAAAAATAAATTATTTTAATATAATATATTAATAAATAAATTTTTTTAATATTGTCTTTTTCAGGTACCATCCACGCCTGAGGAATGGCTACACCATGCAAAAGAATATCTCCGACTCTGGAACTTTTCTCACTGCGTTGGCGCCATGGACGGCAAGCATGTAATGCTCCAAGCTCCAATACATACAGGAAGTGATTACTTTAACTACAAAGGATTCTTCAGTATAGTCCTGCTAGCTTTGGTCGATGCTAATTATTGCTTCTCCTACGTGTCTGTTGGATGTCAAGGACGATTGTCGGACGGTGGAGTGTTTGCAAACAGTGCGTTGAACGAGTTCTTGGAAAGCAATACAATCAATCTACCTAACGCCACCCCTTTACCGGGAAGAACCCTACCCGTCCCATACGTTAAAACCAACCATTATGAAAACATATCCTGGGCTGCATGAGAAAGGTAGTGAAAAACGGGTATTTAACTATCGACACTGTCGGTGTAGAAGAGTGGTGGAAAATGCGTTCGGAATTATATCAGTCGTGTTCAGGGTACTAAGAAAACCTTTGTTGCTCGAACCTGATCGTGCACAAAAGGTTGTGTTGGTTTGTATCCATCTACACAACTTCCTCAGACGAAGCAAGTCGTCAAACGGAGCATATACCCCTTCAGGCACGTTTGATCGAGAGGACCCTTCAACAGGACAACTAATTCCTGGAAAGTGGCGAATTGTTGGTTTGCCATCAGAAAATCTACTTAGATTAAAGAAAATACCGAAAAAACCATCTGACATCGCAAAACTAGTAAGGAATGAATTTTGTGCGTATCTTAACAGCCCTGAGGGTTCAGTGACTTGGCAAAAGACGTACTAAAAGGCCATGGGGCATATGTCACTCACTACCATAAGTGGAAATCAATACGTTAACGTTAATTATAATACATTTTTATGAAACAATTCTTATAGTTTTTACATCTATTTAACAATATTACAATGCATATAGTCAAAATGTACAGAAAAGTGTGTCTTGTTGTATAAAAAGTAGCTTTGAATTATATATATTTCTTATAAGATAATTATTTGTGTTATTTTACTAACCTCGTTTCTCTCCAAGCCCACTTCACTCATTGGTCTGGGCACGGTTTTGTCCCTCAAAAACAATAGATGTTCGTAACCAAACCACTTTACTTTTGCGTTGGTTCCAGACCCACTTTTTTGTTTCTTGCTCTCTCGTTGAAATTGTCCTATCACTTTTGTCATCTTGTTCTTAACTTCAACTTCGTCATGCGTAGAGCTTGGCTAATTTCTGTCCAAGCACAGTTTTTTAAGTTTCTGTCTTTGAAGTCAGCATTGCTTGGGTCCCACAACACTGGGCGCTCTCGATACAGATCTATCAAATTGATCACTTGCTCCTGATTCCATTCACTTTCCATCATTAAAATAAACAAAAATACTTCACGTCAACAAAACAGCAAAACACACAAACTAACCTCTCTGTCTCCACATGTTTCGTCTGCTGCTGTAATTTGTTGAGGGGCCACTGGCGCACTCTGTGTAGCAGGATGCTGGGCAAGGGGGTTGCGGGGAAGAGAGGAGCCTGTTGTTAACAAAAGTTAACGCGCTAAAAGAGGCCATTAACTTTTGTTATTAACATTTGTTTAAAACATAACACATTTCCTTTGATCTTTACCGACTCTGGATGGATAACATAAATCTTGTTAATAACATGGAATTTTCTGTTGAAAACACGAGTTATTAACTTTTGTTAAGAGAAATTTTTTGGCGATTCAGCTAAGTTAATAACTTTTTGTTAAAAACTCGTGTTATTAACTCCGGTGTAAACGCGGCTTTAGGTGAACTGAAAAAAAAAGATATAGAGGTATGTATTAGATAAGAACTGTAATATATCGTAGAAATTATGGTAGGATACCAAAATGAAACATTTTTCTAACGTAATATATTGATATAATCAGAAAATTTCAATATAAGATTGATAATAAAATAGAAAAAACAAGATGGCGGCGTATATGAATTACGGTTGAAAATAAGATAAAGTATATCAATAAATTAAATTGAATGTTCATAAATTATTAATGAGTACAGTGATAAAAGGAAAGATTTCGAGAAAACTCACCAAAATTTCTTACACAAAAACTAAATATTTCAATAACAGAGCAATAACTAACCAAAATAACCACACTAACACAAATAAAGAATGACAACTTTTCAAATAAACAGTTACATAGACAAATAAAAATTGATGAAAGAGGGAATCGATTGGACTGAATAATTTTTGTTTATATATTGAAGTACTGGTTTATCAATTCATGATTCATATGCTGTATGTTAGGAATATTTAAGAATTTATGTTATATAAGGAGAATAATTAGAGTTCACATATTATAGAAGTAGAGAAAAATTATGAATTTTTTGGTTCTGTGAATTTAACCTTGTTTGGTAATGATTGGAACATTGAATGAAAATGAAAAATTATGACAAACAGTTTGAAATTTCATAATTATCATTATAAATAACTTTCCTCTCTCATCTTTCAAAATTAGTTTTTTTTTTAAATAATTTTTGGAAAATAGATGAAAATTGACGTTTCGATTAATGTTAAGTCTATCAAAATATAAGGTAAAACGCAAATGTTTATCTTTAGAAAATTATCGAAAAAACTAATTTTTGAACAGAAGAGACCCATTAGAAACATAAATATACATACAGAAAAGTCAAAACTGTATCTAACAGAGGTTTAGAACTTTAACAAAACATTGTCATGAAACATAATTTAATATGTTACACAAATGTTAAGCCTCAATGTTTATTATTTTAGAAATGATTTTTTTCTGTATATTAGTAATATTATTGTGTTAATTGAATATGACATTTAACTATTGGAGTATAATATTAATTGATATTTTTAAAAGTTGATAACTGACTATAATTGTAAAACGTTTTTTTTATAAGTTATTATCAATTTTACACAACATATTAAAGATGACATGGTGAGGAAAAAATCAATTTCAATATGGAAATATATATCATCTAATCTAGTTTCTAAAAAAGGAATTATATTCTAATGTAAATCTTATTTCAGAATCCTCAAAATGTACCTTTTTCACCTATAATTATTTCAATGAAAATATGTTATATCAATATTATAATCAATTATGTAATGAAATTACCAATTATAAAAATTATATAAAATTATTATCATAGTAATGAAATGGGATTTTTGGAACAATTGATAGTTCTACATCAAAAAATTTACTTCAGTACCTACTGAAACATGTTGTGGGACTAGGAATGGAAGGTTCAGTAAGCGTATTTGGTTGTATATCACAATCGTTTTCGTTATCAGTCTCGTCATTGTTGCTACTTTCATTAATATTTTCATCTTCTGAAGAATTTTCTTTTTCAATCCGGTTCAGTTCTCCTGATTCTATTTCATCTTCTCCGTCACTGTCTCTAGGTAAAGTTACACTTCGTCCTGGCAATATATTTAGTCTTTTACCTCTTGGTTTTTTGGTTTTGTTTGGTGGAGGTGTTAGATTTTCTTTTATTAAATCGACAAAACTTTGAGACCAAGCATCAGTGTCATTACCAGTGTCACTTTTGTAGTCGGGGAGTTTTTTTAACACCCTCTCTCTATCCAGTGGATATATTCCAGCCGATGCGAATCCCGCTGTAATATTGTCCTTTGACCGTAAGCCCAGTTTTTCAAAAGTCTCGTGTAATAAACGCGGAAAATCGCTTTTTTGAAAAACTCCTCTATTGGATGATTTCCAACGTCGTAAAACAGCTCTCCACTCGCCTTTTAGTGGTCTGAGGAACGCAACATCAAGTGGCTGGCACATGTGAGTTGAATTCAGTGGTATTAATATAAAATGAATATCATTTTCTCTGCACTTTTTTATGACATATGACGATATATGACTAGACAGGTTGTCACCGATTAAAACTTTTTTGACAAATACGGTAAAGCCACTTTTAGGAACCAGTCTTCAAAACAAAACTGGTCGAACCAGCCACTTTTGCTGCGATTGTACACTGCACCGGGAGGACGATTTTCGATCCATGTAGGGTACAAATGCTGAGCTTTGTAAACAATATATGGCGGAAGAATTTTCCCGGAAGCAGATCCAGCTACCATAACAGACACACTGGTTTTGGAACTATCCATTACAATGTCACAGTGTTTACTTCCTCTTTTTGTGACAACCCTGATCTTTCCAGGGTCGTCTGATAAATTTGTCTCGTAGTTAACTATTTGTTTACAAGGGACATTTTCCAGTGCTACTTGCAGTTCATCATAGTATGCATTAACGACTTCTGACGTCACTTCGGCTCGAGCTCTTTTGATATTACTGGCCAATCTCACATTCAATTCAGCATGCCGTTGTAAAAAAAGTTTGGCCCATTCCACTCCAGGTAGATTATTTTTAAAAATAGAAACAGTTGTTCCTTGTCTATCTAAATAATGCTTCACTAGTTTTCTTATGTCAATAATTTGTAAGAGAAAATTCTTCTCCTGTTCTTCACTTAAAGCTGTTTGCCCACCATATCGTTGAGTGCATTTAATGCCTTTAACATGATTATATAACGTAGATTTTGGAACGCTAAACATTTCGGCGGCCGCTCTTAGAGTCATTTTTCTTCTTTTTTTTTACAGCTTCCACAGCCTTAACCATCGATTCAGGTTTATAATTTTGGTAAGGCTTTGTTCCAAGCGGTCTTTTATACTTGCGCACCATTGTCCAACTTCACCCTGTAAGAGGTACATTTTTCCATAGTACGGCCCTGTTTCTCAATCAACGTTAAAAATGTGACCTTCAACACTTATTGTTGGTTAAATACATATCAAAGACTTTGCTGATAAAATTTCATGCACGAACTATTATAGAATAATTTTCCCCAGCAGTTTTAAAACAAGTGTTTTAAAATTGACAAATTTTATAACAATATTTCAGAATTTTTTTTTTCATAACTTACCGAATGCGTCCACACATAACCACGTTCTTACAAAGCCTGATGTGTATGGTTAACGCTGCAACCAATCACGCAACGAGACAATGTATCTCTTTGATTGCCTAGATATATATATATTTTAAATAGGTCCTTTGTCCAACTTGACCATAAAAGTCCAACTTAACCCCGGGTGACGGTACTTTACTAACATCTGTTAGTTGTTAATAAATTCTCTACGGATATTGAAAAAGTATTGATCAAGTTTAATGATGATTTCAATACAACTTACCAAATAATATTTTTTTTAAAAAACCAAAGACAACTACAGATATTTAACAACATATAGATAGAGGAAGTTGATTTGAATATAATATTTTTGTCTATTTATTAATGTATCGGTAAATGATTATGAAATTTTTGATTCATATACTGTGTGTTACGAATATTTGAGAACTTATTCGATATAATGAGGATAATTGAAGTTTACGAATCATTCTAATTAAATTCTACAACAAATTTGAAAAAGGTGAATAGAAAATATCTTATCTATATAGAAATAATTAAATGAATGATTATTATGTTTGATATTCGTTTTATGAGAGTAAAATATATTTTAACATTATTTTTTATGGAAATACGTTGTAATATTTCAATACAATACAGGAGAATCATCATAAGTATTGAATTATATTATGCATTTTTATATATAGAAAAATATATTTTGTATAGTGAATGGAAAAATCTAGTAATAAATTGATATTTTTGCATATGTTCTTGTTATTAATGAAAGTATGTCATTTTTAATTTGAAGACAAAAAAGGATGTATTACAATGAAAAGGTATATGTTACCAAAATAATCGGGACATTAAAAAAATACTCATTTTCCTATTCCAAAAAAGATATTAGTTTTTGATTCAAACATGTGGTTTTTTCGAAAATTCAATTTTCATGGATTTTCATGAATCTAAACCTCTCCACAATTTTTTTTAAACTGACAACTTTCTTAAAACGCCCATATCATTTGACACCCATGTGCAAAATTAGGTCACATTCGAAGAGAAAAGGTTTTTTCTCCATTGTCATTTCACAGCGGTAGATACCCTTAGAAAATGTCGAATTCTGTTCCAATAGCTCAAATTCAAAGCTTTATTACTCGCCTTGTATAATCAAGAAAAATAAGGTATATTTTGTCAATAACAGTACCTATGTCCTTCTTTCGATTTTCCTATAACCCAACGTTTCAATTCCTAATCTGCGAATAATATGAATTTTTATGTGGATTTTTTTGAGAAAAAAATTTGTCTCAACTCCGACCCCATATGATACGTGAATGTATGGGAAAGAAGAATTGCAACAGAACTGTCGAGTGAATTGGAGGTTTCCTCATCTTAAAAACAACGGCAATATTCCGAAAATTTCTCGGTTTTGTGCCAAAATATTGGAAATATGGTTTCGTTTGAAAGTATGTTGAATATAATCAAATATCATGTAATCGTCGCCGGAGATTTCAGAAAAAATATTAGGTTTTTTCTCCATTTTCATTCTACAGGGGTACCCTTCGAAATGTCGAATTCCGTTGCAAAACCTCAAATTCAAACCTCTATAACTTGCCTTGCGTAATCAAGAGAAAAGAGATATATTTTTTCTATGATAGTACCTATGGTCTTCATTCGATTTTTCCTCATTACCACGTTTCAGCTGGTGATCTGTAGATAATATGAATTTTTATGTGGATTTTTTTGAGAAAAAAAATTGTCTCGACTTCCACCCTGTATAATACACCAATACACCTATGTTTGGGAATGTAGAATTGCAATGGAACTGTGGACTGAGATTGAGGTTTTGTGAATAGATTGATGCCATAAATACCATGATAACTCTCATAGTTTCTAATTTATTCAATTTTATACAAAGGGATGACAACAATATTCCGAATATTTCTCGGTTACGTTCCAAAATATAGAACATATGGTTTCGCATCAAAAGTATGTATAGGAAATTATTGGATATCATGTATTCGTTGTCGGAGATCCTCAAAAACATATCATTTTTGGATCGGATCATGTGGTTTCTTCCGAAAATGCAATTTCCGTTTGTAAAATTCAAATTCAGAACGTCATAACTCGCCTTGTATAATCGGTATAAGAGCAGATATATTTTTCCTATGACAGTACCTCCGATATTCTTCAGATTCAATAATAATAAAACGCCTCAATTATAAAAGTCTGGAAATTATAAAATTTTTTGGTTTTATTTCCAAGAAAAAAAATACAATGATTAATCGACTCATTATTCTCAGTTCAATGGATTTATTATGAATATACATTGTTACTATTATACTTAATTGAAATTTCAAATTTTTTTGTTTTATTTTCAAGGGTAAAATAAGAAGAATATATTTTTTTCAGACAATATCATTGTTGTGCTTTCGGATTCTGTATATTTTCATATCATTATACCATAGACGTGGGACATATAATTTTTCAAGGGATATAATTTACAAAAAATTTAGAATCTTAATTCGAATAAAATTCAAATATTGTGGATCATATGATGGAAAAATTGGAACATGACGTATTTTATACGAAGGAGAAAAAAAAAATATTTTCTAAAAATTCTTCAAGTATGAGGAAAAAATTATTTTTTCCAAAATTGATCAGAACACTAGCAAACCCGGCGAACTCCGTTTCCCCCCAGATGGCTTCGTTTTATGTAACATTTCGTTTGGTGATTAAAAGATGAAGAAAAATTTTTTTTTTTTTTATATTTGACAAGGAAAAATTTTATTTCATTTCACAACAGTAATGAATTCATTTCGATTACAAAAATGAAGTGTTATTTAGTTGAACTTCTCTAAGTAAATGAAAGTGAATCCAAAGTAAATACTGAATCGAAGCGTTATACGTGTCCGCAAATTATCCGTTTCATTGAAGTACTCTTTGGTAAACCACATTTTCTGTTTTTTGGTCTGACGTTAACACAAACAAAGCGGATGGTATCCCAACTCGTGAACACGCAACGTATAACTGCCCATGTGAAAAACAATGATTTTCTAAATTTATCCCGCAAACACTAAGCGATTGGCCTTGCGACTTGTTGATTGTCATTGCGAACGCAAGGCGAACTGGAAATTGCATCGTTTGAATTCAAACGGAAGATCAGTCGGAATCATTGGTATTCGAGGAATACATACATTTTCACCTGAGTTGCAAAGTCGTGGTGGATTCAAAAATTCAAAAAGTCGCCGCAATTCCAGATGATGCTAACGCTAAAGCTATGTCACATCTTGATCGAATAGTGGCCAAAATCAATGAAATGACAAATGTTTTCCCTGTTCCTCCAGGTGCGTCCAGGAAGAATAGACCACCAGTATTATTGTCCACTGCTTGCATTAATGTTTCGTATCCTTTTTTTTTGCTGTTCATTCAGCAACGGCACATTATTTCGAACGAATTCCTGCAATGTATCAACATTGTATTGCAGCTCTCGATTTAATTCTTGGTTGAATGCATAGTGCATCGATCGATTTGGCGCAATCATTCCTACTTCAATCAGTAGCTTGTTTGCAATAGTCAACCATTGATCCTCAATCAGAATCAATCCTTCATTGTAGATTTCATCGGTTATTTGGATGTCAGGATTCTTCGTTTGAATGCGCAAGCGATGCAAGATATCTTCACATATGTCGTCTTTGTATTTGTTCCATAACTGAATTGGTTGTGAAGGAAAACATGTGGTGATGATAATTGCGAACAGCGTTCGTATTTGATGAAACAACTGAATCCGCAAGTGTTAAATCCCAATGAGAATCGTTCTCCAGCAAACCTAATAGTTGACATGATTCTCGATATGTTTGGCATTGGTGGCTATTTACAGTTTTCAAATGCGCAAATGATTTTGGTCCACGTACATTTACCAACTGCGGTCGCAAATAAAAACATTCATCATTTCTAGAATGAACAATATACATGCGACCTAGTGCATCAGTGGAAAACACCTGTGGCCAATCTGGAACTGGGGTTCCTTGTTTGCGACGTTGGAATTTCTTTGTTGATTGATTCCAAGTGTAATACTTGGGCATTTCATCGTACATCAGCGTCGCTGCGAATGGATCTGCTTCACACATTGCAAAGAAGCTAGTCAATGTTGTCGATGGTGGTCTCTCAGCTCGTTGTGCCGCATTAGCTTCAGTGAAGTAAACTCTTTGGTCATTTTCCAAATGCACTGCTAAATGTACAACTGTGGGATATCTTTCATGAATTTGAAATGACAATAATCGCCACAGTGCTTCATTAGTACTGACGTATCTGCCCATTTGGAAGTTGCTGATTTCGTCATTCGCATTTTCCGACGCAATACCAAACACAGCCATGTCGCTGCCTTTTGTGACGTACTTGCACAAATATTTGATTGATTTGGCCGAATGACAACTCTCAACGTTTGCATGTGTTTCGAAAATTCGTGATAGCAGCGGGCAATGTGGTACAATGAATTCATTTCCGATCTCAATCTCTTGATTTTGAACTTTAACTTTGATAGTTCGCCCATTATCTTCTTTTGAACGCCGACGATAAATTGGACATCCATCGTTCCCTGTGACTGTTTCAGCAACTAACGGTGGCGGATATCGTTTTGTGCACTTTCCATCAGCCATGCAAGGCGATAATGGATTTAATGCACCGCACGGTCCATGCACCATCTGTGTCGTCACAATGTCGTGTAGATGGGGATCAGTGACTGGATCAGGAATTTCAGCGATATGATGTCATTCACTTCATTTGAATGTAATTTGTTCAGAAACCAAATTAGGATATGAGCATGCGGTAGTCCACGCTTCTGCCATTCCACCGAGTACATATAACAACGTGTGTCACCAAAAACTCGATATTTAGTAAGCACATCCATCATAACCTTGAGTTTTTGCTGAAATACTCTGGCGATTATGTCATGGCAATCTTGCGGTTTTTGGCCCGGTTCCAACTCACGTTCAATTTCCGTCCACTTCGGATTGCATGTGAATGTAATAAATAAATCCGTAGTTCCATAATTTCGCACGTACGTCATAGCGTCTTGAGCGTATTCGTGCATGTGGCGTGGGCTTCCGATATAAGATGATGGGAGAATCGTCAGACGTCCAATATTCTGAACATCACCATCTGAATGAATAGCATCACGCAAGTGTATATAGTCCTCAGATCGTAGCTTTGCCTGATTGAATCGGATGAACGCTAAACGTTCTGTCTCGACTTTGACATACATGTCGACAGCGAATTGCTGGAATAGCCGACGGCACTTCAGAATGACATTCTCCTCATGTGCATGAATCATCATACGATACGCATGGTAATTCATTACGCTTAGATTTTTATTCGTTGATACGCCTGAAAATGCAAAATTAAATGAATTGTTAATGGAAACCAATAATAGAAATTGTAATTGGATCGACCATCTTCAACGCGATGTCGTATCCGTCTTGCCCTTGCCAATAAATGATTGGATATTGTAACGCATCGTACAAACGATGTGTCCCGTTTACACGATGCATGATATTGCTTCTTCGCTGAACGACAATGTCGCGATTTATTTGGATCGCCAACAATAATTGCATCAACATCATTAACGGTGGGTGCATAGAATCTTCGCACATGTTCACCTGTTGGGGTACAATCAGCTCTTATGACAAACTTGTGTGTATCCGATGGCATTCGTTCATATGCTGTTTTGAACATATTAACCACAGCATTATTAGCGTGAAAAAATGCTTGCAACTGTTCAATAATTCGTCTCTTTAACTGTTGTGTTCCCTGTATATTGCACCGCACATTCAGCTGATCCACCATCGACGAAATGAAATGTATTTGCAGAAATTGATGCGGTTCATCTGGTGTTGGCACTATTGAACCATGCAAAATGATATATTTGTCCTTGTATCTGTAATTTCAAACAATCATTTGTGTAGTGTAGTGTGTGGTGTATATGTAGTTGTTATGTGTTGCAATTCATTGTGTTGGTGTGAGTGATTGGTTATGTGTGTTGTATCTTTTACTTTGCAAGTCGCCATGAAGCCGCCTTCTCGAATGATATTAGCTTCAAAGGAAGTCATGCGAAAGCAGTTATTGTATTCAAGGATGTGTTGAAGAAAATGGCTGGAATCGGGATCACTTCCATCGAACAATGGTTTCAGTGGCTGTGGTGTAAGTAATGGATCCAGTTTGTCTTTTCCACTTGCGCAGCACAATCCAGCCGTTTCTCTTTTGAACTTTAACGCATTGTAATATCGGCATATAGTCGTCATTGGTCTAATATCTATATTTTCATCATCACTGTAGTTCGCAGTGGGATCATATTGGAATGCCAAGCGATTGTATGATGCCAATGATCTTCGTGTGCTCACGCATTGTCTCAATCGGGCATTTTCTCTTATTATATCTTGTCTTTCTTCGCTTAAGTTTTGTGAATACACTTGTTGCTGGCCTGCATGTCTTGTTCGGAGGCGGACTATGGACAGAGTGGTGAATTTAACCTCAAATGCACAATCCACATAATTTACACAGTTCAACTTACCACCTTAAAGACAAATGCCTGCTCTTGAAATTGAATAAAAATTTACACAATACACGTGATTGATTTGATGGTTTCCAATTGAAATGTTAGGAAACGAATAACTTATTTTTTTTACTTTGCTTCACAATTTCACAGTGAACACAATACCGGTTTGTCACATGAAATTAACTGAGCAGAGAACAATGAATAGCTGTCAAACAATGTATCGGCGCAATCTACTTAAAATATTGGTTTGTAGTACATGCTATGTATCAGAGATGGCGCTGTATGTGAAAAAAGATTTTCCCGCTTTCCTGTTGAAATTTTTTCTGAATTTTCTTTGCTATAAACCTCACGGAGCCCGAGACCTTTCCAATGAATGCAAAACCGTGGAAATCGGTTCGTGAGTTATAGCGTCAGGAAGGAAAACCCGACTTATTTTTATATAGTAGATAGAAAGTCTTATCACGCATGTACTCTATATTCGGAATTTTGTGAAAATCGGCAGTAGTTTACTATTTTTTAAACGACAAAAACCAATACTTTTGGTGTTTTTTTTTATCCATGTTATTGGAATTCAATGGTAAAACTGATATTATCATTGGCTTCCTCATCCCCGAAAACCCCTTATCTCAAATTCTTAGCCAAATCGCGGAACAAAATTTAAGAACCCCTCCTTATCCGGTCCTAATGAAATTGTCGAAATCAGTTTTAACAATTTACACCTAGTTTTGGAAAATTTTTATGATCGGAACCGTTCTTCTGGCCATATTTTACCCCTCCTCACAAATTTTCATCCAAATCGGAGCATCTTGAAAATTTGCTATTTAGAGCCGTTCCTTGTACTAGTTAACACGAACATGAGCTGGGTTTTTGAAGAGGAAGGAGACGTCGTAGAAAAAAAAAAATAAAGAAACCGTTGTGTAGAGAACCAAAAATAATGAACAATGAGATAGCTTCGGACCCCCCAAAAAAATCTTGAGGGGGGTAGGGGGCGGCCCCCCTTTTCAAAAATTTTTGTATACTCATCTGGTTATACTTTATGATGAAGGGCTAAAAATATTTCGAGCCTATTTCAATTATAGGCACTCAAAATCCGGGCCTCCGGACATAATTTTTTTCGTTAGCCGAAATACTCGAATAGAAACATGTCGAACATCCCGTGAACGTAGTCCTCTCCAGCTCTGAGCAATCCAAATCACCTATGAGAGTGGGGAGTTACGTCAATGAACATTGTTTATTAAGCTTTATTGTATAACGCCGACGACGCACTTTGTAAAACATATAAATATTGTAAACCTGTAATAAATTCAGATTCTGTTTTTTGTCAATGTATTGAATAAACGTTTCTCGGTGTGTAATTCCTTCTTAATAACGCCTTCTCGCAGTTCAGCAACGTAATTGGCGCAGTCAATAGGATATTTAGGAAATTTAACGTATCGCACGGGAAATATTTCGTTTCAACGATTAACCGAAATATTCGAATTTGTGTTCAGAAACTGTAAATTCGAGTGCATATCGAAGAACTGCAGATAGTTCGAGTGGACATCGAGCAATTCCAGCGGTTTCAGTGGACGACACCAGTGAAGAACTTCAGAAGAGCTAGGAAACGAGGACCACGATTTTCCTGGGCTAAGAACTAACATCGTTCCAACCTTTAGGACCCCTAGAATATGATAGCTTTAGTTCTAACGTAAGTGCTGATTATTATTTCCTTTTTCCACATCTAATAATTTAGTAGTATATATATATATATATATATATATATATATATATATATATATATATATATATATATATAATCGTTAGTATATTTTGATGAGCGAATTTGAAGTAGAAAACATAAGTATATTATTTGAAAGCATTTTAAGTTTTCGACCAAGCGAGGATAAAAATTTTGAAAATAGTTCTAGTGAAAATAGTTTAGAAAATATAGATTTAAAAATGACTACATCAGGTACGAACTACTTAAATTATATTTAGATTCAATTCCAAATTTTGATGGAAACCCTCATAAGCTTAATATATTCATAGGTAATTGTTATATTAATAGTTTTATTTCTGCGTTTGCTAGTAATTCAGATAATGCGTTAAACACATTTTTACTTAGAGTTATTATTGGAAAATTAACAGGTAGAGCTCAAATATTAATTGGTTCGCGCACAGAATTAAAAACATGGGATGAAATCAAACAAGCTTTAAATTTAAGTTTTGGAGATCAACGAGACATTGACTGTTTAGTTCAAGATCTCATTAACCTAAAACCATTTAAGAATGAAACCCTTTATAATTTTGGTATGCGATGCCAAGATTCCAGGAGCCTCATTATTTCTAAATTAAACACTTTACATTTAGACTCAAGTGAAAAACGTTTACATCTCAGGAACTACGATAATTTAGCTTTAAAAACTTTTGTTCGTGGTTTACCTTTACCTATACAAACTAACATACGTTTACGATCACCTGACAGTCTAGAAAAGGCAATGAGCTTAGTTGTAGAAGAAGAAAACTTTTTGAACTCTACCCAAAGATCAAGTAATTTGAATTCAAATGTGTCATTCAAACCTAGTTTGAGGGTTACACCTACTAGAACACAAAATATTAACCATTATCCCACAAATCATAACAATGTACAACCATTTCAACCACCCCGTCCAATAATTCCACCTAATTTAATAACCCATCCTCCAGCATCATACCCATCAAGGTATACACAACATTCTCCTACAAATCCGTTTTACAGTAATTGGCGTCCAAATAACAATTATCCAACTCAACGTCATCCATTTTTCACAAACCAAAACTACAACCCGATACAAAGACCCTCACAATCACCACAGAATTTCAATCAACCTCAAAATATTCGTCCTAATAATCCGCAATATAATCGTCCAAATAATTCACAAGCTTTCAAACCAGAACCAATGGATATCTCTTCAGGAAATACTGTAGTTAAATCCCATTCGAGACCCAAATTCACATCTGCAGAACTTTTCAATCAATCTGTAGATAATTCTGATTCTCATGATCAATTTTATTCAGAAAATCCAAACTATTATGAAAATATCGACGACGCTAATATAAACAATTATTATATACAGGAAACAGAACATTCTTATGTAGGTAATCCGAAGAATTCCAAAGATTTTTACACAGATGCTCACATTACAGAAATATCAAATAATCAGACTCAGGATTTTCATACTCTCACGAGCCCAAGCAAGGTAACTTAATATATGTGAATGCATTAAAAACAAATCTGCCATTTATAGAAATTCCAGAAATAAATGCAAAATTTTTAGTTGACACAGGAAGCTCAAAGTCACTTATAAATCCGAAACTAGCGTATAAATTTTATACGAATTACATATTTAATGAAAATTTTAATATTCAAACTGCTCATAATATTATTTATCACGACGAGGTAGCGTATATTCCATTGTTCAATATTTTTAATCTACAAGAGCCTCACAAATTTTATCTTTTCAAGTTTAGTGAAAAATTTGATGGAATCATAGGCATAGATTTACTTAAACAATTAAATGCTAGTGTTAACCTCAGTAAAATGCAAATTATTACTCCTAATACAATTATTCCTCTAATATTTGGTACAGACGCTAATAATAATATAAAAAGTTATTCTCGTACTCAAGAAGCTGTAAAATTACCAGTTAATCATAAAAATGGCATTGGAATATTAAATTACGAAAAGCTAGGTAATGGCCTTGAAACGCCAAAAGCATAAGTAAAAATATAGTCAATAATTTTGCAATAACCACAATATTAAATTCAAATGAGAACCCTGTCAAGCTGAATATTCATGAGCCTTTTAATATTGAACCCTTGAATTTAGTTGAAGTGAATTTTTTAGACAAACTGGAAGTAGAATCAGAAATAAACTTAGGTAATTCCAATGATAATAAATTGAAAGAAAATTTAAAAAATATAAGATTAGATCATTGTAATAGAGAAGAAAAGGAAGCATTAAGAAAACTTTGTTATGAATATAGAGATATTCTTTATTGCGAAGGCATTCTTAAGTTTTACTAACGATATCAAACATAAAATTAAGTTAACCGACGATAGTCCAATATACACTAAATCTTATCGGTTCCCGGAAATTCATCGAGAGGAAGTGAAAAAACAAATAAGAAAAATGCTGCACGAAGGTATTATAGAAGAATCTACTTCACCGTTTTCTGCACTCATTTGGATCGTACCAAAACGATCAGATGCTTCCGGCAAGGAAAAATGGAGATTGGTAATAGATTACCGCAAACTAAATGAAAAAACAATTCAAAACCGTCATCCAATCCCAAGAATAAGTGAGATTATGGATAGACTAGGAAGAGCTAACTATTTTACATCCTTGGATTTAGCTAGTGGCTTCCACCAAATCGAAGTTGACCCCGAAGACGTACCCAAAACTGAATTTAGACAAGGTCACTTACAATTCAAGAGAATGCCTTTTGGACTCAAGAATGCCCCATCCACATTTCAAAGCGTAATGGACAATGTATTACGAGGACTTACTGACGAAACCTGTATTGTTCACCTTGACGACATCCTAATTTACAGTACTTCTCTTCAAGAACACACACAAAGAGTTAAACAAGTATTTGACAGACTGAGAAAATTTAACTTAAAGATACAACTTGACAAATCCGAATTCCTTCAAAAATCAATAGTATACTTAGGTCACATAATTACCCCCGAAGGTATAAAACCTAATCCTGAGAAAATTTCTGTAATCAAAAACTCCCCGATTCCCAAAACCCAAACCGAAATCAAAAGTTTCCTTGGACTTCTTGGATATTACCGCCGTTTCATACCAAATTTTGCCAAACTGACCAAACCAATGACTAAATGCTTGATAAAAGGAATGCGAATAATTCATGACAAGGAATTCAATGACTCTTTTCAAAATTGCAAAGAAATTTTAACAAACGATCCTATATTACAATATCCAGACTTTTCCAAACCAATGATTCTAACAACCGATAGTAGTAACTATTCCCTTGGAGCATTATTATCACAAGGTACCGTTCCAAATGATAAACCTATAGCTTCACGAACCCTGAATGATTCAGAAATCAATTACTCTACGATTGAAAAGGAATTACTTGCAATCGTATGGGCTTGCAAACACTTTCGACTCTATTTGTACGGACAACAATTTCACATATATACTGACCACAAACCCCTAACCTGGCATTTCAAGTTAAAAGAACCCAACTCAAAATTAGTGAGATGGCGTTTGAAATTAGAAGAATACGACTATAAAATATTTTACAAACGCGGATCTTCAAATGTTGTGTCTGACTGTCTAAGTATAATACAAATTAACGCTTTAGAAACTGATTCAATTATTAATAACCCCGGTGACATGACGAAATTTTAGATTTCTTACGAGAGTTCGAAAACTCTTTAGAACAAGAAAACAATTCTATCAATGAACGAAATCAATCAAAAGTAAATATTATCTCAGACGTACAAATACCGCCTCCTAAAAATACCACTAGTATACCTCCAAATTTACGAGACGAACTCAATACACCCGAACCTAACTGGACGAAACCTTCCACCCCTAAATCCAATTCCTCAACTATTCATTCAGCTTTTGAAACCACTAACCAAGGAATTCCTATATTAGATGAAATTATTAATAACAAAGTTCACCAAATTTATATCAAAAACTAAACATTTCTCAAGATACATTCGAAAATCACAAGATTACGAAAGTTAAAATTCCAGAAAATGGCAACGAACGTTGTATATTCGAATTTTTAGTAGAAAACACAGATCTTAACTACACATTCTATCTCTATTTTAACAAAGACAACATGTATCATGATTTTAATAGAGTTTATTGGAAACATTTCTCTTCAAATCAACCAAGACTTATCAAATGCACTAAATTAGTTAATACGGTATCAGATGAAGAAGAACAGATCCTTTTACTCAGAAATTACCACGAAAGCAAAACCACACACAGAGGAATTCAAGAAACCTTCGAAAAATTAAAAATAAGTTACTATTGGAAAAATATGAAAAAATCGATTACTAATTACATTAATTCTTGCGCAATTTGTCAGAAAAATAAATATGCTAGAGAAAAACCTTATGTTCCGCTAATGTTAACCGAAACTGCATCAAAACCATTCCAAATTATACACATCGACGTTTTTGTTTACAACGGAAAATCTTATCCAACCTTAACAGATGCATTCACAAAATTCGCACAAGCAATGGACATTCCTTCTAAAACAGCTGTTATAATAAGTAAAGCTCTAATAAAATATTTTACATCATTCGGAGTACCACAATTAATTGTTTTAGATAAAGGTACAGAATTCCATAACGATACTATTAAAGAACTTTTGGCATTACACAAAATTAAAATACATGCCACCACAACTGGTCATCATGAATCCAACTCCATAGCTGAAAGAGTTCATTCAACCTTGATTGAACATCTTAGAATACTACGAGAACTTTACCCCGACGAAGATGATTTAATGGATTACGCAATAATAGGGTACAATAATTCTATACACAGTTCTACAAGTTTCACCCCTTTTGAACTTACCTTTGGTTATACAGATTCTAGAAACCCAAACGAAATTTTTATACCCCAAATTTTCTATAATGACTATGTAGACAATCATCGAACAAAGTTACATGTTTATAAAGATGTACAAGAAAAATTAAAAACAAATAAGAAAAAAATTTTACAAAAACGAAATACTAACGGTCATTCGAATAGTGAATTCAAAATTGGTCAAATTGTATACAAGCATAATCCCAAAAAACGAAATAAAAAAGACAAACGTTTCCTAGGTCCTTTCGAAATTACTCAAATACTTGACAGAAATCGTGTTGAAATTTCTGGAAAATTACTTAAACATAAAAAACTTAAAGCACATAAAGAAATTGTTCACATAAATGAACTAAAAAAACCTCCCATTTCAGTTTCCTCTTTTGGACCGCTGAAGGAAGATTAGATGCACCCAAATTCCATAACCTAAACGATAATCCTGGCCTCCTACCCTTACGACTAGGCACTGCTCATATACAAACCGACTTTTGGACTTTCATACATGTTTATGACATTACAAATATAACTGATCACTTTCTAAATTTAAAGGACCAATATGATAACCTATACGACTATTTTTCAAGTCATCCTAGCATGTTCAACTTCACAAAGTACTTTGATAACTCCTACCACATAATTCGAATAATAGAAAATAAAATCACTTTACAAATAGAACAATTAAACCCATTATGGGGAAAACATGCGAAACGATCTCTTTTTGACGGAATTGGCTCAGCAAAAAAATTTATAACAGGTAATTTAGATCAAGAAGATGCATTCCGATATGACGAAGTTATTAAAACCTTATCTAATAATCAGAATAATATCAAAACATTACCTACACATCAAATTACATTACTAGAATCATTTATTAAATCATTCGAAAATAATTCCAGAATACTATCCCGCAATCAAGAAACATTGAGCTCACGTATTAATGATTTGAAAAAAAGAATTAAGGAATATGAGAACAGAAATGATAGAAACTTACCATTTCTTTTCAATTGAACAAATTGTTTCCTAATTTTCGACCAGTTTTCAAATCATTTATGACATACTCGACAGAATAGTAGTGGCTATAAGCTTCGCAAAAATGAATACTCTCCACAATTCTATAGCAAATCCAAATGAAATACTTTCAGAGATAATATCAGTTAAGAAAAATATTGATGAAAATAACAAGTTTCCATTTGAAACATCGTTGAATAATATTTTATTATGTAAAAAAATTATCAAAATTAAAAGTTACAGTAAATATAATAGTATTACTTTTATATTAGAAATACCGATTGCAGAGTTTCTTGAATATAACTACTATCACCTTTACCCCTTACCTACACCTTCAAACCAAAATTTCAAACTCATACTACCCCAATCCAAATTTCTCCTTTTAAATGAGCACAACTATGCCTCTACGAACTCTGAATGTCAAGAAATAATTAAAGAAGAATTCATCTGCCGAGGACTACAAAGAAGAACAATATCAAGTAACTCTCCTTGCGAAGTCCAGTTATTGAAATACTCTCAATCTACCAATAATTGCCGAGATATCCCGTCTACCATTAGTGAAGTCAAAATTCAGAAATTAGAAACCGACTATTGGATTGTGATTACCCCGTATAGCGTTATAGTCAAACAAAACTGCAACAAAGACATTACAAACTTTCCTGTGAACGGTAGTTATCTAATCGAACATAACAACGAATGTGACATTTTAATAAACAACTTTCATCTAAAAACTATTAAATCCAGAGTGCCTAAATATAAAAACATTGATTTACTGACCTGAAACCTGTGCATTTGGATTCAATCGATCTTAACGAAATGAACAATGTCATGAGTGCTATTCAAGAAGATAAAAAGTCAGCTAAGAAGATAAACTCGTTACCCATTCATTTTCAAAGTATAAGTTTTTATTCAATTTTATTATATCTTATAGTTACAGCCTGCATTATATACCTAATAATTAGAATAAGAAGAAAGAAGAACCAACCCGAAAGGGAGTCAACAAACGAAGAAGATGTTTTGAAAAATTTTCCTCTAATGCCGAACTCTGGTCCATCCCCATAGTTCTCTCTTAGGGTGGAGGAGTTACGTCAATGAACATTGTTTATTAAGCTTTATTGAATAACGCCGACGAGGCACTTTGTAAAACATATAAATATTGTAAACCTGTAATAAATTCAAATTCTGTTTTTTGTCAATGTATTGAACAAACGTTTCTCGACGTGTAATTCGTTTTAAATACGCCTTCTCGGAGTTCAGCAACGTAATTGGAGGAAATTTTTGGTACTAAATTTTTTTCTCCAATTATGATTCTCCATCCATCTATGTGATTATTTTTGCCAGCTAGCGTCATCAAAAAACTGGCACGGTTCGCTATTAATGGTAGGACTAGTTAGAAGCGGCCGCGACATCGCGTCTTCTCCACCTCGGAATTTGAATTTTATATTTCACTCTATATATATATATATATATATATATATATATATATATATATATATATATATATATATATATTGTTATGGTATGATAATAGTGTGTAATGTTTATTTTTATAAATTTTATTTTAAATAAAATCAGATTTTAATTTGGGCGCCATTAATAATTATTTGAATTTCTTTATTTTATTATGTTATTATTATTTTTTTTTATTCTCAGGGTATTATATTGTGAGGTCAAATTAAAAAATTTTATTGCGATAAATTGTTATGGTTATAAGGTCAGATTATAATAGTTTTAAGACCGGGTCTGTTCTTTATAATGAATAAAATATTCAAAATATACAATTTCTTAACTAGCTATTACAATTATTTTATTTTACAAACATTCATTCATTCATTCATACTCATAATTACACTCATAAAACTAAATTATATGGAAATATGAACTCAAATATTATATACTAAAGGAAATACTTAAACTTAATAGAACAGTACCTTAAGTGTTTGTTATGTTGTATTTTTAATTTTTTAATTGGAAATTGTTACGGCCTTGCAGAATAAACAGATACTCCGCTGTAGTTCCACTCCTGTTCTTTTCCTTTTCACAACTTCTTTATCTTGGAAATTGTCCCTTTGTGAGTATTCTCACTTATTTCACTTTATTTAATTGTTGTCACTAATTTCTTATTACTACACTTATACAATTATTAATTATCAATCCTTTGAATATTTTATGCCTTTTTTATCAAGATTTTAATTTTTTTTAAATTTCAATTAAAATTATTTTACTCTTTTTTCTCTTGCCAAAAAAATTTTTTTTCTCGTTGTTGATTTTTTTCTTCATTCTTTTTTTTTTAAAACAAACTTTTTTTTTTCTTTTAACCAATGATATTTATTTTAAAAGTTAGTTACTAAATTGTCATTTCTAAATTTTTAAATTATTGTGACTTTATTCAAATAATATATGATTATACAGGATTTGTCAAAATTAAATAATAATTTAGAATATAGTGTTGGCCAAAACTTAATATAAAGAATGTTATTTATCCAATTGTCGTCGCCGACGTTCTTCGCGCACCCTTTCTCCGACGGTTTTATAAGCTTGCATATATTTATCACATGCCCGTAATGATTCTTCTACTATTCTCAAGGTAGCCGGAGACATTCTAGATTGTAAAAATTCGTTACGATGTTCGAGCGCCTCTTCGCTATCGAGAAAATAGTAGTGATTCAAAGTGGGATTCCTAAGATCTTGAGATTTCGGTATCCCACCGAGCATATGATAAATTTGTCCGCAAATACTAAAGCAACAATGTCCTTGTTCCCCTCGAAAATCAACACTAGGCTGACTGGTTTTAAAAGAAGCCATCGCAAACAAACTGTTGATCGAACGAATTTCTTGTCTAAACTCTGCCGAAGTAGAGTACAAATTTTTTATTGCCCTTGGCCATTGACTCAAATTCGGAGAGTGTAGGCCCCGACCTTGCAACAACTCAAACGGACGTTTTTGCGATTTTTCTTCTCACCAACAAAAAATAGAGCATCACAGTGAGGACAAATTTCATTTAGCGGACCCATATGAAATGGATTCTCACCGAGTTGCTCTAATTGTTGGTTGTTTGAGTCATTGCAATACGATGAGTCATTCGTAACGGTACAACAGCGTGTCTGCGACGTCTTTGTCTTTGCTGAGATGATTGTCGAACGGGAATAGAAACAGGAGGTGGCATCAGTTTATTGTCGGACAATTCCGGTTGTATGGAAATTTGCAAGTTACTGACTGACAAGGAGGTACGACTTATTGAACTTCTTTGAGAACGTATCGAACGTTCAGTCAAAGGAAATCGAGAAGTCATAGTATTATTTGCCAGATCAGTATAAAATCGGACCAAAGATACAGTAAGATAGCGATTTTGATTTTGAATTCTTCTACTACTTCTTTTAATGTAATTGAAGTTTTGTGAACATAATTTTTTTTTCAATGGCATTCTTAAAAAATAGATTTATACTTACTAATAATTTATGATTATTTTTATAATTTCTTGAAATCTGTAAAATGGGAAAAGTAATATATTTTTTGTATATTCGAAAAAGAATAATAATTAATTTCATAATTCCTAGTATAATATTATATATATTGTTATGGTATGATAATAGTGTGTTGATGTTTATTTTTATAAATTTTATTTTAAATAAAATCAGATTTTAATTTGGGCGCCATTAATAATTATTTGAATTTCTTTATTTTATTATGTTATTATTATTTTTTTTTATTCTCAGGGTATTATATTGTGAGGTCAAATTAAAAAATTTTATTGCGATAAATTGTTATGGTTATAAGGTCAGATTATAATAGTTTTAAGACCGGGTCTGTTCTTTATAATGAATAAAATATTCAAAATATACAATTTCTTAACTAGCTATTACAATTATTTTATTTTACAAACATTCATTCATTCATTCATACTTATAATTACACTCATAAAACTAAATTATATGGAAATATGAACTCAAATATTATATGCTAAAGGAAATACTTAAACTTAATAGAACAGTACCTTAAGTGTTTGTTATGTTGTATTTTTAATTTTTTAATTGGAAATTGTTACGGCCTTGCAGAATAAACAGATACTCCGCTGTAGTTCCACTCCTGTTCTTTTCCTTTTCACAACTTCTTTATCTTGGAAATTGTCCCTTTGTGAGTATTCTCACTTATTTCACTTTATTTAATTGTTTTCACTAATTTCTTATTACTACACTTATACAATTATTAATTATCAATCCTTTGAATATTTTATGCCTTTTTTATCAAGATTTTAATTTTTTTTAAATTTCAATTAAAATTATTTTACTCTTTTTTCTCTTGCCAAAAAAATTTTTTTTCTCGTTGTTGATTTTTTTCTTCATTCTTTTTTTTTTTAAACAAACTTTTTTTTTCTTTTAACCAATGATATTTATTTTAAAAGTTAGTTACTAAATTGTCATTTCTAAATTTTTAAATTATTGTGACTTTATTCAAATAATATATGATTATACAGGATTTGTCAAAATTAAATAATAATTTAGAATATAGTGTTGGCCAAAACTTAATATAAAGAATGTTATTTATTTTATTGTGATAAACTGCTCTAAATAACCGAATAACAGAACTGAACTTATTGCTTTATTTATATCTTATTATTATTTCATAATTTATTTTGAATATATTCATACCATAACAACATTCCCAAAATTTGTTTTCTTGATTTATTTTATTTATAAAAGAAATAAGAAAACCAAATTTTAATTCTTCTTTATATTTCTTGCATCTAAACAAAGTCTCAATTCTCCATTCTTTTTTAATATCACAACAATAGGATTAATGTATTGTGAGTTGCTTCTTTCTATTATTTTATTTTCCAATAGTTCTTTTATACATTTTCTCACTTGATCTTTATACTTGTATGGAATAGGATAAGTTTTAGCTTTGAAATTCTTAATATCTTCATTGACTTCTATTTTATGTACATAATCTTTCGCAATTCTATTTTCCTTTGAAAATAAATTATTATATTTATTCATTAACATTTTTATTTCTTCTTTTCTGTCCTCTGGACAATCCATTATAACTTCATCTTCCCCTTCTTCTTCATCATCATAATTTTTTTTCAATTCTTCCTTGTACATATTATTAACTACTTTACCTTCTTCATTCAAAGCTATTATTTCAAAGTTAATCCATGTTCCATCCAATTTTAATCTTCTTTCTTCAATATCTATTATGGCTTTATGTTTTTCTAGCTCATCATATCCTATTATTATTTCTGTCTCAATATCTGGAGCAATTAATACTTGTAAATTAAATTCTTTTCCCTTAATATTAGCATTTATATTTATTAATCTATTAATTTCACATATTTTCTTTGAATTAGCACCTATTAAATTTATTTTTGGGATTTTAATAATTTTATTTGTAGGAATATTTAATTTATCAACAAAATTTTGATTAATTATTGATGCTTCTGATCCAGTATAAATAAGTAATTTAGCTTCTAAATTGTTAATTAGCCCATTTATAATAATTAAACTATTATTCCCATCTGTGTCTATATTTTCATTTATTTTTATGAATTCATTTGGATTTTCATATTTACAAATATATAGATTTTGTTTATTTGATGTGTGCGTATTTAAAAATTTTCATTGTCATTTATTTGTTCAGTTGTCTTTTATTCCAATAATTATTTTGTGATAATTTTTTTTTTCTGGCAGAAAACCATATTAACGCATGATTTTCTAAATGATCTCTTATTATTTCCTTTATGTCTTCAATATTATTTATTCCTCTTATTCGATTTTTCAAAATTCTTATGAATATTTTTGGATGCAGTTTTTTAATATTTCCATCAAATTTTTGACTAGTTGCTCCATAAATTGTTTTTATTCCTCCAACATATTCCATACTCATTCCTTTTTTCTCAATTTGTTCTATTTTTCCTTGTATGTTCTCTATTTCCATTTTAAATTCCCTTTTTGTTTTATAATTCTCTTCTTCTGCTATCTTAAAATTAATTTTTATTTCTTTGTTCATCTCTTCCTCCATATCTTGTATATTTTTATTCGTTTTCATTATTTCTCTATCTAATTTCTTTATCTTCTCAGTATTTATTTCTATTTTCTTACTATTCCCACCTATTTCCATTTTTAATTCATTTTCATTTTTCTTAATATTTTCCATTTCTCTAGATTGTATGTTTTTCACTTCCATTAATCTTCCTAACATTTCATCTGGAATTTCTTGTTTTGTCTCTTGTATTTTGTTTTCAGCATAGCTTCTTACTTCTTCCAATTGTTTTCTCATATCTTCTATTTTCTCTTCCATTCTTTGACTATTTGTATTCATTTCTCGTTCTTTAGATTCATCCATTTTTTTTATCATAATCTGGAACATACTCATTATATCCATCCTCTCTTTCTTTTTCTGTGAATTTTCTGCTGTTTGATTTTCTATCATTTCTTCTGTTTCAGTTCTCTCTGTTTCTTCATTATGGTCTTGTTCCATATAATGTACTTGGAAATCACCCATTCCATGTCTCCTTTCTTCTTCATCTGATTCTCCTTCTGCTCTTATTTGTTTCCATCTCTGAGTGTCATTCCTTTTTCCATTTTTCTTGTTTAAATTTGTTATTACTGTAAACTCTTCAATGCCAAATTTTGTTATGTCCAATTTTTTTTTATGCCCAATTTTTATATATGCCCCACGTTGGGCGCCATATTGTTATGGTATGATAATAGTGTGTAATGTTTATTTCTATAAATTTTATTTTAAATAAAATCAGATTTTAATTTGGGCGCCATTAATAATTATTTGAATTTCTTTATTTTATTATGTTGTTATTATTTTTTTTTATTCTCAGGGTATTATATTGTGAGGTCAAATTAAAAAATTTTATTGCGATAAATTGTTATGGTTATAAGGTCAGATTATAATAGTTTTAAGACCGGGTCTGTTCTTTATAATGAATAAAATATTCGAAATATACAATTTCTTAACTAGCTATTACAATTATTTTATTTTACAAACATTCATTCATTCATTCATACTCATAATTACATTCATAGAACTAAATTATATGGAAATGTGAACTCAAATATTATATACTAAAAGAAATACTTAAACTTAATAGAACAGTACCTTAAGTGTTTGTTATGTTGTATTTTTTAATTTTTTTTTTTTTTTAATTGGAAATTGTTACGGCCTTGCAGAATAAACAGATACTCCGCTGTAGTTCCACTCCTGTTCTTTTCCTTTTCACAACTTCTTTATCTTGGAAATTGTCCCTTTGTGAGTATTCTCACTTATTTCACTTTATTTAATTGTTTTCACTAATTTCTTATTACTACACTTATACAATTATTAATTATCAATCCTTTGAATATTTTATGCCTTTTTTATCAAGATTTTAATTTTTTTTAAATTTCAATTAAAATTATTTTACTCTTTTTTCTCTTGCCAAAAAAAATTTTTTTCTCGTTGTTGATTTTTTTCTTCATTCTTTTTTTTTTAAAAACAAACTTTTTTTTTTCTTTTAACCAATGATATTTATTTTAAAAGTTAGTTACTAAATTGTCATTTCTAAATTTTTAAATTATTGTGACTTTATTCAAATAATATTATTCTATAATTTCTTTGTTGTATTTATTTCATTCCTATGTTATTAATTTTATCATTGCAGTTGTCAAAATTTTATATTTTATCATTTATAACCTTAAAATTTATGTTGGTATGTCACACAAATTTTTGAAGTTGGTGCTCCTGTTTTTATCTGTCAATTTATGGATTAAATTCTTTGATTATACAGGATTTGTCAAAATTAAATAATTTAGAATATAGTGTTGGCCAAAACTTAATATAAAGAATGTTATTTATTTTATTGTGATAAACTGCTCTAAGTAACCGAATAACAGAACTGAACTTATTGCTTTATTTATATCTTATTATTATTTCATAATTTATTTTGAATATATTCATACCATAACAATATATATATATATATATATATATATATATATATATATATATATATATATATATATATATATATATATATATATATAACTTAACTTTTAATTTACTGGAACCGTGTTTTTAAAAACTAACTTTATTTCTAACATAAATTCTACCAACAACTTCAATTACAAGACTGATATTTTTTATTACAAACGTGAATTAAATAATCTTTTGGTAAACAGAAGCTAAGCAATTCTACAATAAAATAAGTTCTTAATCAGCACAATATACTGTCCACCTAAGGGCAATGGCGTAGGTGACACCTCCCCCTTTAGAAGGAAGCTTCTCCTGGAAGCTGGATCCCATCTTCTGTTGCCTGCGGGTGATTCTTACTTGTCCTTCCTGAATGTTTCCTCTTATACAAAATCCACAAGAAGGCCAATATCAATGCTATGTAAAGAAGAATAGTCCAAATACTGGGAATGTGAAAATTAGTGTTATCCGTGAATATTGGCGTTACCAGTTGATTTGGAATATCCTTTAATTTTAAATTTTTTAAATCAATCCTCATTGGAGAAACGTGTAATTGATTTAATTTCAAATTTAATTCATTTATTACAAAAGGTTGTCCAAACGTTTTTTGTTGAAATATTAACTCTTGGTTCCTAAATATAATTTTACATGCTGAATTTTCTATTAAATAAATGCCTTTAAGAGTTCTCACTTCAGTTTCTTGCTTACATTTTATGATTAATTTTTCTTCTACGGGAAATATTGCCAAAAAATGATTTATCTCCGGAATAATTTCAATGTGATTCTTAATTATTTCAATTTTTGTATATTGACAATATGTAGAATTTCCTGCTAGAAATATGTTTTCTTCGCATCCATAATTATTATTGTCTTGCAAATGGTTAGGACATTGAAATATATTGCCGCGAGTACAAATGTCATTTAGAGGTTTAATGACATTATTTGATATAAGTAAAAATTTTGTATTAATTTTATTATATTATATTATATTAGTATAATTAGGTATTAATGTTACGTATTCTGATTCAATTTTGTTTATATAAGTTTGTATAGATGCTCTTTGATTTGGCCAGTAATACAAAGTTTTCAATTGATTTTCAGTTTCATCTAGTCCTCTATGATTAGTCTTACCTTAGTGGTAATTTTGAATCACTTCTTTAATTTCATTTAAGGGAACATCTATTAATTTTTTATTACATTTAACAAAGTCAATTTGAGAATCTTGAAAGTGATTTTGTAGAACGACACTGAATTTTTCATAAATTGGGTCTTCGAAATAAATAAAATATTTAGTTTTTGGTACTATGTATTCTTTTACGAAATTAATGACATCTTGCTCAAAATTGTTTTTAGATAATTGCACAACAATTCTTTGTTTATTTTCATATAGTTTCATAATAGTAGGTACGGCTGGTTCGAAATTTACTTCCGAAAATATTAATTGATTTTTACCAACATTTATCGCTGAATCTGAAATTGGTATACCAATTACAGGATTTTCCTCATTTGTATGAACAGTTATATCTTCGTCGTCATTCTCATTATTATTACTTTCGTTATCTGTTTCAACTATTAGCGATACATTATCGTCGGGAGTTGATGAGAGTTTTTTATTAAATTTGTCCATATAAACTAGTAATTTTTTAGAACATTGAGGTTCTTGTAATTCAGTTTCATTGATATTTATTTGAATTCGGGATAAACAATCGCTATTGGTATTTAAAGCACCCTTTTTGTATACAATATCATAATCATATTCCTCAAGTTTCAAGCGCCATCTAACAAGTTTTGAACTTGGATCTTTAAGTGAGAATAACCACTGGAGTGGTTTATGATCGGTAACTATTGTAAATTTTCTGCCAAAAAGATAGGGGCGGAAGTATTTGGTTGCCCAAACTATGGTAAGAAGTTCTTTCTCGATTACAGAATAGTTGCATTCTGAATCATTTAGGGTTCTGCTGGCGTAAGCCACAGGTAAATCAGAGCCTATTTTGCCTTGACTTAGAACAGCACCTAAAGCATAATTGCTGGCATCTGTGGTAAGGTTAAAGGGTTTTGTAAAATCTGGATATTGAAGTATTGGTTCATTCATCAACATATTTTTACACATTTCAAAGCATTCGACGTAATCTGAATCGTTTACATTAATAATTGCATCTTTTTTCAATCTAATAGTTAATGGTTTAGTTAATTTTGAAAAATCTTTTATAAATTTTCGGTAATATCCTAGGAGTCCAAGGAAACCTTTTAATTGTTTTGAATTTTTTGGTATTGGAAATTTTTGAATTGCTAAAATTTTATCTGGGTTCGGTTTTACACCTTCTGGCGTGACAATATGTCCCAGATATGCTACTTCTTTTCGCAAGAATTCGCATTTATCAATTTGTAATTAAAAATTAGATTCTCTTAATCTAATGAATACTTCTTTTAAATTTGTGATGTGTTCTTGTAAACTGGTACTGAACACAATTATATCATCAAGGTACACCGTTTTCTACATTAAAGGCTGTTTTCGGAATATCCTCCTCAGCCATTTCGATCTGATGGAAACCAGAAGCGAGATCTAATGTTGTAAAATATTGACAACGTCCAAGCTTATCTAGTAACGTTGTAATATCTGGCAATGGATATCGATCTCCAATTGTGATCTCATTCAGTTTTCGATAGTCAACAACGAGTCGAAACTTCGGCATCTAGCTTCTCTGGGACTATCCAAATGTTGCTAGACCATGGAGAATTGGATGGTCTAATAATATTATTACTTAACATTTTTCGTATTTGATTTTGAATTTCCGTTCGGTGAATCTCAGGGTACCTGTATGATTTTGAATAAACAGGTATTTCATTAGAAGTTTTAATGTGATGTTTTATTTTACTTGTGAAGGTGAGCTGATTTCCTTCAACATGAAAAATATCACTATATTCTTCAATTGATTTTAATACAGATTGTTTCTCTTCGGAATTCATGTGTTCATTTCTAACTTTCGAAACATCAAATTTAACATTTTCACAATAAATTTCATTAAAATTTGGGTTGAGGGTTTGTTCGTATTCATCGAATGTCTCAACACTAATAGAAGGGCTTAAATCTACTCGAAAGCTGGATTCTGAAGGATTTAAAATTGTACATAAAGCTATATTATTTTCAACTTTTGTTAAACATTCCGGGATTTCTAATTCCCCAATTCGTGTATATGGTATAATAACATTACCATTTTTTACATTTTCAATATTTAATTTAATTACTTGTTCACAACGTGGAGGCACTACTATACAATTCGTGGATCCAGTTCTAATGTCAAAGTAATTCAATTTAATTTGACTATAAGGAGTCATAAGCAAATTATTATTTAAATGGATAATTGCATTAAGTATTTTTAAATTATCCAATCCTAACAAACAATCAAAATGATCATGAAATTTGAAAACGCAATATTCTAAATTGAGCGGTTTCCTATAATTAAACATTTTAGGGATTGGAATGAGTGTGCAGAAATTTTGTTGACTGCTACCAAAGGCAGATTTTACATGGAAGGGTTTTTTGACAAAGATTTTTTGAAATATTTCTCAGCAACTGCTGGTGTCACAAAGGATCTTGTGCTACCAGTATCAATTAAAACTCTAAGATTTTGTTCTGGAAAAATTATATAGGGTAACACGCTTTCTGAATTATTTAAGTTTAACAATTCGATAATGTTTGGTTTGGTTCCGAGGCTGGTGTCTCTAAAAAATTATAGGATTCATCATTAGTGCAATCAGAATCGTCTATATTATGGAGTTCTTCCGAGATAAAATTTCTAGGTTGATTCGGATTGTGTTGGAACCTATTTTGATAATTTTGAGGGGGTCTAGATGTATTTCTTGTAGACATACTCATTGGAGTTGGATCTGGAAATCTTTGATTTTGATTGGGCTTAAAGACGTTTTGACCATTATTAGAAAAGTTTGAATTATTCCTATTAGAAGGAGTGTAAGAAGTTGAAGGACAATTTTGCGGATTTGATGCGGAATTTCGATTAGTATATTGATAATTCGGAATAGAATTTTGCCTAGGAGGTGGCTGCCTATATGCCACATTATTTTGGAAATTGGTTTTATTTTTATGTGAATTATTTTGCGTATTCAAGGGTGAGAAAACATTTTTCGGATGATTATTCTGAGTCATATAAACTTGAAAATCATTTGTAAGAACATTTAAAGCAATATTCAAATTTTCTGGATTTTTCGTACGCATTAATGTGCCTAAAGGTTCTTTTAAACCGCGTAGCAATACTCTGAGAGCCAAATTTTTAAAGTAATTACCCAAAATTAAATGTTCACTAACATTAGAATGTGTCGTGAGATAAGAAATTTGAAGATTTAATAAATGTTGAATTCTATTATAAAATTCGAAAGGCGTTTCATTACCTTGTTTCATTTGTGAAAGTTCTATACTTAAAGTGGAAATATCTCTTGTCAGCATAAGTATTAAGAAGTGCATCTTTTAGATTTTCCCAAGTTCTTATCGTACAAGAAGAAATGTTTATGGTTGCTTCACCTTTTATTTTTGCTAAAATGCTGGACATCAAATATTCATTTTGAAAATCCCCTACATCCACAGTATTATAAAACTTACTTACTAATTTCTCTGAAATTTCTATAAACCTAGGAAGTAATGCATTGTTTCCATCAAATTCGGGTATCATATCAAGATACTCCTTTTTTAAAATAGGTAATTGTGGAGTAGCCATTTTATTAAAATTGTTCGTAGAAAAAAGTTTTGGTGATGCTAAGTTAAATTTTATTTTAGTATTAACAGAGTTTGAGCCTGAATTTGAGTTATTTGAATCAGAATTTGAGTCAGAATCGTCAGATGTGTCAAGTAAATAATTAATATTTCCTCTATATGACATTAAAAACACTTACAGCAATAGAATGAAGATCCTTTCCATTGGCTCTGACTGCACAGGAACAACCAATATCCTCTTGATTCTTCCGGTTTCTAGCACAACACAGATCTTCTAGTTGAGTTACTCAGTTCGCCCAACTAAGAGTTCCAATAATTTAACTTTACTTGTTCGAATAGTCAACAAATCGTAGAAACGAACCGAATGTTATATGCTTTAACTTCCGATTGACTATCCTACTGACTGCGCCACTTAACTTTTAATTTACTGGAACCGTGTTTTTAAAAACTAACTTTATTTCTAACATAAATTCTACCAACAACTTCAATTACAAGACTGATATTTTTTATTACAAACGTGAATTAAATAATCTTTTGGTAAACACAAGCTAAGCAATTCTACAATAAAATAAGTTCTTAATCAGCACAATATACTCTCCACCTAAGGGCAATGGCACCCCTAGCAGCATCCCCTTTATTTTTTTAAATTACTTGTCATATTTTTTATGTAAAATTTGGATACTCCTCTTTGAGCTGATTTCAAAAATGTATAATACTTGTAGGTTAAAGTGGTTAGATTATGAGATAAACAATTTTTCTTTCAAGAGCACAAATTTTACTTATTATTTACTTTCACCTTATTTGCCTGTACTAAAATGGGTTGTACAACAGTTCAAACTCTTTAATCTTTTTAACTGTGCTATTTATTATGAAGTTACAATAAGTGTTCAAAATGAGTACCATTCACTTCCATACAATGGTATAATCTATTTTGAAATGCCTCTCTGACATTGCTTAATACGGCTGGATTTAATTGTCGACATTCATTTTCTATCCTCTCTCGTAAATCATCCAGAGATTCTGGTTGGGTAGCATAAACTTTTGTTTTTAAATACCCCCATAAAAAGAAGTCTAGAGGTGTTAAATTCGGTGACCTAGGTGGCCACTCCATCATCTGCCCCCTTCTACCTATCCAACGAGAGGGGAATGTTTCGTTTAAAAATTGTCGGACAGGCATAGCATAGTGTGGGGGAGCTCCGTCTTGTTGAAATACCAGTAAATCTTCGGAAAGGTTATCATCATTTTCTATTATTGTTGTTATACGTGGGTCAACCCCTTCCCTAAGTAACTCAAGATATGATTCACCATTTAAATTTCCGTTGATGAAGAAAGGTCCGACAATGTGGTCACCTAGGATACCACACCAAACGTTTAACTTTTGGGGATGTTGTGTATGGAATTCACGCATAATATGTGGATCACTTTCAGCCCAATATCTACAATTATGCCTACTTACTAAGCCATTTAATGACCATGAGCATTCATCAGAAAAGCAAATATTGTTTAACAATTGTGGATTGTTATTGATAATTTGCGTCATTGATTCGCAAAACTCTAGACGACGATCAAAATCATCTTCATTCAACTCGTGCACCAACTTAACTTTGTATGGGTGGTACTTGAATTTATGTAGAACTCGGAAAACTGTAGAAGATGAAACACCGATCGCTCTACTTATTGTTGACAACGATTGGGGTTGTTGAGCCTCTAAGCTGACTTGCCCTAAAATTGCCACTTGGATTGCTTCGTTATTTACGAGTCCCTCTCGCTTATGCACTTTATTGCAAACAGAACCTGTTGTGGTAAATTTCTCCATCAGTTGAATTACATACTTATGAGTTGCATGTCTTCCGTCATGTAATTCGTTAAATATTCTAGCAGCAGCTATTGCACAATTATTATTTTGGTAGTATAAACCTACAATTTCAATTCTTTCTTGCAAAGAGTAAACTAAACCATTTCAGAGAAACAAAATAGATAATGTATCAAATTACACTATCAATAGTGACTACAAATTCTAGTTGACAATGTCAAACTTTAATAAAAAGTAGAGTTTTTTGTTGTTTGGATTTTTTAAGTAGAATAAATAGCACAGTTAAAAAGATTAAAGAGTTTGAACTGTTGTACAACCCATTTTAGTACAGGCAAATAAGGTGAAAGTAAATAATAAGTAAAATTTGTGCTCTTAAAAGAAAAATTGTTTATCTCATAAACTAACCACTTTAACCTACAAGTATTATACATTTTTGAAATCAGCTCAAAGAGGAGTATCCAAATTTTACATAAAAAATATGACAAGTAATTTAAAAAAATAAAGGGGATGCGATGCTGCTAGGGGTGAGGGGGTGGCTTTTCCAGTAAGTTTAAATAAGCCATAATGCTTGCCCCTTCCAACATAAATTGACGTGTTTTTGGATTTTTTCTAAATACCAGTATTACAAAAGTTATTAAAGGTGGATACTTTTATCTGAAAAGCACAGTACATATATCAGAATGTGTAAGGTTTTCACTGCTCACAGCTTGCGATACTTTTGTTGTTATAAACATTATACGATATAAACCTACCAACTTCTTTTTGTACTTAATTTTCTTTATAAGATAATTTGTCATATTATCTTCGAGCAGAAATATTTACATATTATATTATTTCATACCTCTTTTGTAGTTTTGTTTGTACTTACTGGGTTCCTGAAATATAAGTTATTTAGCACAGTTTAATTTGTCCTTTTGTTGAACTATTTTTATATAAACAAATTGAATGTTTGGTTTATTTTATTTTGACGTTAAGTCTTGGCCTACAGGACGCAAGCATTATTCGAAATTTGCCAGACGTGGTATAACTGGTTGTAGAATTATGTTGCTTGTAAGAGAAGTTCATTAAATTGTTGAAATGACTTAGTTGCTTTCGGCATTGATACATGCAAATTAGAGCACTCTTTGGAACCCATAAATAACAATGCCCTTCTGTTATTTCATATTTAAAAGTGTCAAATGTAAAACAATTTCCAACATTATTCATATATAATATAGAAATCGACAAAAAGTCGTTGCCTCCGCATCTTTCAAAATAACACATATTTCAATGAAAACGTACACGCAATAAATACGATCGAAAACAAAGTATTGATATTATCATTGAAACTATTCACATCTGCTGTAAATGCTACCACTATCATCAACATCTTTGCTTACAGTGAAAATAAGTTTTCTAGCTTGTGTTACCGGAATCGCATCTAGTTACCATATTCTACTCTCAACTATTTACTTAAAATGCTCAACAAGTTTTTGCCAAATCACATGATCATCCCATGATTCACTCTGCAAATTACAAGGATATCTCAAAACCTGAAGATTCTATTATGTCAGCTGATATGAGTCTGATTACATTGAGATCTATTGGTGAATATGCTTCGTTAAGTCCCAGAGTGTTGAAGAATGCTAATATCCAGGCGTGGGTCTACTGTCTCTATAAAGAAATTGTTTTTCACACTTTGTTGCACAAACTGAGAATCGCAGAATGCTTTTATTTTCACAATGACAGTTTTCGATTAGGAACCGTGTTCCTACTAATGTCGGTTGTTAGATATTTCGTAGACATAGTTCCAGAGACATGTGGATTGAGTCCCATTCGAACATTTTCTTCAAATCTGCTTTCAAGTGGTTATCCACTGGAAAACAGAACGAATCTGTTCCGTGAAAGGAATATTCTTTGGTTAATATACTCTGGCATCTAGACCAGGATTATTCTCTTCATTTAGTTCATACATTCCATGACTAGCTTAGAATTGATTAATTTGTTTGAACTGACCGTTCCTGGGGCTGTTTGATTCTCGAATGGGATTTCGCTGGTACTGTCCAAATCAAATTATGCACATCTTCCAATGGCAACAAATGCTGCATGAAAGGTGCTAGGATATGTTCCCAGTGGTTATTTCATATTCATCACGTCTTAGTTTGATTTCTGATTCCATTCTGCTCTTTTACCATCATGATTATTGACGCGTTGGGATATGCAATGGAGATAAGTTAACAATGGTACTAATGAAGACTCACTGCAGTTTCAGAACCCTAGTTATTCCATGAACAACGTAGATTTTATTGAGATTTTTCAGAGTTTTTCGGTAAGTGACATAGAATTATATGAAGCTTCGAATTGGTTTTATCGCTTTTCTATGTCCATTTGCAAGGTTTGACTCGATGGTGAAATGATGGACGCATATCTCGTCAAAGCATCCCCTCCTTTTTCAAAACGAGTTTGAAGCAAAGTAAACAAGAATATCTATAATGATATTTGGTAACAGCCAACCTCTCCTTATCAATTCATTATTTTCTTCGTATTATTATTCACAGAGTCTGTTCATTGATTGAGTTGGGAACAACCTCAAAATGTCACACAAATTCTATTACAATATATTGTTTTTCAGTGCAAATGGTTTCAAACTACTAGACAGCTTGGAAAGCTATTTGCACGGTGCCTAAATAACGTATAATGCATTGCCCTGTTCTATTCAACAAATTCTCCAATTATATCACGTCACTTTTCTAGACCACCAGTATTACTACAAGGATCAACGTAGGTCATGAAAGAGCTCACAGAACACGTTCGTATACCTCAAATGAAAAATAATACTGCCCCAGCATGTATCGGACGGTAAGTTATTCATTGAACTAACACTGACACTAATTTCTACCAAGACTTAAAGTACTGTGAAGCAATGTTCCAGTTCGATAAGCTCACAAATTCCAGAAATGTTTTAGTTGTCATACTGGTGTGGGGATGAGAAGAATGCTTGAATCCGTTACACCAAATATTCACTTTTGTATTGTATTAAGATTGTACTCAAATTTTCACTTCATAATTATACGTGCTGAATAGAGATGGGCGTATTCTTCTCATTCATCGCAGAGCTACTAGGTCAAGCTTTGCTCATGCTCTAGGTATACCCACCCAAGGAGGTCGAATCACGTACAATAAACTTTGCACTCTAAGCTACTAAATTCTCGTTTATATTGGTTTAACTCTTGAAGCTATATATATCTTTTTCTCCATTATTCATTATGAAACAATCGAAAACAAGTTACTTGGAATTGAAGTTTATCGAATTAATCAAGCTTTCGTCACGCTCAATCTAATTCAATATAATTTTCTCAATTGAATTCAAATGGAAAAGTCTCCATATTCAATACAACAAAAAGAAAAAATCGTATTAACTGGGTAGCTAAAAATCATAGTTTTATAACTATTTCACCTGTCTATATCTGTAGAAATTGAAAGAAAACTATGATATACAATGTGTATTTTGATTTGTAGAGATATCAGTTTTCTTATTAGTTTTGTGGTTCAACTACTACAGTTCAATTGAAGTACTACTACTGGATATATATGAGGGACAGAGGCGTCGAAATCATAATTATGCGATATCCTCCATGATAATTATTTTTCAAGAAAGTGAATATGGAACGTTGATTATTAATAATTCTTAGTTACTAGAAAAATGTTGGAGTAAATAGTTGTGGCATTCGTCAGTAATTCAATGCAAATTATTTTGCGAATAGGTGTGAGGATTTCACTTAAAATTTATTACTGAACTCTTTTCCTAAGAAACGTGAATATATTAATTGATAGTATCAGTCTTTGGAAACATTGACTGCCGTGTATACGCCATCCATAGAAAATATTGAACATTTTGTCGCTAAATCCTGTGCCACCTTCTGTTTGATAATGTGTCTTTTGAATAATAAATAGAAGTTATGCAATAAAACACATCCTTGTTCCACTTCTGTCGAGATTTTAAAGCATTATATTCAAATCGCGGCGTCCGCATTACGATTTTTTATAACTCCTATACCGATTTCGTATTTGTAAAGCCATCATTGGAAAATGTGTATTCTACTGTTGGAGCAGCGTTGGTAGTTCAATTATAAATCTAGATGTTAAATTTGGTGTTACTAGAAAGAACTTTGGTCGTATTAATATAAAGATCAAAACAAAGGTAAAAAGCTACACAGTTATTTATAATAATTGGAAACATTTACCATTAACTTCATTTTGTTTTTATTTGTATCATTTACATGAATAATCTTTCCACGCATCAATAAACAGTTAAATACTGGAAATATATTTTGAGAAGATCACAAAATTATGCGTCAGTCCAGAGCATTGCTCCTAAGTTTCTGATTTATAGGTATATATAGGATTAGGTATGTTACATAACCATATGTCTTTTTTTTAGTCTCATTACCTCACAATCTATTTCAGTTCTAATCAAAGTTGGTCTTTTTCTTATTTGAAACTAATGCTTCTTCATTAACAATAAATGTTTGCGATACCTGATGACAAACTTTTAAAATATACTAAGCTATGAACAATATACAGTGCTTTTCAGATAAAAGTATCCACCTTTAATAACTTTTGTAATACTGGTATTTAGAAAAAATCCAAACACACGTCAATTTATGTTGGAAGGGGCAAGCATTATGGCATATTTAAACTTACTGGAAAAGCCACCCCCTCACCCCTAGCAGCATCCCCTTTATTTTTTTAAATTACTTGTCATATTTTTTATGTAAAATTTGGATACTCCTCTTTGAGCTGATTTCAAAAATGTATAATACTTGTAGGTTAAAGTGATTTTAAGAGCACAAATTTTACTTATTATTTACTTTCACCTTATTTGCCTGTACTAAAATGGGTTGTACAACAGTTTAAACTCTTTAATCTTTTTAACTGAGCTACTTATTATGAAGTTACAATAAGTGTTCAAAATGAGTACCATTCACTTCCATACAATGGTATAATCTATTTTGAAATGCCTCTCTGACATTGCTTAATACGGCTGGATTTAATTGTCGACATTCATTTTCTATCCTCTCTCGTAAATCATCCAGAGATTCTGGTTGGGTAGCATAAACTTTTGTTTTTAAATACCCCCATAAAAAGAAGTCTAGGGGTGTTAAATCCGGTGACCTAGGTGGCCACTCCATCATCTGCCCCCTTCTACCTATCCAACGAGCGGGGAATGTTTCGTTTAAAAATTGTCGGACAGGCATAGCATAGTGTGGGGGAGCTCCGTCTTGTTGAAATACCAGTAAATCTTCGGAAAGGTTATCATCATTTTCTATTATTGTTGTAATACGTGGGTCAACCCCTTCCCTGAGTAACTTAAGATATGATTCACCATTTAAATTTCCGTTGATGAAGAAAGGTCCGACAATGTGGTCACCTAGGATACCACACCAAACGTTTAACTTTTGGGGATGTTGTGTATGGAATTCACGCATAATATGTGGATTACTTTCAGCCCAATATCTACAATTATGCCTACTTACTAAGCCATTCAATGACCATGAGCATTCATCAGAAAAGCAAATATTGTTTAACAATTGTGGATTGTTATTGATAATTTGCGTCATTGATTCGCAAAACTCTAGACGACGATCAAAATCATCTTCATTCAACTCGTGCAGCAACTTAACTTTGTATGGGGGTGGTACTTGAATTTATGTAGAACTCGGAAAACTGTAGAAGATGAAACACCGATCGCTCTACTTATTGTTGACAACGATTGGGGTTGTTGAGCCTCTAAGCTGACTTGCCCTAAAATTGCCACTTGGATTGCTTCGTTATTTACGAGTCCCTCTCGCTTATGCACTTTATTGCAAACAGAACCTGTTGTGGTAAATTTCTCCATCAGTTGAATTACATACTTATGAGTTGCATGTCTTCCGTCATGTAATTCGTTAAATATTCTAGCAGCAGCTATTGCACAATTATTATTTTGGTAGTATAAACCTACAATTTCAATTCTTTCTTGCAAAGAGTAAACTAAACCATTTCAGAGAAACAAAATAGATAATGTATCAAATTACACTATCAATAGTGACTACAAATTCTAGTTGACAATGTCAAACTTTAATAAAAAGTAGAGTTTTTTGTTGTTTGGATTTTTTAAGTAGAATAAATAGCACAGTTAAAAAGATTAAAGAGTTTGAACTGTTGTACAACCCATTTTAGTACAGGCAAATAAGGTGAAAGTAAATAATAAGTAAAATTTGTGCTCTTAAAAGAAAAATTGTTTATCTCATAAACTAACCACTTTAACCTACAAGTATTATACATTTTTGAAATCAGCTCAAAGAGGAGTATCCAAATTTTACATAAAAAATATGACAAGTAATTTAAAAAAATAAAGGGGATGCGATGCTGCCAGGGGTGAGGGGGTGGCTTTTCCAGTAAGTTTAAATAAGCCATAATGCTTGCCCCTTCCAACATAAATTGACGTGTTTTTGGATTTTTTCTAAATACCAGTATTACAAAAGTTATTAAAGGTGGATACTTTTATCTGAAAAGCACTGTATATATATATATATATATATATATATATATATATATATATATATATATATATACATATATATAACTCGCCATGTATAATCTAGGGAAAGGAGGTTTATTTCTAGTTGTTTAGTACTCATCTCTATCCATATTTCATCCTGTATAATACACGTATGTTTGGGCATATAGAATTGCAATGGACTGTGTACTGATATTGAGGTTTTCTCAATCGATTGATGCCATAAATACCAAGATAACTCTCATAGTTCAGAATTCATTCAATTTTATACACGGGGATGACAACAATATTCTGAAAATTTCTCGGTTTTGTGCCAGAATATTGAAAATATCAGAGAAATATCAGTTTTTAAATTGGTAATGTCGTTTCATTCAATCTTCATGGATTTTCACAGATTTTTCCCTTATCAAATTTTTTTTTCCTGGAAACTGACAACTTTTATTGAATCTCCATAGAATGTCGAATTCCGTTGCAAAAGCTCAAATTCAAAACTTGCCTTGCATAATCAAGGGAAAGGAGGTATATTTTTTCTATGATAGTACCTATGTTTTTCTTCCGATTTTTCTCAGTTTATATGTTTCAGCTGCTGATCTGTAGATAATATGAATTTTTATGTGGATTTTTTTGAGAAAAAAATTTGTCTTGACTTTCACCCTGTATAATACACGTATGTTTGAGAATGTAGAATTGCAATGGAACTGAGGACCGAGATTTAGGTTTTCTTAAACATTTTTTAACGAAAAACTAGTAAACTCAAATATTTTATGATCATTACAAAATTTACAGTTATTGGCCGCACAGGTATAGTTATTGACACCATTATATCACAGTCATTGGCCATATTGAAAAACTTCATTTTTGCTTTGGTGCTTTTTGATATTAAGTCCTACAACTGGGATTATTTCCACATGAAAAAACAGTATTATCTATTCCTGTCTCCTCGGTACAAGTAATATGGTAACTTCTCAGGCAAAAATGACACCTTACTCCAATTTTTGATTGAGTTATGTTAAACAAACAAGAATAGCATAGTCCGGTGTATACCCTATTTTTTAAATATTTATTGGTGTTTTCAGAGTGTACCAGAATATTTGAGATAACAAATACTTTCTTATTTTCTGGGCACGGGTCTTTGCCTTCGTCACATAATAATTTTCTTTTGGTAGTTTCCGGTACAGATTTTCTTGTTCGGTCTTCGTTTACAAGAGTGGAGATATTCGATAGGCAGGAACCAACAGAAATATCTTCGTAAACAGTTTTTTCAGAATGTAACATTCGCTGACTTTGGCTTGAGGGAAGGATTTCTTGTGTCTGTGTGTAGGCAATAGCTTCTGGTATATGTACCCTAAGTCCACTCTTTAAAGTTGTGCTCTTAATTTCATCAACTACTAGTTCGTTCTCCTTAACCGACGAGGAATCCGATTTGTCTGGATTTTCATAATGGTCACCATTACTGAAATCGTAGAGATCGTAGAGATCTTCTTTACTGTCTTTTTTCTTAAAGTCAATTTTTTCCGTGCTTGTTTCATGTTCCTTACTTTTTGTTTTAGCTATTTTCTTCGTACCTATTTGGCTCTTCATTTGCTTGTTCTCTTTAGCAGCTATATTCTTCGATCTCCTTTCAAGCCGTAGTTGCCTTTTTTCTTCCTTTAATTTATCTTGTATTTTTTCCTCAATTTTCTTTCTTTCAGCATTTTGACGGTCGGAAGAAGTAAGCACAAATGATAACTTTTCAGTCTACTTTTTACCTTTTCTTTTTGGTGTTTCGGGCCAGAAAAAGAATTTCTAAACTGACGTTTTTTTTTCGGTAGACACAAATGCCTTCATCACAATCTTCTAATAACATCTCTGGAGATGAATTGTTGGCAAACTGAATAAGCGACTCACAATTCGAAGTCGATGGAACATCACATAGGATGTTGTCTTCTGTTACAACAGGAATATCTTGAATATCGTACGTTTTTTCATCGCTGTCTGTAGACTGGGATATTAAATTGTCTGTAGAAGGTTTGTTTTTAAATTCCTTGAAAACGTTGTGGAGCAATTTTGAATCTCCCGTAAGATTTTCGCTGCTATCTATGTTTTTTAGTTCCGATATCTTTGCGGCTCCCACTATTTTCACAAAATCATCATATGATAACAACGTTTCTTCGATATCCGTTTCACTCGAATCCTCAACTGATCTAGTAGACTTTCCTAGACATTTTGAATAATATATGCCTTCCGGATCCCATGGATATAATCCACAGGCCTTAAACCCGTTGACGATGGACTCTTTTTTAAGTTTACTAATTGCCATATCTAGTACCACAGCAAACTTTTCTTTGGTAACTACTGAATTTGGGTTTTCTCTCCTAAAATTTAAGACTGCCTGATTCCAGTTGATTTTCAATGGTTTAAATGCTGCAACATCAGCTGGCTGCATAATTCTAGTTGTGTTTGGGTATTAGGGTTTGAGAATTATTTTAAGTCTTGAACATAACTCACTGGTTTGAATAGTTAAGTGAGTTTTATGTCCATCGACAAATAAAATGACAGGAAATTTGGTGTTTTGGCTAACAAGGTATTTGTAGAAGATGTTTCCTATGTACTCGAAAAAGTTCTCATTTTTCATCAAACCCGTATCGCAGCATCTAATACCCCAACATTTTGGAACTGAGTTCATAACATTAGAAGGAAGCCTCTTGTAGGGGTAGATTATCATTGGTGGTGTTATATCTCCAGTTGCTGCAAAAGTGAACATTACAGTCAAATTAACCTTTGAATGAGGTTCTATCTCATAGACATTTCGGCTTCCTCTCATAGCCAACACCCGTTTGTTCTTGGGACATAAATAAAAACAGGTCTCGTCCCCATTAAATACCCGTGACGGGTCTTCAAGAACATCACTGTAGCCTTTGCGATGTAAGTATTCTTGGACTCCAGTAAACCACTTTTTGATATCAGTTTCAGAAACAATTGAACTTGCTGCAGTTATAGCTTCTGCCGTTCTTTCACTTAATTCTGGGTGTCGTTTTAAAAATAACCTATACCAGCCCCTCCCAGGTCTGTTCTGCACAAATGGGTTGGCTCGAGGATTTTCATCTAAAAAGCCTTTAACTGAATCTTGGACATCATCGGCCCTCACTGGAAAACCTTTTTTTGGCACGTAAAAATCCTTTCTTTAAGACGTTTTTTATTGAAATTTGTCGCTTTTTCTAAATTGCAGGGTAGCTCTTGGGACTTTAAATTGCTCCGCAGCCTTTCTCTGGCTCATCCCATTTTCAATAGCTTGAATAGCAAGCTGAATATGTTGTTCTGTGTAGTTTTTGTGATATATTTTATCTTTCTCAGGTTTCGGCATTTTAATCTGAAATTGCAAAAACATAGTTTTAGTGGGTGTTACAGTTATTTGCAATGCGATGTACTAGTGATTGGCAGACGGCCAGCAACTGAAAAATAACCGTTAAATAAGCAAACAAGCACAAAAAATACATTTTTTAATGGTCAGAAGCTTAAAAATCTTTATTTTGGATAAATTAATGTATTTTAACATTGTTCTAGTGATTGGCCAGGTAGGCTAATCACTGTTGATATGCATGAAATAGTGTTACAGTTGTTGGCCACCAAAAATTGCCGCCAAAAACTATAACTTCACTTATAAAATCTTTAAAAATACTGATTATTAACCTTTTTTATCGTCACTAAACAGATATAAATTAAATCCTACTACAAAATTGACAACAACTTACCTGCAGTGGTGATCAAGTGTCTTAGCAATCTCTTTGTATCCACTGTAGACTTGGCAGGATTTGGGAGACGGTTTCTAAACACATGCGTTTGCAATTGTTCTTTATTAACTAAAAAAATTACCGATGCAGATTCGATTAAGCAACGTTGCCAAAGTTTATTGCTAATTAAGGTGTTGCCGTATTGTTTTAGGAGATCTTAATATTTAAATTTAATTCCGAAGTGGCCAATAACTAAACAGTGGCCAATGATTATACCTGTTACCCTACCATGATAACTCTCATAGTTTCGAATTTATTCAATTTTATACAAAGGGATGATAACAATATTCCGAAAATTTCTCGGTTTTGTGCCAAAATATTGAAAATGTGGGTTTGTTTGAAATTATGTGAAAAATGATCAAATATCATGTATTGTCGCCGGAGATTTCAGAAAAAATATTAGTTTTCAGATCGGATATGTCATTTTTTCTAAAATTCAATTTTCATGGATTTTCACGGATTTTTCCCTTGTCAAAATTTTTTTCCTGAAAACTGTCAACTTTTATCGCATCCCCATATTATATAAAACGCCGCAATTATAAAAGTGTGGAAATTATTAAATTTTTTGGTTTTATTTCCAAGAAAAAAATATAATGAATAATCGATTCATTATTTTCAGCTCAATGGATTGATTATGAATATACATTGTTACTATTATACTAAATTCAAATTTCCAATTTTTTTGTTTTATTTACAAGGGTAAAATAAGAAGAAAATATCATCGTTGAGCTTTTGGATACTGTATATTTTTATATTATTATACCATAGACGTGGGAGTTATAATTTTTCAAGGGATATAATTTACAAAAAATTTAGAATCTTAATTTGAATAAAATTCAAATATTGTGGATCGTGTGATGGAAAAACAGGAATATGACGTATTTTTATACGAGAATGCCAATTTTGGAGCCATTTTGCCAAAGTTTTACAATTGAAAAGAAAAAAAAATATTTTCTAAAAATTCTTCAAGTAAAGTATGAGGAAAAAAAATTTTTTTCCAAAATCGATGAGAACATAAAAATTATTATCACGCATGTACGCAATATTCCGAATTTTGTTTAAATCGGCAGTAGTTTACTATTTTTTAAACGACAAAAACCAAAACTTTTGTTGTTTTTAATTTTTTTATCCATGTTATTGGAATTTAATGGTAAAACTGATAACTAATTTCAATCCCTTACACTTATTTTTGAAAAATTTTATTGTTTTACCCCAAATTTTACCCCTCCTCACAAATTTTTATCCAAATCGGAGCATTTTGAAAATTTGCCCTTGTACTAGTTAACGCGGAACATGAGCTGGGTTTTTGAAGGGTAAGGAGACGTCGTAGAAAAAAAATTGAAAAAAAACCGTTTTATATAGAATCAAAAATAATGAACAATGAGATAGCTTCGGACCCCCCAAAAAATCTTGAGGGTGGTAGGGGACGGCGCCCCCTTTCAAAAATTTTTGGCTACTCACCTGGTTATACTTTATGATGAAGGGTCTGAATTGTTTTGACAAAAATGTCATGCTCCCCCCAAGCGAAGCTTGCCCCCTCTCAATATCAAAAATGAAAAACATAACTTTCTTATGTCAAATACGGAAAATATGCAAGAGACCAAAAATATTGGAAAAATCAAATCACGTACATAGGCATATGGTTCACCCTGGACCCTCAATTCAATAAGGGTGGGACTCGGTGGTCACAACAGCACGGCATGGGGCCTTAGGAATTAACCTACCACGCCAATATTTCGTTTTCATAGTCCGCGCCACTTTCCAGGACGGACTCCTTTCCAAAGCGCAGCCAAGACATTGTATTTCCCAGCTGCTATTGGCTGGTGTGCGTATGAAAGGAACCCACGACACTCCCAGTCCCCGTTCCCAAGTACCAGGTCTGGAAGTTCACAGTGATCCTCGATAGCTGAAGGTGGATGTTCTGTAATAATAAAAAAATATATAAAATGAAATATTAATTCTACCTATAACTAATAGTAGTACACCTTCGGGCGAAAATCATATAGAGGCTTCTTAGTTGGGATAGATGTTCCATCAGACTATTTAAGATTGAGCCATAAAATAGCGATGAATGGAAAGGCTGCCAATAATAGTTTTGGTAATGTAAGATCTGATGTCCTACTTAGAAAAGCCGAGAATACTAGAAATCATAATATTTTCTCGACACCAGATTCCATGCGCTCCCACGACGATATGTTTCCCAGGGTATCGGGATGTCATGGCACTTAGGAAGCGTGGCTCGTTATAAATAGCGGTATTATTCAGAGCAGCTAGGGAAAGGGAGCTAGGTCCCTCCCAGCTGACGTCAATGTTACACACTATGGCTGTTAAACCCATCTGGAGTACGAGATCGGGTTTCTGTAATGCGCCGTCGATGCATCTAATGTGGGGTTCAACTTCTACTACCCATCCTTTCTTCTCGACAATTTTTCGCGTATGCGTAACGAGCTGGTTGTGCCTGGTCGCGTTAAGAGAGTCATAGTTACTCCCGCCGTTTACCTGCGCTTGCTTGAATTTCTTCACTTTGACAGAGCACTGGGCAGAAATCACATTGAGTTAACACCCGTTGGGGCCATCACAATGCTTTGTTTTAATTAGACAGTCGGATTCCCCTAGTCCGTGCCAGTTCTGAGCTGACCGTTGAATGGCGACCGAAGAGGATATCCAAATACCGATTAACGTGATATGGAACCTCGCAGCAAGACGGTTCCGCGGGAGACCAAGGCATGGGACCGAACTCGGATCCATAATCATCACAAACTCCAAACGAACGAAAGAGATGCTCCAATTACTTCACCTCGCCCAGACCTGGCACGTCAGCCGGGACCCACTTCCTCGCCAAGCCCGACATGCCCCGATCCTCAGAGCCAATCCTTATTCCGAAGTTACGGATCCAATTTGCCGACTTCCCTTAGCTACATTATTCTATCGACTAGAGGCTCTTCAACTTGAAGACCTGCTGCGGATATGGGTACGAACCGGCGCGAGCCTCCACCTGGTCCTCTCCTGGATTTTCAAGGTCCGAGGGGAAGATTCGGACACCGCTGCAACTGCGGTGCTCTTCGCGTTCCAAACCTTTTCTCCCTGCTAGAGGATTCCATGGAACTCGAACACTTATGCAGAAAAGAAAACTCTTCCCGGATCTCCCGACGGCATGACGTGTGTGCGTGTGTGCGGGTGTGGGCGTGTGCGTGTGTGCGGGTGTGGGCGTGTGCGTGTGTGCGTGTGCGCGCGTGTGTGTGAGTGTGTGCGTGTGTGTGTGTGTGTGTGTGTGTGTGTGTGTGTGTGTGTGTGTGTGTGTGTCTATAGACACAATATCGCCCTCTGTCAACCAATCGCCAAATTAAATACGTTTGTATAGACACTAGCGCCCCCTGCCGACCAGACGCCAAACTAAACACGATTCTATAGATACTAGCGCCCCCTACTGGCCAGGCGGCAAACAAAATACTATTCTACAGACACTAGCACCCTCTGCTGGCCAAACGCCAAACTAAAACACGAACTAGCGCCATCTAGCGAGGAATAGTCGAACGGGAAGTACCTAGCGGCTGCAAGTTGAGCTAAACAAAAATACTATTTGTGTTTAATTTCTATAGACACTAGCGCTCCCCGCCGGCCAGACGCCAAACAAAATACGATTCTATAGACACTAGCGCCTCCCGCCGGCCAAACGCCATATTAAAGACGGCCGGCCAGAAGTTGAACTAAATAAAAGTTCTATTTGTGTTTAATCTCTATACACACTAGCGATATCTGACCAAGTTAGATGCAAATTAACTCAAATATATGATGTGTTTGGACTCAAAATGGCGGAAATAGATTTCGAAAATGTTCAATCAAAACAGAGTGACAATAGTAGATATTCAATGGGGGTTCAAGAATGGTAATAGGGAAAATATGTGTATAGTCGTGACGTCACAAAGTTGTGACGTGATAGTCGTGACGTATCAGTTCGTGACGTCACACAGTCGTGACGTCACACGTTTCATATTAATTTTTTTTTAAATAAAAATTGTGAAGCTGGGTGAGTTGGCATCTTTATATATTTGAGTGAGTTTGCAACATCTTGGTCAGATATCGTCGATTTACATCCATTGAAGCCGATTGAGGTCGATTGTCACTCTGTTTTGATTGAACATTTTTGAAATCTTTTTCCGCCATTTTAATTCCAAACACATCATTTCTTATATATTTGAGTGAGTTTGCATCCAACTTTGTTAGATATCGTCGATTTACATCCATTTAAGCCGATTGAGGTCGATTGTCACTCTGTTTTGATTGAACATTTTTGAAATCTTTTTCTGCCATTTTTAGTCCAAACACATCAATTCTTATGTATTTGAGTGAGTTTGCATTTAACTTTGTCAGATATATCGTCGATTTACATCGATTGAGGTCGATTGTCAGTAGATATTTAATGCCGGTTCAAGAATGGTAGTAGGGAAAATATGTGTATAGTCGTGACGTCACATAGTCGTGACCTCACACGTTTCATATTAATTTTTTTTTAAATAAAAATTGTCGAGCTGGGGATTCCAACCATCGAAGCTTGTGTTCGCAGTCGGCGACCTTATAGATGGCACCGTTAAGACACGATGAAAATATTGGATAGAATTGTGTATTTAAGCGGAGTGGGTTCCTGAGTCATCGGCATTTTTTTTTCAAAATACAGTGTGTACATAAAGTATGTTGCACTGCTGGTTGGATTTTTATCAAACAAACGGTATTGTATACAGTATGTACTATGCCATAAGGACACTACTACTACTACTACATTGTATCTCCGCTACTATTTGTCGAATTTTCATCGAACAAAGGGCATTGTTTATACAGTATGTATATAAAGAAGATGTAATAAGGACGGTAGGATTTTCTTCGACATTTTAATTTACAGTATGTAATACGACAAGCGAGCGTTAGGAACTGCGCCGGAGACACAGAAAATTTTTTTTGAACATGCGCACGACTATTTTTTTTTAAATAAATAATTGTAAGAAGAGAAAGAAAGTGTTTGTATTACAATGTCATCAGAAGTAGAAGAATATAGATGCAAATTGGAGGAATTTGGTTGACGTGTTCGAGAATTGAGTAAAGATATTACATTCTATCAAAATAAGATTGAAGTGATAAGAGGATTGGATCGAAAAATAGAGAACTACCTCAAGCACAATATCCACTAAATAGAATAAAACCAACTAAAAAATGAATACAACAACAACAACAACAACGATGGAGCAAGAGATGGAGGATGACACAAACAATGTGTTTGCTATGACATGTGTAATTTTAACATCAGTATTTATTTTAATATTAAAATTGTATTGAATATTGTGAAAAGAAAATTTAAGTCTTCTTGTAATATAGACATAAATGAGTAGGTATACAATGTGTTTCAATAAAAAACAATTTTTGTAAATATAATTTATTTAAGCTAAAAAAAAGTTACAATGGTATCATACTTAAAAACCAGTTTCGTAGTCGTTCTACATTAATTTGAGTACAATTGAAAATTCCATCGGCATGGCAAGCCGAACCTTTTTTGAAACTTTCCATGGCGATGGACGTTCCATCGAATTTGCAGACATCAACAATGACGGGGGAAATTTCATATTTATTTTGTAAAAATTCAGCTTTGTGATGGCCACGAACGTAAATATAATCGACATTTATACTTTTCAAAATTTCGTTAAATTTTGAATAATCAACATCCCCACAAGAGTACTTAATTCCATGGATATAACGTTCCAAAAACTTGATTGTTTTTCGATCTTCATTGTTAAGCAAATGAAACGATAGTGGTGGCGTGAATATGTGTGTCTATGTTTAAATCCGATTTCGATGGATAGTTCCTTAGGATGAAATGCACCTTCGATAGTGAAGCCTTGAATGTCAATGAATGCTACTCTCATTGTAGTTTATTTGTTACCGTCGCAGTTTCAGCATACAACCATTTATTATATGATCGTTTTGATAATTTCCGTTAGTGGGTAATACTCCAATAAAAAATCATGTATAATTATACAATATGCTCGAGTATTTGCAGGAAATCCTACACCTACTTTAATTTCCACTTTTATATCGACCGTCGATGCTCTCATTCCCTCCTCTTGTTTGTAACAGTCTATTACAAAGAGAGCATGATCTACGAATGCTATGTCCAATGTCGTATGTATTATGCTCGTATTAGTATAACTTCTATAGAATGACGTGTAATTATAATAGGCAAGATTATAGTCGTTCTTTTCAAAATATATCCTTAATCGTTCGCTGGGCCAGAATTCTCCATTCAAAGCAATCTTACGTTGTTGGTGTTCAAGTGATCAAATTTTGAGACATCGTTTGTCTTCGTGTTGCGTCTATCCTTTTGGAAGCAGACGATAACATATCGAGGTCTCTCGACAGACGAGCTCGTTTTAACTGACCAAATCTCATTTTTAGCATCTTTCGTTAACGTAGGCAATACACAAAGTTCCCATTTTCTAAACGGAATGAATATTGGTCGATCACTTTTTATTTGCTCCATCATGCGTAATTTGATTTCATCGTTAGGATAGACGTGCTTAACTTTCAACACCATGCTATCTATAACAAAGTTTATTGTAGTGTTGGATATCGTACCAGCAACGCTTACTTCATTCACTATTACAGCATCATTATCATGACGAGAACGAATGAATCGAAAAGTTTGTTTTCCATATGTAATTTTGGTGTAATCATTGAATACGTTGAAAATGTGTTTTAAAGGAATCAACAAATTAACGATTTATCCACATCATTTAGTAGCGGTTTGTTGGGATAATTCCAGCCGGCTACAGCCATTTCTTTCGATTGTGGATTATAACACATCAAACTTCTTACGGTACTTACTATACCAGGATCTCGTACAATTTCTATTTCCTTTCCAGTTTGAATGTAGGAACAAGAATCGAAGAGGAATGCACCACAATTTGGCGTTAGATAAACATGTCCTCCGCCAGTTACTTCTAATTTCCCTTTGATTTCAAGTTGAGTTTCATACATGAGAAAAAATGCGTCACTTTGTTGAATGTTAAATTCCACCGAATCGCTGTTATTGAATGATTCCACGTAAGGAACATAGGTGTGAAAATCTTCTTTTCTTATAGACTCTTCATATTGGGGATCTGGATAAAGGTCAAATATCGAAGAGTGTTGTATCAGAACGCACGTACTTTCTTTTTTGTGCCATTCTTCAATTTTAATCCGATTGCTTGCAGGAATGCTCGATTTGCAGGTGTAAGCTTCGTTCTTTGGAACGATCTGCAAGAGACTAATGTTGTTACAGTTGATGTTGGACTTTTATAATTGTTGATAAGTAGACCCATTTTTTTAGCGTTGCAATAGATGTAAAATTGACGTGCTCTTTTCTCCTCGAAAATTTACAGGTATGAGATCTTGATTCAACACTCTTACGGTGATATTGGTGATTTCGTTTGTGCAGCTCACAGGTAGATAGATCGGATTGTTCGGTCGTTCGTTGATTGTTTAACCAGGATCCACTGTAATTGGGAAACTGAATATTGTATGAGCGGGCTTATCGCCGTCGAAAGATCCTTCAGCAATACTACAATCGAAGAGTAAAGTAGATACTTTACAAATATTAACAGGTAGATCAGAACGATGGACTTTACCAGGATCCAGTATCTTTGGAGAAAATCCGAGTATTTTACCCAAACTATCAGAGTATTCAAAGTCGATGGCGTACTGTCGACTGTAAATTTCACACTGAAGAGTGTTGTTGTTGGGCTTCAAAGATATATCGGCCATATTGGTCATCGATTTGAATTGATCGATGAGATAAGCTTCAATATCTGAGATTTTGTAGCATCCCGATGGGAAGTTAATGATGAACACTTTCTTACGATCATTCTTATTGTAGAAATAAAATTTCTCATCATCGATATTCGGTATAGAATGATACGAATGAAACCCCAACACACCAATAAAGTATTCTTTTTCGGGTTTCAATATTATCGGTGTGGGAGGTGTGAAGGAGAACTCATTTGATGTGGACGTTAAGTTCAACAGCTGAGACATGAATGTTGTTTATGAGTGAAGTATATAAATTTAAATAATAATAATACAATTCAGAGGAGAAAACTTTTATTTTTTCAAAAAATAATTACATGTATGACAGTTGCGTTGTGAGCTCACCGGACCATCGACATGCGTACGTTGATCTGGTCTATTGTAATGCACGAAGCAAGGCAAGCAAATTTGCAAGTTGAAATCTGATCGATATTCTTGTGGTAATTTGTGCCACAGGAATAGTTTTCAATTCAGCACTTGTAAAAGAGCACAATTGTCTTTCACCAACTAACCACGCCACCAATGCTTCAGACATTATAGAGGAATTGCAAACACAAATGTCCACAATTAATTTGATTGTAATTTTGGTACTGCTCGTAATTGTAAAATATTTTATTGCCGTCGAGATAGGTGACAAGTTCTTTTGGTGGCTTCAGATTACCAAATGAATCGAAATATTCAACTCTGTCATTTATCTTTCTATATGCTACCCAATGAGTGCCTGGATTTTTAGACACATTCAAATTTAAAATCGCCGATTCACATCGTCGCGGTCCACTTTTCGGCAGAGAATCGCGCATGTACACATCTCGGAAATAATTTATTTTCAATAATTTGGCAAACTTGATTAATTCAGAGTCAAACAATGCTCTATTGGGTAGCTTCAATGGTAGTTTTTTTTTCAATCCATCAAAATCCACCTTTAGCGTTCTTCCGCAAATACAGTCCTTCACCTATAGACTCCATAGCTTTATTGTGTCGATGATCTTCTTCCAATTTCTTTTGGGCATTTTTTGCATCGACCACAGTCTTCGCAATTCCCGCAGCACCAACCGATAACGCTCCTAAAGCTGAGAGTCCAGCAAAAAGAGGGATTAGAGGTAAAAATCCTCCAGATTTGGCTACAGGTATTATTCTTGGTATCGGGACATGTTTTCGCCCTCCAAACTTTTGAACAAGAGATTTTGCTGCTCGCAATGCCAACTTCGCTGTATCTGCCAGTGAAGATCCTTTTTACATGGATTTCCTCACCTTCATCGCATCATGATGAAAAGATCGTCGCTTCTTCATACCCATTCCCAATTTGCGTTTGACCTTCATGCCGGTGGTCACGAGCCAAGCGGCTGCTTTTTCACCTAGTTTAACGTCTTTCGATTTTACTCGCTCCCAAGCAGCGTTTTCTAATGCAAAATCAGTTTGTGACGATCTGTGAGTGACTTGCTATTCGCGTATGCTATATCGTGATTTTTGCAAGCTGCGTCCAGAGGGTTGACACCTTTATCTCCTCTTAGTAGTCGTTTTTTCAGATGCGTTCCAGCTGTGTGTGTGTGAAGTGAAAAAGATTAAATATTGTCGGAAAAATGTGAAAAAAAAGTACTCACTCAGTATTGATAGCCTGGAAGATGGAACTCAAAAGGCAAATTGTTTATGAACGAATTTAGCACACCTTCTCCTTCGTGAATCAACATGAAGACTGTCTATCTACTCACGATGGAACCTATAATTATAGCTACATTGATTTAAAAAGTATCATAACATGGAGATTGTTAAGCAAGAGCAGACATTAGCGATCGAAAATTTCGATAACGTTTTGGATGGTTTGGAGCGGAGACGAAAACATGGATCTTTATTACCTGATTCGTTTCGAGCTATCATTTGCGGCCCCAGCGGATGAAGGAAAACGAATATTGTGCTATCCTTGTTGTTCGATATGAACGGTGTGAAATTTAAGAATGTCTACGTTTATTCTAAATCTCTATATCAACCAAAATACCGACTGCTCGAAGAAGTTTTGACCGGCGTAAAAGGTGTGGGATATTATCCGTTTAAAGAAAACGATGAAATTGTAAGTGCTGCAGAATCCAAACCGAATTCGATTTTCATTTTTGACGATGTATCATGTGACAAACAACAAACCATTCAAGAATATTTTGCCATGTGTAGACATAAAGATATCGATGCCTTCTATCTAAGTCAGACTTATTCAAAAATACCCAAGCAGCTGATACAAGATAACTGAAATATGATTGTCATGTTTAAACAGGACGAAATCAACCTCAAACATGCCTTCAACGAACACGTTTCCCCCGACATGTCATTTGAGGAATTCAAGAAAATGTGTTCCGAATGTTGGAATGATAAATATGGTGCTTTGGTTATTGTCAAAGATTTTGATTTACAATGGTAGATATCGCAAAGGATTCGATATGTATATAAAAATATCCTAATCAATCAATTATTCATTTTACATTATGATGCCACCAGATGTGGATGCTGTGCGAAAACGAAAAATTGCAGATCTGAAACGAATTATTAGGAAAAAGTATTTATCTTTCAAATTGAACAAAACCCATGATGATGAGACACTAAATAGAATTTTCAAACCCATATCTAGTCTACTCGAAAATATCGTAAATACTACCAAAGAAATTGTGAATACTTCTAAGGAAATTGCATCCAAGACAACACCACCACCACCACAAGAGCCTGAAGAGAAAAAAGAGCCTAGTTTTCTTCCCGATGAAGAAATATACAAATATGATCCTCCGAAAAACGAATCAGTATTTACGGACGATGATGATGATGATGAACCTCAAGCGAATGAAGAAACTTTTTCTCCATGAACAGTCAACGAGTACTTTGAGCAATATCCTGAAATGAGCCGTCAATGTGTCATAGATTTCTTTAACCAAGATCCGCAAATCGATGATTTGTATGGTCCAAATTATAATGTTGACAACGATCAGTGGACTTTGGGAAATAATCGCATCAACTTTGACATAAGAAACGGAGATATATTAGTAAAAGAAGATAATAAAGGATGGGATAGAATACCAGCTACTCCGGGTCTTTACCAATTACTTTTCTACGGTTATCCCACATATACCGAAGATGATTTACCTAGATACAAAACAATTATTGGAACGAACGGGGGTTCATTTGAAGAGAGATAGAACCCTAAAAGCTTCACAGCAATGGAAGTATATCAACATTATTAAAAAGTTGTTTATTGCAAGACGTAACACTACCACTAGCATTGTGGATAAAGGTTTACCTAATCACATTGTGAACTATAATGATATAGATATAGTTTACTGGGATGATGTGAACGAGATTGTTGAAAGACTAAGAATGTTAATAGCTTCCAAGGATGCAGGTAACACTTCGAATGACAATGAGATTGTTTCCATTATACAGGAACTTCGTGAAGCCGATTATATACATATATTAAACAAATTCGATTTTATGCTCATTTCCAAAATGAGTCTCGATAAGTTTGGTCGTCGTCAACAACATTCTGATAAAAAGAAGACAAATCTGATAATCGAAGCACGATTAAAAAAAAATCGAATTAGTTGAATTGTCATTTAACACAAGTATACAGCAAATAAATGATAAAATAAAATCTCTGGTGAGTAATGTATCAACTCAAAAGTATGTAGATAACGCAATAGAATCAAATCGTGAATTTATACTGAGCAACATAAAAAAAATTAAAGATACAATGGATGTAATACATAGGAATTATGATTCAAGGTTTGTTACTCTCAATACAAACATTGTACAAATGGCAACAAAAAAATATGTTGATAATGTTGTTTCAAAGTCAAATACTAAACAGATGCACCAATTCGCACAAACGTATCGTACAAAATGTCTAATCAGCTTCAGAGGCATGAAGAAATTCAACAAGAACTTTTATGTTTTGGATACGGAAGGTACGGCGTTTGTATTCCATTTTGATTGTAAAATTGGAAGCTGTAAACACTATGCTTCTGATGGGAGCGTTTTATTGAATAATAATATGGAATATCAGTATCATCAGTTATCATAAAGAACAACGAATTTAAATTGGGCAGTAGAGATTATTTTTGCATGGATCTTCTCGTACAATGTAATTTAGATAAATAATCAACCGCAAGCGGTGTAGACGCGAATCTGATAAGCTGTATAATTTAGAGGAATAATCAACTAACCGCAAAAACAAATAAGTCCCCAAGAAAATATTTATTTTGTTATTCGAAATAGTAGATATAACAAATATGTTGCCAAGTTAATTGTTCACTACAAATCATGTCTACCGACAGGATTCAACTTGTTAAGGAATTACATAAACCGATTCGACGCAATTATCCCCGTCAACGAACAATAATTAATGGTCTTGATGACTTATGGCAGATGGATCTAGCTGAAATGAGACCTTATGCAAGACATAATAGAGGATTTAAAATGATTTTGGTAGTTATCGATTGTTTTTCGAAATTCGTGTGGACTCGTCCACTCAAGACGAAAACAGCCGAAGACATAACTGGTGCATTTTCTAGTATTATCAGATGCGGTAGAATGCCAAAAAATCTACAATCAGGTCAAGAAACGGAATTTTACAATACTAAATTTAAAACTCTTATGAAAAAACATAATATCAATCATTATAGTACGTTTAGTACACAGAAAGCTGCAATTGCAGAAAGAGTTATTAGAACGATCAAAATGAAACTCTATAAACATTTCAGCTTAATTGGGAAATACAAATGGATCGATATTTTACCTCAAATCACAAAGGAATACAACAACACGAAACATAGTAAAATTGAATATAAACCGTCAGAGGTGAATCAAAGTAACGAAAAATTGATTTTAAATAAGAAATTCATTTATTTGAAAATCGCCGGACCTAGAAAGTTAAATGTAGGAGATATTGTGCGAATAAGTAAAGCGAAACATACTTTTGAAAAAGGTTACACTCCAAATTTTACAAGTGAATTATTCAAAATTACGAAAGTGAAAATAACGAATCCTGTAACGTATTTAATAGAAGATATGAATGGATCACCTATCAGAGGTTGTTTCTATGAAGAGGAATTACAAAAAACCAAAAATCCCAACATTTATCTCCTTGAAAAAGTATTGAAGAGGAATCGTGATATAATTTACGTCAAATGATTAGGTTTAGATAAAAAACATAACAGTTGGATATACACTGATGATTTGGTATAGAAAAAACGCAACCAATCAGACAAGTTCGGGAGCTAACATATAAATTGAAAGACATTAGTTTGAAAATCAACAGTCGACAAGTGACGAGTGTAGTCAATATGAATCAAGATTCTGGGTATTATAGTGAAGATAGTGAGACTAGTGTTACATGTATTACGGATGAAGAACAATCAAATTACGATCGTAATTTGAATCAAATCAAACGAAATTACGAAAATGCAATAAGACAAGAAAAACATTATTTATTACATAGAGTTTTCAATGTTGGTCGATTTATGGTTGGGTGTAGCCTTAGCCCTGCCAGAAATTTTGCACCTGTCATCATTTTATCAACATTTATCGAAGCTGTGGAACCTATCAAAATGTCCTTCAATACTTTCGAATGGGAACATGTCATAGATGCACTGCGTAAGAGTAAGGAGGAGTATCTCAATTCTCCAGATAACAAAAGTCCTATCGATTCTAATCTCTTGTACCAAGATTTTTTTCAAATGAATAAAGTCATTTATGATAATCAGAAATTTGTTGAAATTCGCCAACATGATGTAACTTTTGTTCTCGACGAAGAAGAAGTTGTGGAAATTTTACGTCTTCAAGAGAATTTGCATTTGTATCACCTTTCAATTTTAAATAAAGTGAACTTTTGCAATTTTTATTATAATATTGTTAATTTATTAGTCATTTATACCAAATCCAATGTGTGGATTTTCCAATTGTATAGATTTAATGTATGTCGTTTGTGATATTTGTTCTGACAACAGTTTAATAGGGAGAGCACAAAATCAATGTAATCAATGATTTAACATTATAGAATTATGAAAATATTCTTTTGTTTTTTATTTAAATATCGAATTCAAGTGTTATTTCAATGAAAATTTCTCTGATGTAGAATCAGTATTAAAGCTAACGTCGAAAGTGAAGGATGCTTCTTCTTCTTCTTCTACTATTTCTATCTTTAGTTGCAAGTGAAAAAATTGATCTAAATTATGGCGTAAAATATATGGAAAGATTTGGATATTTTAACAAGTCGGAACATGATGTCACAGATATGACATCGATTTTAAGAGATTTTCAAGAGAAATTCAATTTACCTGTAGATGGCACTCTTAATCCTGAGACAATTCAACTATTAGAGCGACCTCGTTGTAGTGTAGGTGAAAATGATGATGGTGAACATTCGTATAGTGTTAGAACAAAATGGAAAAATACTAACCTAACTTGGTATTTTCCTCAAGCCACACCGTCATACGTTGCTGCTGCTGAAAAGGCATTTAATATTTGGCAACAAAATTCCAAATTTGTACATAATCCATACAACGACAAATCAACGACGACGAAGACTATGCAACCAACACTTCATTCAACGTCACATCCGGTGACCAATATATGTGATATTAAATCTGTAGATTTTATGTTTCTTGCATCGACTCCATCATTCCCAAATTTCCGTCTTTACATTGGTTTCAACATATTTCTATGTAAATTTGATTTATTTGACATTCATATACCTTTACATTCTGAATACGTCAAAGATTATCTTCCACAGAAGATTCAATTCGAACCAATATCACACATTTTTTAAAATTCTGCAGGCAATTTGTTTGCATTTAATAAACTTACCGGCGATTGTTATACGACATCTTTCCCAGATTTGACTATATTGGAAATAAACAAAGTACCCATACCAACTAATTCGAAAGTCGATGTTATTTATCAAACAAATAGTGGTCAAATTTTTGTGTTTTATGATCAAGCATATTACATCGAATTCAATGATGGATTTAAGAAAATTTTGAATAGAGGTCGAGTTAGCGATCGTTTTTTGGGGCTTCCGAAAAATCCTACTGCTGCATTCCGATATATCGATGGATACATTTACTTTTTCACTCAAGACACCACCACCACCTACTACAAATTCAGCGAATATTCGAGAAGTGTTGTATCTTCTGGACCATTTGATTGGAACCTTTTTGGCATACCTTGCCCCAACACCAGTCTGAAGGAGCAACTAAAAGCACTTCTTACTCATGTACTATCTATTTATGAATAATTTTTTTTTTCTTTAGATCTGAAAGTGTATCATTTTTTTGGGAAATAAATATTGTATTGAGCAGTCGTTTTATTTACATTATCTTTTATATATATATATATATATATATATATATATATATATAGTAGTAAGTTTGAAGTATACATTATTTATACAAATATAATTTATCAAATTAAAAACTATCATAAATCACTATCATCTTCATTATCAGCGACAAATCTGCAAATTTGGTTTTCCAAACAATGAAGATTTGTATCACATTGTTTATGAGTTTTTATCATAAACAACACTCGATTGAATTCATTTTGACACCACGAAAATTTTGAACCATATAATGTATCAAAATCTTCGGTAGCATAAACGCGATGATAATGATCTCTTATAACATGTAATTTGAAATTCATATTATTTTTGTATAAAATGTATTTGAGATGTCGAAAACAACATTGACATAGCACTAAATTTAAATTTTTCACATAATAGTAATTGAACCAAACACAATATCTTTTCAATTTATATAAATTATCCCAATTTGATTCATCAATTACACAATTACGCAAATTATTTGGTATACATTGCGAGTCTTAAATGTTTTCTAAACAATAAATATGATTGTTAGTGACTCTTCTGGAATTGTTAAAAAAAAAGTTCCATCTGTGTTCGCTACATGTTAACATAACCTTGTAAGTAAGCGTATGAGGTTAATAAATTTTGATTTGCAAATTCTAAAATACTATCAACATTTTTACAAATTTCTTTAATGGAAATATCTTGAAGTGAAGGAACAAAAACCATTATCTGAAACAAACTAATTTCTATAATGACCCCACGGCAATGTATCAAATGATGAAGAAAGTAATTGACGTTTATCATCATTATAACTTAAACCAACTTTCTGTTGTTCTATGGAATAAATATTGTGAGCATAAGAACGAATAGACTGTTGTGTTATAATTTTATCGGTTTTTTCCTTCAAACATTTCACATAATCATCAAAGGTTATTTTGTTCTTTACGGTTGAAACTTTAACTCCTTTTGATTTTTTTAATTACTCTCTGTTCCTCATTTATATGCATACATTTTGGATCTTAATCCTACAAAATGACTTATGATTTTTCCGTTTGCTTCATCTTTCATTAAACCAGGAATTTTTTTATTGACTAATGGAATATCATAAGGATTATTTGGAGCATAATTGGAGGTGTCAAATTTTGAAATGTGTTTTTTTATAATATCTTTATAGATATTATTATTAGTAATTTCATAAATGAAGCTGTCAGTATCTGTGTACATGAGCTTACAATTCTCAATTCCTACATTTGGTAACATGAAATTGTATTGAAAATCGTACATACAAATTTTTGATATATCTAAAATAACCATACCTATGTATATAGGTTTATTAAATATTACTTCAGTTTTTCTCAATTCAATTGCCATTAGATCTACATCAAAAATGCTTCTACTTTGAAAACGTGGACTTGAAATCAAATTCTTTGTACCATATCTTCCCTCATATTTATTTACGATCGATACGACTCTGTGACGTCTAATGTCTTCAGTTTTGCCATAGATTGAATTGTTTGCAAGTTTCAATTGATTTCGTTTAAAATCGTTGGTAGCTGCTGCTCTTAAACTAGTATTTAAATCAATGTAGGGCTTCAGCCATTTTGATTGTTTAAATTGAAGAATTTTATGATTTTTTTTAAATCAATCCATGTTCCAATGCTTGCTTCAAATTTCTATAGCGTAATATATATTCTTTCTTATCAAACAAAGTTGTCATTAATTTCGGTAATTTTGATGTGGTGGTATAAGATGTTCAGGACAAAATGGAATATCTCTATGCAAATCATGTAATCTTTTGGGTTATTCCAAGTCCACTTGCAAAATAAATCCTTCTTCTGCATCGTCTGCTATTTCTATTACATTAAAGTTATCAAAATTTTCAAGCCATTTGAAATGTCCGTACGGTAGGGCTTCAGTCATAGCCCAACCATAAAGGTTATTACAATCTATATACAAGAGACTTTTGGAAGGTTCTGAAGGATTGTAATTAGGTAAATATTCATTATTTGCTTCGGAATAACGATTACAACACATCTAAATTTCTCCTCGTATTGCTTTCTCTATAAAAAGAATCATATCTACATCCTTTAAAATTTGAAGTTTGCATTTTGTATATTTCAGCATACAATCCCAACTATAACTGGGCATAGTGTAGTACCGATGTGGATCTAAGCCGTAAATTTCAAAAGCTGTCTGTCTGACATTTTCCATCACTGTAGCAAGAAGTACAATGTCAGTATTCATATACAGATCACCTAATGATTTAATATCGAACATCTTCCAAACATTTTGTGCATGTTCATACTTTTCCTTGCTGATTCCTTCATCATTTAATCTATTGTAAAAACATTCGATCGAGGGTAAATTTGTTTCATTTAGTTTGTCTACGCTGTCAATATAATCGTATGGAAATACTCCTTTTCTAGTTAGCAATTCAAAGTGTTCTTTATCCAAATAATGAAATTCCTTTTGCAAAATTGAGAAATCGTCTTTAAGCAATAAGGAAACTAACTCAACAATGCTAGCACTCATAAATCTGAAAGAATCTATGAATCTAAATTTAATTTTGGTATCGCTTTCAAACAATGTAAAAGAAATATATTTTTCTTTATTAATTGGAAGTACGCTGACCTTTCCTTTTCGACATATCTCTCTAATCATCAGATGTTCATCGTAATTCGTTAGATTATGAAATAACAGAGGGCATATAAACAGTTTTTTGAAATTTAGATTACAAGCTCTATGACTAAATCCTCTGAATTCTCCGCTGATATGATCATGATCTGAAACAATGGAATCTGCAGAGGAAAATAGTTTCTCACATATGTGACAATGAGTTGCTTCCTCTTTAACATTGTTCGTTGTTACGGATTTAATATCTTTAATTTTTTATTCGATAAATTTCGCAATTATGGTCAATTCATTTGCAAACCATGTCATACAATCCATTCCACGATAACTTTTATAATAAGAAAGATTATCATGGAAAGTACATTTTACATAGTAACCCACACTGTATGCTATATGTTTTTGATACTTTAAAGTTTTTTTTTGTTACATGATTACACTTCTCTAGCATTGAATCGAAATCACCATAAATTACAAATGGACATTTTTGTTTATATACATAATTTTTAAAATGTACAAAATCGTATTCTGGAAATGACATTTTATACTCATTAATTTCAGCACACAAAAGTGAATGTTTTCTCAATTTTTCTTCGTTTAAAAAATAATTGAGACATCTGTCACAGATGAATTGTTTCCTTTTTGTTTTAGAATTTTGACTGGAAACAAGTCTAGATAAGTGTGTCTTCTTTCTTCATTTCTTCTATTTTCTGTTTTCTTACAAACTTATATTTATATTTATATTTATCCAAAATATTATTAAAATTATACAAATTATTATTATTACAGTAAATAGTCCTATCGATACATGACTTTGTGGATTATAAATTTCATGAATTGGTTTTATGTTTTTAGCGATGTTATTAATTTCATATAATTTATTATAATCTATATTAGTTAAATTAGGAGATTTATAAATTTGATTATTCAAAAATTTAAAGTTTAATTTCGGTAATATTATTGACTTCCCTTTTTTAATTTGTACATTAGTTGAGAAAATTTCACTTCCTACTTGAATACTACAATTTTTTGGAATTTTTATAAGCGATGGATACATTATTTTAAAATAACGGTCCGAAACATTTAGAACTTACATCAGTTTCTGAATTTGGAATCACTAAAAGTTCATCATTTGTTACTTGTTCTAATATTGTTTCTTGAAGATTAATTTCACTAATGACATAATTTTTACCGGAATGTCCATTTAAAAGTTCAACAGTACAGTTATCTTGTAATTTGAAAGTCTCTCTACAATAGTGTTTTCCTTCTAATTCGGGGCATTCTTCTTTGATGAAAGTAACTTCTTTTTGATTTCTGGCCAAGTAAGGTTGAGGAGGGATAAATATTGTATGATTTTGGATTACGGGGTATAAATGAAAAAATTCATAGGTTTTAGGTTTTAGGATAGGAACATGGATAGCAAATATTATTTTGGATTTGGAAAAGGTTACTTATGAACCAAGAAAGAGATAATATGTCAAAATATTATTAAATTTTGGTATTTGTTCTTCATTGTAAATGGTACTTAAATATTTTATCATTTCCAAAATTTCTTGGCTTGATATAACTGAGCTGTGAATTGTATTTAATTTAGAAAACGTTATTGCATTTTCGATATTATCAATTAGTGTAATTAAACTCTGACAATCCAGATTAATTTGTGAAATTGTACTTTGAAATGTTATAAAATTATTTAAAGTTATTATTTTGTTTTCAATTGAAATGTGAAATTTCTCTATATTATCAAAAAGTTTCCATTGATTATCCCATAGAGTCGTAATCGATTTGTTATAATGATCAATTAATTTTTTATGTAGTGATATTTGTAAATTAACTTCGTGAATTATTTGTTTCTGATTTTGTTGTAGAACATTTATAGCGTTATTATATCTTTCTTCATCGTCCGAATCTAAAGTCCCAAAAAGCCATTTATCTATTTTGCCTACAGAATTTATTAGTCCTCTTTTCAATCTTAAATGTGGATAAATATTTTCTGATTTTTTTATCTAAAGTATTAATTAAAATTTCTGTTCTACTCAATGATAGTTCAGCTAAGTTATAATACGAAATAGGATTTGTTGCGTTCGCTTGAGATAAATTATTTCTTAAGTTATAATAATATTGTTTTAAATTATTGATTTGTTTGTGAATGAATTCTAAATCTATATAGTAGATGAAAATATGTTTAGTATGTATAAGATTACTAGTTCCTAAATTGATAGGTAATAATAAGTTATTTACGTTCGTGACTGTTATGTCTTCCGTCTTGATCGTCTTGTAAAGTAATAGTAACGTTAATACTATTGTCAGCTTCATTATCTGTAACAATTTTTTTGTTTTAATGTTTTGGTTTTCTAATTATATTTTTATGATATGTTCCTTTGTTGGTTTCTAATAATATGCCAGAATCTTTTACAATTTCGGCCTTTTTGAATTTAGGTAGTTTCTTGTCTCGAAATTTTGTTTTTATGTAAGCTATGTTTTGATTTTCGTAGGATAGGGGATCATTTCTGTTTTCGTTTCTCTTATTGATTATTTTTTCTTTAATGTTAGCATTTCTCTCTTTAATTTTTTCATATAATAATTTGGAGGTTTCCTTGTGATTTTGTATGTAGTTAGATATTATTAAGTGATCGTCTAAGTCGAATGGATTAGGGTTATTTATATGGCCTTTAATAATTTCAAATGGCGTGAATTGCGTTACCGAATGAATTGAATTGTTATATGCCAATATTGATCGAGAGTCAAATCTTTATTATTTTCTTTTATGCACCTAAAATGTTCGATTAAACTGGAATGAAAACGTTCAACAGGTGAATTAGAATTGCTATTTTTAGACGTGGTATAATGTAACTCAATTTTGTGTAATTTGCAAAAATCTTGTAGGTCATTATTTTTAAACTCTGAACCGCAATCAGCTGTTATTTTATAAGGTAAACCATGATGAGTAACGTAATTTAATATGTTATCAACAACTGAAGTTCCATTCACACTTGACATTGAGTATGCTTGACCGTATCTAGAAAAAGCATCTATTATTGTTAAATATGATTGGTTTGCTATTTTAAAGGTATCAATGTGAATGTGCTCAAATGGTCTACTAGCTGTTGGGGTTAAATTGAATTTTATTATCGGTGGATTTCTATCATATTTATTTTTTTGACATGTTTCACAATTATTAACGAAATTTTCTATGTCTTGTATCATTTTGGGCCAGTAATATTTTTCGGTTAATGATTTTTTTAATTCGTTGATCCCTCTATGTCCTTTGTTATATATATGATAATATTCTAATTTTCCTTTTTGTTCCTCCTCAGTTAAAATATCTTTTACTACATTTATACAATGAATAAATTTGAATGATGCGTTTTAATTTGAATATCTCATATAATGTTTATTTTGTCATTTTTTATATTTTCATTATGTATAGTTTCTTCTATATCATCTAAATATGATAAGTCTGGTAATAAATTATCATTTATCTGTTCAAAATCGTTTGGTAAGTTATCAATTTCTCTTTGAATTATTGAATCTATCGTCGATATTAACATTTAGTGACTCTGTTTCTAATGCATTTACGTCACAATCTGGTTTTATTCGTGATAATGGGTCTGCTACTAGATTGGATTTTCCTTTTAAATATTTAATCTCATAATCATATTCTTCTAGTTTCAATCTCCATCGAACCAATCTTGAATTTGGTTCTTTCAGTGACATTAGCCATTGTAAAGGTTTATGATCCGTGTATATAGTGAATTTTCTTCCAAATAAATAGGGTAGATAATATTTACATGCCCATACTATTACTAATAGCTCTTTTTCTATTGTTGAGTAATTCGTTTCTGCGTCGTTTAATGTTCTTGAAGCATAAGAAATTGGATGTCCTTCTTGGGCAATTGTTTATTAAAATCTGGGTAGGCTAATATAGGTTCTGATGTTAAAAGTTGTTTACAAGTATTAAAACAATTAATAAATTCTTGTGTATGTTCTACTTTTCCATCTTTTTTTAAGCATGTCGTCATAGGTTTAGTAATCTTTGCGAAATTTTTAATAAATTTTCTGTAATATCCTAATAATCCCAGAAATGATTTAATTTGTTTTTGAGTATAAGGTATAGGGAAATTTTTTATGGCTTTAATTTTTTTGGGGTTAGGCTTAATGCCTTCTGGTGTAACAACATGTCCAAGAAATTCTACTTCTTTGCATAAAAATTCGCATTTATCCAATTTAATTTTTAACTGGCCTTCTCTTAGTTTATAAAATATTGCTTGTAGATTCTGCATATGTTCTTGTAAACTTGTACTAAATATTATGATGTATTCCATATATACTAAACAAATTTTATTTTGTAGTTCTTGTAAAATTTCGTCCATGACTCTTTGAAATGTTGCGGGTGAATTCTTTAGTCCAAAGGGCGTTCTAAGAAATTCGTAATGTCCACTATCTACACTGAACGCTGTCTTTTCTATCGATTCTTCCGACATTTGAATTTGATGAAAACCACTAGCGAAATCTAATGTTGTGAAATATTGCGCTCTTCTTAATTTGTCTAATATATCAGTAATATTTGGAATCGGGTATCTATCAGAAATGGTTTTTTCATTTAATTTCCTATAATCAATTACTAATCTCCACTTTTGTTTTCCGGATGCATCTAATTTCTTGCTGACAATCCATATAGGTGAACTCCAAGGGGAATATGATGCTCTTATTATTCTTTTTTCCAACATCTCGTTGATTTGTTTTTGTACTTCCTCTTTGTGTACGTATGGGTATCTATAAGACTTTACATGTACAGGAATTTCATCGGTTGTCTTTATTGAATGTTTTATTTTGGATGTAAACGTTAGTGAATCTCCTGGTTTTAGAAAAATATCGGAAAAGTTCTTACATAATTTAATTATATTGTTCCTTTCTTCCTCGTTCATATGACTAGTTCGAATTAATTTACTTATATCTATTTTATTTTTTTGCCAATTATGGTTTTCGTTAATTATTTTTTTATTTTCTTTTGAATAATTAAAATTATGAATTTCATATTGGTTTGTTCCTAAAGGATAAACACTAAGAGGCTTATTCAAAATTATATAAATTGTCTTAATCGTTTCATTTTTGTTACATTGATTATAATTTAAATTTTTATATTATTTTCTTTTTCCATTAGTTAAATGAACACAGTTATGAATTATATTATTAAATTTCTTATATATATATATTCTAATTAATAATAACTTTTTATTATTATAGTTTCTAAAAGTTTACTAAAATTTTTTTTATTTCACTTATTTATTATCTATTGATTTTAAATCTTATCTATTCTTATCACATAATAATAAAAAAGAAAGAATGGTCTTTGTATAAAAATAATTTTAATGAATGATAATATTTATTTTTCCAAAATAGTTCTTCTATTAACTTTTCATTTAGTATCGCATTTAATTTTTTATTGAAATATTTTGAACTTATTTCATTATTATTTCTATCAAATTCTTTGATAATTGTTTCATAATTAATCTCAACTTCGTCATTTTCATTATTTATTTTTCTTTTATCAATGATATCACTTTGGTTTTGTTTATCCAATATATTTGTATTTAATTCTATTACATTTTCTTTAACTTCAATTTCATTATCATTTTCTTCTGAATTCTTTTCTGTTACATTTAATTTATCTTTTTCCTCTTCATCAAATAATTTACTAAGATCTAGTTCTAATTGTTCATTTATTTTTATACCATGATTTAATTCGTTAATTTTTATGAATTTTTGAATTTTTGGTGATGAATTATTAGATGTAAAATTTATTTCAATTATTTTTTCATTGGGTTCTGATTCGTTAGATTCTATGAAATTTTCAAAGAATGTTAATGGATCATTAGGAGTGAAATTTATTTCTTCTATTTTTGATTCTTTTTCTGATGCTCTTTTCGAAAATTTACGGTTTGCTCATTATTTTCATCACGCTGGAACAAATGTTGAAAATCAATTATTTCGTCTTCTTCCTCTTCTTCGCTATTTTTATAATTATTATTATATAATTCTTCGGATGTAAAATTTGGTTCGTTTCGTGGTTTGAAATATTTATTATTGCTTGTATTATTATTATTGTAATTGTTATTATTATTTATACATCTACTAGGTCTGTCAGAAAAATTTCTCGATGTCGTAGACATCGGTTCTGGTCTAGGTAAACGATTTACAGGTATTTGGTTCGGACGGAAAACATTTTTCCTAGGACCAAATACTTGCGCATTCGTTGGGTAATTTTGCTTTCTCTGTGCTATGGGATTTATATTTATAGGTTGACTAGGAAAACTATTATTATAATTATCATTATTATTATTATATCTTTCATTATTATAGTTGTTATTATTATTATACCTATCATAATTATTATTATAAGGTTGTCGGTAGAAAGAATTGTAATTATTATGTTGATTATTTCTATTATTTCTTGTTTGATTCATTTGTACATTATTATTATTATTATTATATTTAACTTTAGGTTCGTAAAATTGACCATAAAGTTCCTCGAAATTTTCATAAGTAAGCCATAGCGTCTTCTAGAGAGTTAGGCTTTTTTAAATACATATTGTTACGTATAACACCTGAACATCCCGCAATAAAGGTGTTCAAAGCTGTTTTCTCATAATGATTAATTTGGCATCTTTTATCAATTTCTCCTAAGTTTAAATTATTACAGATTATTTGTATAGTCTGACTTTTTAATAATTGTAATCTGTTACCAAAAGCTATTAGATTTTCATTTTTAAATGGTCTCGTTCTAGTTAATTCCTGTAAAATACAATCTAAATCACGTCTATCTGCAAAACACTGAATCAACGCTTCTTTTAATTTAAACCAAGTATTTAATTCTATCCTATTTCCTACCATTAATTCATCTTTGTCGATTAATTTCTCTTGGATACATTCTAATACATGGTTATCAATATCTTGATCATTATAAACCGAGTATGTCTCTATTAAATTCTCACATCTATTTATGAATTTATTTAATGTATTTTTATTTCCGTCATAAGGTTTAATGTTCTCTAACTTTAATTTGAATAAATCCCAATTTAGGGTTTTTGGATTTGACGTTGCCATTTTTATATATTCTGGATTATCTTTTAAATTTAACTCACTAAATGTATTCAATAATTTATCAAAATCGTTCATAAAATAATATATTTGAAATTATTAAATTATCTCTTCCTTATTCAACGTTTTGATAAGGATAGATAAAAAGAAGGAATAAAAATAATAAGGAAACTTGGCACTTACAGCTATCTGAAGTCCTGTCCCTCGTTGAATACGTAGATCTAGTGCTGAGGTACTGAAGTACTTAGCCGGAACTTTATCGCACTTTGCGTAAACTCGCGACCGCACTAATCCGAATGACTGCGCCACTTATAAATTTCGGTTTTCGAAATTTATTTTTAAAAAATGTATTTTGAATATTTGAATGAATACAATTAATCTCAAGATCGAACTAATTATAAACATTAAATATCATCAAGTTGTTTACAAGAATCTTATTTATAGTAAAATAAAGCTGATACATGTTTACGATATTTGATACAAAAATAGAATAAATGCTGATACATGTTTATGATATTTGATACAATTGTATTGTTTATAAAATGTCCTTCGAGAATTCTTCGCATGTAACTTCTGTAATATTTTTATGTTTAATATTAATAATAACTCCAGTTATTATTCTACTGTTGAAAATTGTACTAATATTCTCCCACTTAACCTTTCTAATTTGTTTAATTCCAAAACCTATATGATGATATTTTGCTTTCAATAAACATCTTAAATGTTTAAGTAGACCAATTTTATTGAAAATTTTACGCTTTCCTCCTACTGTAAATTTGAATTTTTTCAATACAAAATGACAAGTTCTGATATGTTTATCAATTAATTTTATATAATATCCTGTATCGGAAATACCTTTTCTTCTCGATTTAATCACATTATCTACACTGCTCAAAATATCTTTAAGTTTTTTCATCTTACTATATATTTAAAAAAAAAGAAACTCACTTAATTTCTAATCATATCGAATGATGAATGAAGTTGATTTGATTTTCCAGTATCGATTTTCCCTCGAAAAACTATAGAATATTTCTTGTCTGTTAAATATTGCACTTGCTCCTGGTACGTTTTTGTGACTCTATTGGCAAAAATACTTGCACCTCTTCTAACGTCAATAGTACTGTTTGACCAAAACGAGTGTTTACCACATTGGCACTTATAATTGGATAGGGTGTGTCTTGAGTTAATTCGTGAAATTTTTTTGTTTCTTTCTTCTCTATAAGAGATACTCTATTTCAATATTTGGTTGGCAGTTTGGTTGGCAGCGGTTTTACGACTGATAATTTTGTTTCAATGTTTCTTTATTTATAAAGATTTTTTTTCCTAAAGGAAACTGCAACCTCTTTCAATGTAATGTTTTCTCCCCCACCCAGCGGTATGTATAAATTGAAGGAAGTGGAAAATTGATTAAGAAAAAAAAAACATCATCTTTTTAACTGATTTTTTGTCTATTATAGGAAATATTGGTTTCCTTTAAAGATATCGTTCAATATGATTCATCTTAAATTTATACAACTCTTATAGGAAATATTAGTTCCTGTAAAAATAAAATGTATGATTTATCTCAAACTTTGAAAAATTATTCAAATATTATAATTTAAAATATTTGTAGCTACTTTGCTCAAAATAATAAGATATTTATTATAGAAAAAATAGTCGTGCACATGCTCAAAAAAATTTTCTGTGTCGCCGGCGGAGTTCCTAACGCTCGCTCGTATTACATACTCTAAATTAAAATGTCGATGAAAATCCTACCGTCCTTATTACATCTTCTTTATATACATACTGTAACAACAATGCCCTTTGTTCGATGAAAATTCGACAAATAGCAGCGGAGATACAATGTAGTAGTAGTAGTGTCCTTATGACATCGTACATACTGTATACATTACCGTTTGTTTGATAGAAATCCAACCAGCAGTGCAACATACGTTATGTACACACTGTATATTGGAAAAAAATGCCGATGAATCAGGAACCCACTCCGCTTAAATACACAATTCTATCCAATATTTTCATCGTGTCCTAACGGTGCCATCGATAAGGTCGACGACTGCGAACACAAGCTTCAATGGTTCGAATCCCCAGTTTTATTTAAAAAAAAATTGATATGAAACGTGTGACGTCACGAACCGTTACGTCACGACTATCACGTCACAACTTTGTGGGGTTACGACACATATTTTCTCTATTACCATTATTGAACCCGCATTAAATATCTACCTCAATCGATGTAAATACACGATATCTGACATAGTTAAATGCAAATTCAATATATAAGAAATGATGTATTTGGACTTAAAATGGCAGAGAGAGATTTCGAAAATGTTCAATCAAAACAGAGTGACAATCGACCTCAATCGGCTTAAATGGATGTAAATCGACGATATCTGACAAAGTTGGACGCAAACTCACTCAAATAGAAGAATTGATGTATTTGGACTCAAAATAGCAGAAATAGATTTCGAAAATGTTCAATCAAAACAATGTTACAATCGACCTCAACTGTCATCAATGATTGACGATATCGACGATATCAACCAAGTTGGATGCAAACTCACGTAAGTATATAAAAATTGACCTCAAATTAGGATGATAGACTTTGAAAATTTTCAATCAACACAAAATGACAATCGACCATATTTGATGCAAACTCACTCAAATATATGATAATTGATGTGTTTGGACTGAAAATAGCGAAAATAGATTTCGTAAATGTTCAATCAAAACAGAGTGACAATCGACCTCAATAGGCTTCAATGGTTGTAAATCGACTATATCTGAACAAGTTAGATGCAAACTCACTCAATATATGAAAATTGATGTGTTTGGACTTAAAATGTCGAAAATACATTTCGTAAATGTTCAATCAAAACAGAGTGACAATCGACCTCAATAGGCTTCAATGGATGAAAATCGACGATATGTGACCAAGTTAGATGCAAACTCACTCAAATATATGATAATTGATGTGTTTGGACTTAAAATGGCGAAAATAGATTTCGAAAATGTTCAATCAACTCAAAGTTACAATCGACCTCAACTGGTAATCAATGGTTGTAAATCGACGATATCAACTAAGTTAGATGCAAACTCATGTAACTATATGAAAATTGATGAGATTCGACGTCAAATTAGGAAGATAGACTTTGAAAATTTTCGATCAACACAAAGTGACTATCAACCTCAATGGGCTTCAATGGATGTAAATCGACGATATCTTACCAAGTTAGATGCAAATTCACTCAAATATGTAAGAAATGATGTGTTTGGTCTTAAAATGGCGGAAAAAGATTTCGAAAATGTTCAATCAAAACAGAGTGACAATCGACCTCAACTGGTATCAATGCTTGTAAATCGACGATATCTGACCAAGTTAAATGCAAACTCACTCAAATATATGAGAATTGATGTGTTTGGACTCAAAATGGCGAAAATAGATTTCGAAAATGTTCAATCAAATCAAAGTTACAATCGACCTCAACTGTAATCAATGGTTGTAAATCGACGATATCTACTAAGTTAGATGCAAACTCATGTAACTATATGAAAATTGATGAGATTCGACGTCAAATTAGGGAGATAGAATTTAAAATTTTCAATCAACACAAAGTGACAATCAACCTCAATGGGCTTCAATGGATGTAAATCGATCATATCTGACCAAGTTAACTGCAAATTCACCAAATATATCAGAAATGATGTGTTTGGACTTGAAATGGCGGAAATAGATTTCGAAAATGTTCAATCAAAACAAAGCGATATCATCCTCAACTGTAATCAATGGATGAAAATCGACGATATCTTACAAAGTTAGATGCAAATTCACTCAAATATGTAGGAAATGATGTGTTTGGTCTTAAAATGGCGGAATTAGATTTCGAAAATGTTCAATCAAAACAGAGTGATCATCGACCTCGATGGGCTTCAATGGATGTAAATCGACGATATCTCACCCCAAGTTAGTTGCAAATTCACTCGAATATATGAGAAATGATGTCTTTGGACTTAAAATGGCGGGAATAAATTTCGAAAATGTTCAATCAAAACATAGTGACCATCGACGTCAGATAGCTTCAATGGATGTGAATCGACGATATCTCACCATGTTAGATGCAAATTCACTCAAATATATGATGTGTTTGGACTTAAAATGGCGGAAATATATTTTGTAAATGTTCAATCAAAACAGAGTGACAATCGACCTCAATAGGCTTCATTGGATGTAAATCGACGATATCTGACCAAGTTAGATGCAAACTCACTCAAATATATAAGAAATGATGTGATTGGACTCCAAATGTCGGAAATAGATTTCGAAAATGTTCAATCAAAACAGAGTGACCGTCGACATCAATGGGCTTCAATGGATGTAAATCGACGATATATTTGAGTGAGTTTGCATCTAACTTTGTCAGATATCATCGAAAAACATCCATTGAAGCCCATTGAGGTCAACTGTCACTTTGTGTTAATTGAAAATTTTCAAAGTCTATCTTCCTAATTTGAAGTCGAATTTCAACATTTCTTATATATTTGAGTGAGTTTGCATCTAACTTTGTCAGATATCATCGAAAAACATCCATGAAGCCCATTGAGGTCAACTGTCAATTTGTGTTAATTGAAAATTTTCAAAGTCTATCTTCCTAATTTGAAGTCGAATTTCAACATTTCTTATATATTTGAGTAAGTTCGCACCTAACTTTGTCAAATATCATCGAAAAACATCCATGAAGCCCATTGAGGTCAACTGTCACTTTGTGTTAATTGAAAATTTTCAAAGTCTATCTTCCTAATTTGAAGTCAAATTTCAACATTTCTTATATATTTGAGTGAGTTTGCATCTAACTTTGTCAGATATCATCGAAAAACATCCATGAAGCCCATTGAGGTCAACTGTCAATTTGTGTTAATTGAAAATTTTCAAAGTCTATCTTCCTAATTTGAAGTCGAATTTCAACATTTCTTATATATTTGAGTGAGTTCGCGTCTAACTTTGTCAGATATCGTCGATTAACATCCATTGAAGCCCATTGAAGTCAACTGTCACTTTGTGTTAATTAAAAATTTTCAAAGTCTATCTTCTTCGTTTGAAGTCGAATTTCAACATTTCTTATATATTTGAGTGAGTTCGCATCTAACTTTGTCAGATATCGTCGAATAACATCCATTGAAGCCCATTGAAGTCAACTGTCACTATGTGTTAATTGAAAATTTTCAAAGTATATCTTCCTAATCTGAAGTCGAATTTCAACATTTCTTATATATTTGAGTGAGTTTGCATCTAACTTTGTCAGATATCATCGAAAAACATCCATTGAAGCTCATTGAGGTCGATTGTCACTTTGTGTTGATTGAAAATTTTCAAAGTCTATCTTCCTAATTTGAAGTCGAATTTCAACATTTCTTATATATTTGAGTGAGTTTGCATCTAACTTTGTCAGATATCATCGAAAAACATCCATTGAAGCTCATTGAGGTCGATTGTCACTTTGTGTTGATTGAAAATTTTCAAAGTCTATCTTCCTAATCTGAAGTCGAATTTCAACATTTCTTATATATTTGAGTAAGTTCGCACCTAACTTTATCGGATCTCATCGAATAACATCCATTGAAGCTCATTGAGGTCGATTGTCACTTTGTGTTGATTGAAAATTTTCAAAGTCTATCTTCCTGATCTGAAGTCGAATTTCAACATTTCTTATATATTTGAGTGAGTTTGCATCTAACTTTGTCAGATATCATCGAAAAACATCCATTGAAGCTCATTGAGGTCGATTGTCACTTTGTGTTGATTGAAAATTTTCAAAGTCTATCTTCCTGATCTGAAGTCGAATTTCAACATTTCTTATATATTTGAGTGAGTTTGCATCTAACTTTGTCAGATATCATCGAAAAACATCCATTGAAGCTCATTGAGGTCGATTGTCACTTTGTGTTAAGTGAAAATTCTCAAAGTCTATCTTCCTGATCTGAAGTCGAATTTCAACATTTCTTATATATTTGAGTGAGTTCGCGTCTAACTTTGTCAGATATCGTCGATTAACATCCATTGAAGCCCATTGAAGTCAACTGTCACTTTGTGTTAATTGAAAATTCTCAAAGTCTATCTTCCTCATTTGATGTCGAATTTCAACATTTCTTATATATTTGAGTGAGTTCGCATCTAACTCTGTCAGATATCGTCGAATAACATCCATTGAAGCCCATTGAGGTCAACTGTCACTTTGTGTTAATTGAAAATTCTCAAAGTCTATCTTCCTCATTTGAAGTCGAATTTCAACATTTCTTATATATTTGAGTAAGTTCGCACCTAACTTTATCAGATATCATCGAATAACATCCATTGAAGCTCATTGAGGTCGATTGTCACTTTGTGTTGATTGAAAATTTTCAAAGTCTATCTTCCTAATTTGAAGTCGAATTTCAACATTTCTTATATATTTGAGTGAGATATCAAGTTAGATGCAAACTCACTCAAATATATAAGAAATGATGTGATTGGACTCCAAATGTCGGAAATAGATTTCGAAAATGTTCAATCAAAACAGAGTGACCGTCGACATCAATGGGCTTCAATGGATGTAAATCGACGATATATTTGAGTGAGTTTGCATCTAACTTTGTCAGATATCATCGAAAAACATCCATTGAAGCCCATTGAGGTCAACTGTCACTTTGTGTTAATTGAAAATTTTCAAAGTCTATCTTCCTAATTTGAAGTCGAATTTCAACATTTCTTATATATTTGAGTGAGTTTGCATCTAACTTTGTCAGATATCATCGAAAAACATCCATGAAGCCCATTGAGGTCAACTGTCAATTTGTGTTAATTGAAAATTTTCAAAGTCTATCTTCCTAATTTGAAGTCGAATTTCAACATTTCTTATATATTTGAGTAAGTTCGCACCTAACTTTGTCAAATATCATCGAAAAACATCCATGAAGCCCATTGAGGTCAACTGTCACTTTGTGTTAATTGAAAATTTTCAAAGTCTATCTTCCTAATTTGAAGTCAAATTTCAACATTTCTTATATATTTGAGTGAGTTTGCATCTAACTTTGTCAGATATCATCGAAAAACATCCATGAAGCCCATTGAGGTCAACTGTCAATTTGTGTTAATTGAAAATTTTCAAAGTCTATCTTCCTAATTTGAAGTCGAATTTCAACATTTCTTATATATTTGAGTGAGTTCGCGTCTAACTTTGTCAGATATCGTCGATTAACATCCATTGAAGCCCATTGAAGTCAACTGTCACTTTGTGTTAATTAAAAATTTTCAAAGTCTATCTTCTTCGTTTGAAGTCGAATTTCAACATTTCTTATATATTTGAGTGAGTTCGCATCTAACTTTGTCAGATATCGTCGAATAACATCCATTGAAGCCCATTGAAGTCAACTGTCACTATGTGTTAATTGAAAATTTTCAAAGTATATCTTCCTAATCTGAAGTCGAATTTCAACATTTCTTATATATTTGAGTGAGTTTGCATCTAACTTTGTCAGATATCATCGAAAAACATCCATTGAAGCTCATTGAGGTCGATTGTCACTTTGTGTTGATTGAAAATTTTCAAAGTCTATCTTCCTAATTTGAAGTCGAATTTCAACATTTCTTATATATTTGAGTGAGTTTGCATCTAACTTTGTCAGATATCATCGAAAAACATCCATTGAAGCTCATTGAGGTCGATTGTCACTTTGTGTTGATTGAAAATTTTCAAAGTCTATCTTCCTAATCTGAAGTCGAATTTCAACATTTCTTATATATTTGAGTAAGTTCGCACCTAACTTTATCGGATCTCATCGAATAACATCCATTGAAGCTCATTGAGGTCGATTGTCACTTTGTGTTGATTGAAAATTTTCAAAGTCTATCTTCCTGATCTGAAGTCGAATTTCAACATTTCTTATATATTTGAGTGAGTTTGCATCTAACTTTGTCAGATATCATCGAAAAACATCCATTGAAGCTCATTGAGGTCGATTGTCACTTTGTGTTGATTGAAAATTTTCAAAGTCTATCTTCCTGATCTGAAGTCGAATTTCAACATTTCTTATATATTTGAGTGAGTTTGCATCTAACTTTGTCAGATATCATCGAAAAACATCCATTGAAGCTCATTGAGGTCGATTGTCACTTTGTGTTAAGTGAAAATTCTCAAAGTCTATCTTCCTGATCTGAAGTCGAATTTCAACATTTCTTATATATTTGAGTGAGTTCGCGTCTAACTTTGTCAGATATCGTCGATTAACATCCATTGAAGCCCATTGAAGTCAACTGTCACTTTGTGTTAATTGAAAATTCTCAAAGTCTATCTTCCTCATTTGATGTCGAATTTCAACATTTCTTATATATTTGAGTGAGTTCGCATCTAACTCTGTCAGATATCGTCGAATAACATCCATTGAAGCCCATTGAGGTCAACTGTCACTTTGTGTTAATTGAAAATTCTCAAAGTCTATCTTCCTCATTTGAAGTCGAATTTCAACATTTCTTATATATTTGAGTAAGTTCGCACCTAACTTTATCAGATATCATCGAATAACATCCATTGAAGCTCATTGAGGTCGATTGTCACTTTGTGTTGATTGAAAATTTTCAAAGTCTATCTTCCTAATTTGAAGTCGAATTTCAACATTTCTTATATATTTGAGTGAGTTTGCATCTAACTTTGTCAGATATCATCGAAAAACATGCATTGAAGCCCATTGAGGTCAACTGTCACTTTGTGTTAATTGAAAATTTTCAAAGTCTATCTTCCTAATCTGAAGTCGAATTTCAACATTTCTTATATATTTGAGTAAGTTCGCACCTAACTTTATCGGATCTCATCGAATAACATCCATTGAAGCTCATTGAGGTCGATTGTCACTTTGTGTTGATTGAAAATTTTCAAAGTCTATCTTCCTGATCTGAAGTCGAATTTCAACATTTCTTATATATTTGAGTGAGTTTGCATCTAACTTTGTCAGATATCATCGAAAAACATCCATTGAAGCTCATTGAGGTCGATTGTCACTTTGTGTTGATTGAAAATTTTCAAAGTCTATCTTCCTGATCTGAAGTCGAATTTCAACATTTCTTATATATTTGAGTGAGTTTGCATCTAACTTTGTCAGATATCATCGAAAAACATCCATTGAAGCTCATTGAGGTCGATTGTCACTTTGTGTTAAGTGAAAATTTTCAAAGTCTATCTTCCTAATTTGAAGTCGAATTTCAACATTTCTTATATATTTGAGTGAGTTCGCGTCTAACTTTGTCAGATATCGTCGATTAACATCCATTGAAGCCCATTGAAGTCAACTGTCACTTTGTGTTAATTGAAAATTCTCAAAGTCTATCTTCCTCATTTGATGTCGAATTTCAACATTTCTTATATATTTGAGTGAGTTCGCATCTAACTCTGTCAGATATCGTCGAATAACATCCATTGAAGCCCATTGAGGTCAACTGTCACTTTGTGTTAATTGAAAATTCTCAAAGTCTATCTTCCTCATTTGAAGTCGAATTTCAACATTTCTTATATATTTGAGTAAGTTCGCACCTAACTTTATCAGATATCATCGAATAACATCCATTGAAGCTCATTGAGGTCGATTGTCACTTTGTGTTGATTGAAAATTTTCAAAGTCTATCTTCCTAATTTGAAGTCGAATTTCAACATTTCTTATATATTTGAGTGAGTTTGCATCTAACTTTGTCAGATATCATCGAAAAACATGCATTGAAGCCCATTGAGGTCAACTGTCACTTTGTGTTAATTGAAAATTTTCAAAGTCTATCTTCCTAATTTGAAGTCGAATTTCAACATTTCTTATATATTTGAGTGAGTTCGCGTCTAACTCTGTCAGATATCGTCGATTAACATCCATTGAAGCCCATTGAGGTCAACTGTCACTTTGTGTTGATTGAAAATTTTCAAAGTCTATCTTCCTCGTTTGAAGTCGAATTTCAACATTTCTCATATATTTGAGTGAGTTCGCATCTAACTTTGTCAGATATCGTCGAATAACATCCATTGAAGCCCATTGAGGTCAACTGTCACATTGTGTTAATTGAAAATTCTCAAAGTCTACCTTCCTCATTTGAAGTCGAATTTCCACATTTCTCATATATTTGAGTAAGTTCGCACCTAACTTTATCAGATATCATCGAATAACATCCATTGAAGCTCATTGAGGACGATTGTCACTTTGTGTTGATTGAAAATTTTCAAAGTCTATCTTCCTAATTTGAAGTCGAATTTCAACATTTCTTATATATTTGAGTAAGTTCGCACCTAACTTTATCAGATATCATCGAATAACATCCATTGAAGCTCATTGAGGTCGATTGTCACTTTGTGTTAATTGAAAATTCTCAAAGTCTATCTTCCTCATTTGAAGTCGAATTTCAACATTTCTTATATATTTGAGTAAGTTCGCACCTAACTTTATCAGATATCATCGAATAACATCCATTGAAGCTCATTGAGGTCGATTGTCACTTTGTGTTGATTGAAAATTTTCAAAGTCTATCTTCCTAATTTGAAGTCGAATTTCAACATTTCTTATATATTTGAGTGAGTTTGCATCTAACTTTGTCAGATATCATCGAAAAACATGCATTGAAGCCCATTGAGGTCAACTGTCACTTTGTGTTAATTGAAAATTTTCAAAGTCTATCTTCCTAATTTGAAGTCGAATTTCAACATTTCTTATATATTTGAGTGAGTTCGCGTCTAACTTTGTCAGATATCGTCGATTAACATACATTGAAGCCCATTGAGGTCAACTGTCACTTTGTGTTGATTGAAAATTCTCAAAGTCTATCTTCCTAATTTGAAGTCGAATTTCAACATTTCTTATATATTTGAGTGAGTTCGCGTCTAACTTTGTCAGATATCATCGAATAACATCCATTGAAGCTCATTGAGGACGATTGTCACTTTGTGTTGATTGAAAATTTTCAAAGTCTATCTTCCTAATTTGAAGTCGAATTTCAACATTTCTTATATATTTGAGTGAGTTTGCATCTAACTTTGTCAGATATCATCGAAAAACATGCATTGAAGCCCATTGAGGTCAACTGTCACTTTGTGTTAATTGAAAATTCTCAAAGTCTATCTTCCTCATTTGAAGTCGAATTTCAACATTTCTTATATATTTGAGTAAGTTCGCACCTAACTTTATCAGATATCATCGAATAACATCCATTGAAGCTCATTGAGGTCGATTGTCACTTTGTGATAATTGAAAATTTTCAAAGTCTTTCTTCCTCATTTGAAGTCGAATTTCAACATTTCTTATATATTTGAGTGAGTTCGCATCTAACTCTGTCAGATATCGTCGAATAACATCCATTGAAGTCCATTGAAGTCAACTGTCACTTTGTGTTAATTAAAAATTTTCAAAGTCTATCTTCCTAATCTGAAGTCGAATTTCAACATTTCTTATATATTTGAGTGAGTTTGCATCTAACTTTGTCAGATATCATCGAAAAACATCCATTGAAGCTCATTGAGGTCGATTGTCACTTTGTGTTGATTGAAAATTTTCAAAGTCTATCTTCCTAATTTGAAGTCGAATTTCAACATTTCTAATATATTTGAGTAAGTTCGCACCTAACTTTATCAGATATCATCGAATAACATCCATTGAAGCTCATTGAGGTCGATTGTCACTTTGTGTTGATTGAAAATTTTCAAAGTCTGAGTTTGCATCTAACTTTGTCAGATATCATCGAAAAACATCCATTGAAGCTCATTGAGGTCGATTGTCACTTTGTGTTGATTGAAAATTTTCAAAGTCTATCTTCCTAATTTGAAGTCGAATTTCAACATTTCTTATATATTTGAGTGAGTTTGCATCTAACTTTGTCAGATATCATCGAAAAACATCCATTGAAGCTCATTGAGGTCGATTGTCACTTTGTGTTAATTGAAAATTTTCAAAGTCTATCTTCCTAATTTGAAGTCGAATTTCAACATTTCTTATATATTTGAGTGAGTTTGCATCTAACTTTGTCAGATATCATCGAAAAACATCCATGAAGCCCATTGAGGTCAACTGTCAATTTGTGTTAATTGAAAATTTTCAAAGTCTATCTTCCTAATTTGAAGTCGAATTTCAACATTTCTTATATATTTGAGTGAGTTTGCATCTAACTTTGTCAGATATCATCGAAAAACATCCATTGAAGCTCATTGAGGTCGATTGTCACTTTGTGTTGATTGAAAATTTTCAAAGTCTATCTTCCTAATTTGAAGTCGAATTTCAACATTTCTTATATATTTGAGTGAGTTTGCATCTAACTTTGTCAGATATCATCGAAAAACATCCATGAAGCCCATTGAGGTCAACTGTCAATTTGTGTTAATTGAAAATTTTCAAAGTCTATCTTCCTAATTTGAAGTCGAATTTCAACATTTCTTATATATTTGAGTGAGTTTGCATCTAACTTTGTCAGATATCATCGAAAAACATCCATTGAAGCTCATTGAGGTCGATTGTCACTTTGTGTTGATTGAAAATTTTCAAAGTCTATCTTCCTAATTTGAAGTCGAATTTCAACATTTCTTATATATTTGAGTGAGTTTGCATCTAACTTTGTCAGATTTCATCGAAAAACATCCATGAAGCCCATTGAGGTCAACTGTCACTTTGTGTTAATTGAAAATTTTCAAAGTCTATCTTCCTAATTTGAAGTCGAATTTCAACATTTCTTATATATTTGAGTGAGTTTGCATCTAACTTTGTCAGATATCATCGAAAAACATCCATTGAAGCTCATTGAGGTCGATTGTCACTTTGTGTTGATTAAAAATTTTCAAAGTCTATCTTCCTAATTTGAAGTCGAATTTCAACATTTCTTATATATTTGAGTGAGTTTGCATCTAACTTTGTCAGATATCATCGAAAAACATGCATTGAAGCCCATTGAGGTCAACTGTCACTTTGTGTTAATTGAAAATTTTCAAAGTCTATCTTCCTAATTTGAAGTCGAATTTCAACATTTCTTATATATTTGAGTGAGTTCGCGTCTAACTTTGTCAGATATCGTCGATTAACATACATTGAAGCCCATTGAGGTCAACTGTCACTTTGTGTTGATTGAAAATTCTCAAAGTCTATCTTCCTAATTTGAAGTCGAATTTCAACATTTCTTATATATTTGAGTGAGTTCGCGTCTAACTTTGTCAGATATCATCGAATAACATCCATTGAAGCTCATTGAGGACGATTGTCACTTTGTGTTGATTGAAAATTTTCAAAGTCTATCTTCCTAATTTGAAGTCGAATTTCAACATTTCTTATATATTTGAGTGAGTTTGCATCTAACTTTGTCAGATATCATCGAAAAACATGCATTGAAGCCCATTGAGGTCAACTGTCACTTTGTGTTAATTGAAAATTCTCAAAGTCTATCTTCCTCATTTGAAGTCGAATTTCAACATTTCTTATATATTTGAGTAAGTTCGCACCTAACTTTATCAGATATCATCGAATAACATCCATTGAAGCTCATTGAGGTCGATTGTCACTTTGTGATAATTGAAAATTTTCAAAGTCTTTCTTCCTCATTTGAAGTCGAATTTCAACATTTCTTATATATTTGAGTGAGTTCGCATCTAACTCTGTCAGATATCGTCGAATAACATCCATTGAAGCCCATTGAAGTCAACTGTCACTTTGTGTTAATTAAAAATTTTCAAAGTCTATCTTCCTAATCTGAAGTCGAATTTCAACATTTCTTATATATTTGAGTGAGTTTGCATCTAACTTTGTCAGATATCATCGAAAAACATCCATTGAAGCTCATTGAGGTCGATTGTCACTTTGTGTTGATTGAAAATTTTCAAAGTCTATCTTCCTAATTTGAAGTCGAATTTCAACATTTCTAATATATTTGAGTAAGTTCGCACCTAACTTTATCAGATATCATCGAATAACATCCATTGAAGCTCATTGAGGTCGATTGTCACTTTGTGTTGATTGAAAATTTTCAAAGTCTGAGTTTGCATCTAACTTTGTCAGATATCATCGAAAAACATCCATTGAAGCTCATTGAGGTCGATTGTCACTTTGTGTTGATTGAAAATTTTCAAAGTCTATCTTCCTAATTTGAAGTCGAATTTCAACATTTCTTATATATTTGAGTGAGTTTGCATCTAACTTTGTCAGATATCATCGAAAAACATCCATTGAAGCTCATTGAGGTCGATTGTCACTTTGTGTTAATTGAAAATTTTCAAAGTCTATCTTCCTAATTTGAAGTCGAATTTCAACATTTCTTATATATTTGAGTGAGTTTGCATCTAACTTTGTCAGATATCATCGAAAAACATCCATGAAGCCCATTGAGGTCAACTGTCAATTTGTGTTAATTGAAAATTTTCAAAGTCTATCTTCCTAATTTGAAGTCGAATTTCAACATTTCTTATATATTTGAGTGAGTTTGCATCTAACTTTGTCAGATATCATCGAAAAACATCCATTGAAGCTCATTGAGGTCGATTGTCACTTTGTGTTGATTGAAAATTTTCAAAGTCTATCTTCCTAATTTGAAGTCGAATTTCAACATTTCTTATATATTTGAGTGAGTTTGCATCTAACTTTGTCAGATATCATCGAAAAACATCCATGAAGCCCATTGAGGTCAACTGTCAATTTGTGTTAATTGAAAATTTTCAAAGTCTATCTTCCTAATTTGAAGTCGAATTTCAACATTTCTTATATATTTGAGTGAGTTTGCATCTAACTTTGTCAGATATCATCGAAAAACATCCATTGAAGCTCATTGAGGTCGATTGTCACTTTGTGTTGATTGAAAATTTTCAAAGTCTATCTTCCTAATTTGAAGTCGAATTTCAACATTTCTTATATATTTGAGTGAGTTTGCATCTAACTTTGTCAGATTTCATCGAAAAACATCCATGAAGCCCATTGAGGTCAACTGTCACTTTGTGTTAATTGAAAATTTTCAAAGTCTATCTTCCTAATTTGAAGTCGAATTTCAACATTTCTTATATATTTGAGTGAGTTTGCATCTAACTTTGTCAGATATCATCGAAAAACATCCATTGAAGCTCATTGAGGTCGATTGTCACTTTGTGTTGATTGAAAATTTTCAAAGTCTATCTTCCTAATTTGAAGTCGAATTTCAACATTTCTTATATATTTGAGTGAGTTTGCATCTAACTTTGTCAGATTTCATCGAAAAACATCCATGAAGCCCATTGAGGTCAACTGTCAATTTGTGTTAATTGAAAATTTTCAAAGTCTATCTTCCTAATTTGAAGTCGAATTTCAACATTTCTTATATATTTGAGTGAGTTTGCATCTAACTTTGTCAGATATCATCGAAAAACATCCATGAAGCCCATTGAGGTCAACTGTCAATTTGTGTTAATTGAAAATTTTCAAAGTCTATCTTCCTAATTTGAAGTCGAATTTCAACATTTCTTATATATTTGAGTGAGTTCGCGTCTAACTTTGTCAGATATCGTCGATTAACATCCATGAAGCCCATTGAGGTCAACTGTCAATTTGTGTTAATTGAAAATTTTCAAAGTCTATCTTCCTAATTTGAAGTCGAATTTCAACATTTCTTATATATTTGAGTGAGTTCGCGTCTAACTTTGTCAGATATCGTCGATTAACATCCATTGAAGCCCATTGAAGTCAACTGTCACTTTGTGTTAATTGAAAATTCTCAAAGTCTATCTTCCTCATTTGATGTCGAATTTCAACATTTCTTATATATTTGAGTGAGTTCGCATCTATCTCTGTCAGATATCGTCGAATAACATCCATTGAAGCCCATTGAGGTCAACTGTCACTTTGTGTTAATTGAAAATTCTCAAAGTCTATCTTCCTCATTTGAAGTCGAATTTCAACATTTCTTATATATTTGAGTAAGTTCGCACCTAACTTTATCAGATATCATCGAATAACATCCATTGAAGCTCATTGAGGTCGATTGTCACTTTGTGTTGATTGAAAATTTTCAAAGTCTATCTTCCTAATTTGAAGTCGAATTTCAACATTTCTTATATATTTGAGTGAGTTTGCATCTAACTTTGTCAGATATCATCGAAAAACATGCATTGAAGCCCATTGAGGTCAACTGTCACTTTGTGTTAATTGAAAATTTTCAAAGTCTATCTTCCTAATTTGAAGTCGAATTTCAACATTTCTTATATATTTGAGTGAGTTCGCGTCTAACTCTGTCAGATATCGTCGATTAACATCCATTGAAGCCCATTGAGGTCAACTGTCACTTTGTGTTGATTGAAAATTTTCAAAGTCTATCTTCCTCGTTTGAAGTCGAATTTCAACATTTCTCATATATTTGAGTGAGTTCGCATCTAACTTTGTCAGATATCGTCGAATAACATCCATTGAAGCCCATTGAGGTCAACTGTCACTTTGTGTTGATTGAAAATTTTCAAAGCCTATCTTCCTAATTTGATGTCGAATTTCAACATTTCTTATATATTTGAGTGAGTTCGCATCTAACTCTGTCAGATATCGTCGAATAACATCCATTGAAGCCCATTGAGGTCAACTGTCACATTGTGTTAATTGAAAATTCTCAAAGTCTACCTTCCTCATTTGAAGTCGAATTTCCACATTTCTCATATATTTGAGTAAGTTCGCACCTAACTTTATCAGATATCATCGAATAACATCCATTGAAGCTCATTGAGGACGATTGTCACTTTGTGTTGATTGAAAATTTTCAAAGTCTATCTTCCTAATTTGAAGTCGAATTTCAACATTTCTTATATATTTGAGTAAGTTCGCACCTAACTTTATCAGATATCATCGAATAACATCCATTGAAGCTCATTGAGGTCGATTGTCACTTTGTGTTAATTGAAAATTCTCAAAGTCTATCTTCCTCATTTGAAGTCGAATTTCAACATTTCTTATATATTTGAGTAAGTTCGCACCTAACTTTATCAGATATCATCGAATAACATCCATTGAAGCTCATTGAGGTCGATTGTCACTTTGTGTTGATTGAAAATTTTCAAAGTCTATCTTCCTAATTTGAAGTCGAATTTCAACATTTCTTATATATTTGAGTGAGTTTGCATCTAACTTTGTCAGATATCATCGAAAAACATGCATTGAAGCCCATTGAGGTCAACTGTCACTTTGTGTTAATTGAAAATTTTCAAAGTCTATCTTCCTAATTTGAAGTCGAATTTCAACATTTCTTATATATTTGAGTGAGTTCGCGTCTAACTTTGTCAGATATCGTCGATTAACATACATTGAAGCCCATTGAGGTCAACTGTCACTTTGTGTTGATTGAAAATTCTCAAAGTCTATCTTCCTAATTTGAAGTCGAATTTCAACATTTCTTATATATTTGAGTGAGTTCGCGTCTAACTTTGTCAGATATCATCGAATAACATCCATTGAAGCTCATTGAGGACGATTGTCACTTTGTGTTGATTGAAAATTTTCAAAGTCTATCTTCCTAATTTGAAGTCGAATTTCAACATTTCTTATATATTTGAGTGAGTTTGCATCTAACTTTGTCAGATATCATCGAAAAACATGCATTGAAGCCCATTGAGGTCAACTGTCACTTTGTGTTAATTGAAAATTCTCAAAGTCTATCTTCCTCATTTGAAGTCGAATTTCAACATTTCTTATATATTTGAGTAAGTTCGCACCTAACTTTATCAGATATCATCGAATAACATCCATTGAAGCTCATTGAGGTCGATTGTCACTTTGTGATAATTGAAAATTTTCAAAGTCTTTCTTCCTCATTTGAAGTCGAATTTCAACATTTCTTATATATTTGAGTGAGTTCGCATCTAACTCTGTCAGATATCGTCGAATAACATCCATTGAAGCCCATTGAAGTCAACTGTCACTTTGTGTTAATTAAAAATTTTCAAAGTCTATCTTCCTAATCTGAAGTCGAATTTCAACATTTCTTATATATTTGAGTGAGTTTGCATCTAACTTTGTCAGATATCATCGAAAAACATCCATTGAAGCTCATTGAGGTCGATTGTCACTTTGTGTTGATTGAAAATTTTCAAAGTCTATCTTCCTAATTTGAAGTCGAATTTCAACATTTCTAATATATTTGAGTAAGTTCGCACCTAACTTTATCAGATATCATCGAATAACATCCATTGAAGCTCATTGAGGTCGATTGTCACTTTGTGTTGATTGAAAATTTTCAAAGTCTGAGTTTGCATCTAACTTTGTCAGATATCATCGAAAAACATCCATTGAAGCTCATTGAGGTCGATTGTCACTTTGTGTTGATTGAAAATTTTCAAAGTCTATCTTCCTAATTTGAAGTCGAATTTCAACATTTCTTATATATTTGAGTGAGTTTGCATCTAACTTTGTCAGATATCATCGAAAAACATCCATTGAAGCTCATTGAGGTCGATTGTCACTTTGTGTTAATTGAAAATTTTCAAAGTCTATCTTCCTAATTTGAAGTCGAATTTCAACATTTCTTATATATTTGAGTGAGTTTGCATCTAACTTTGTCAGATATCATCGAAAAACATCCATGAAGCCCATTGAGGTCAACTGTCAATTTGTGTTAATTGAAAATTTTCAAAGTCTATCTTCCTAATTTGAAGTCGAATTTCAACATTCCTTATATATTTGAGTGAGTTTGCATCTAACTTTGTCAGATATCATCGAAAAACATCCATTGAAGCTCATTGAGGTCGATTGTCACTTTGTGTTGATTGAAAATTTTCAAAGTCTATCTTCCTAATTTGAAGTCGAATTTCAACATTTCTTATATATTTGAGTGAGTTTGCATCTAACTTTGTCAGATATCATCGAAAAACATCCATGAAGCCCATTGAGGTCAACTGTCAATTTGTGTTAATTGAAAATTTTCAAAGTCTATCTTCCTAATTTGAAGTCGAATTTCAACATTTCTTATATATTTGAGTGAGTTTGCATCTAACTTTGTCAGATATCATCGAAAAACATCCATTGAAGCTCATTGAGGTCGATTGTCACTTTGTGTTGATTGAAAATTTTCAAAGTCTATCTTCCTAATTTGAAGTCGAATTTCAACATTTCTTATATATTTGAGTGAGTTTGCATCTAACTTTGTCAGATTTCATCGAAAAACATCCATGAAGCCCATTGAGGTCAACTGTCACTTTGTGTTAATTGAAAATTTTCAAAGTCTATCTTCCTAATTTGAAGTCGAATTTCAACATTTCTTATATATTTGAGTGAGTTTGCATCTAACTTTGTCAGATATCATCGAAAAACATCCATTGAAGCTCATTGAGGTCGATTGTCACTTTGTGTTGATTGAAAATTTTCAAAGTCTATCTTCCTAATTTGAAGTCGAATTTCAACATTTCTTATATATTTGAGTGAGTTTGCATCTAACTTTGTCAGATTTCATCGAAAAACATCCATGAAGCCCATTGAGGTCAACTGTCAATTTGTGTTAATTGAAAATTTTCAAAGTCTATCTTCCTAATTTGAAGTCGAATTTCAACATTTCTTATATATTTGAGTGAGTTTGCATCTAACTTTGTCAGATATCATCGAAAAACATCCATGAAGCCCATTGAGGTCAACTGTCAATTTGTGTTAATTGAAAATTTTCAAAGTCTATCTTCCTAATTTGAAGTCGAATTTCAACATTTCTTATATATTTGAGTGAGTTCGCGTCTAACTTTGTCAGATATCGTCGATTAACATCCATGAAGCCCATTGAGGTCAACTGTCAATTTGTGTTAATTGAAAATTTTCAAAGTCTATCTTCCTAATTTGAAGTCGAATTTCAACATTTCTTATATATTTGAGTGAGTTCGCGTCTAACTTTGTCAGATATCGTCGATTAACATCCATTGAAGCCCATTGAAGTCAACTGTCACTTTGTGTTAATTAAAAATTTTCAAAGTCTATCTTCCTCGTTTGAAGTCGAATTTCAACATTTCTTATATATTTGAGTGAGTTCGCATCTAACTTTGTCAGATATCGTCGAATAACATCCATTGAAGCCCATTGAAGTCAACTGTCACTATGTGTTGATTGAAAATTTTCAAAGTCTATCTTCCTGATCTGAAGTCGAATTTCAACATTTCTTATATATTTGAGTGAGTTTGCATCTAACTTTGTCAGATATCATCGAAAAACATCCATTGAAGCTCATTGAGGTCGATTGTCACTTTGTGTTAAGTTAAAATTTCCAAAGTCCATCTTCCTAATTTGAAGTCGAATTTCAACATTTCTTATATATTTGAGTGAGTTCGCGTCTAACTTTGTCAGATATCGTCGATTAACATCCATTGAAGCCCATTGAAGTCAACTGTCACTTTGTGTTAATTGAAAATTCTCAAAGTCTATCTTCCTCATTTGATGTCGAATTTCAACATTTCTTATATATTTGAGTGAGTTCGCATCTATCTCTGTCAGATATCGTCGAATAACATCCATTGAAGCCCATTGAGGTCAACTGTCACTTTGTGTTAATTGAAAATTCTCAAAGTCTATCTTCCTCATTTGAAGTCGAATTTCAACATTTCTTATATATTTGAGTAAGTTCGCACCTAACTTTATCAGATATCATCGAATAACATCCATTGAAGCTCATTGAGGTCGATTGTCACTTTGTGTTGATTGAAAATTTTCAAAGTCTATCTTCCTAATTTGAAGTCGAATTTCAACATTTCTTATATATTTGAGTGAGTTTGCATCTAACTTTGTCAGATATCATCGAAAAACATGCATTGAAGCCCATTGAGGTCAACTGTCACTTTGTGTTAATTGAAAATTTTCAAAGTCTATCTTCCTAATTTGAAGTCGAATTTCAACATTTCTTATATATTTGAGTGAGTTCGCATCTAACTCTGTCAGATATCGTCGATTAACATCCATTGAAGCCCATTGAGGTCAACTGTCACTTTGTGTTGATTGAAAATTTTCAAAGTCTATCTTCCTCGTTTGAAGTAGAATTTCATCATTTCTCATATATTTGAGTGAGTTCGCATCTAACTTTGTCAGATATCGTCGAATAACATCCATTGAAGCCCATTGAGGTCAACTGTCACTTTGTGTTGATTGAAAATTTTCAAAGCCTATCTTCCTAATTTGATGTCGAATTTCAACATTTCTTATATATTTGAGAGAGTTCGCATCTAACTCTGTCAGATATCGTCGAATAACATCCATTGAAGCCCATTGAGGTCAACTGTCACATTGTGTTAATTGAAAATTCTCAAAGTCTACCTTCCTCATTTGAAGTCGAATTTCCACATTTCTTATATATTTGAGTAAGTTCGCACCTAACTTTATCAGATATCATCGAATAACATCCATTGAAGCTCATTGAGGACGATTGTCACTTTGTGTTGATTGAAAATTTTCAAAGTCTATCTTCCTAATTTGAAGTCGAATTTCAACATTTCTTATATATTTGAGTGAGTTCGCATCTAACTTTGTCAGATATCGTCGAATAACATCCATTGAAGCCCATTGAGGTCAACTGTCACTTTGTGTTGATTGAAAATTTTCAAAGCCTATCTTCCTAATTTGATGTCGAATTTCAACATTTCTTATATATTTGAGTGAGTTCGCATCTAACTCTGTCAGATATCGTCGAATAACATCCATTGAAGCCCATTGAGGTCAACTGTCACATTGTGTTAATTGAAAATTCTCAAAGTCTACCTTCCTCATTTGAAGTCGAATTTCCACATTTCTTATATATTTGAGTAAGTTCGCACCTAACTTTATCAGATATCATCGAATAACATCCATTGAAGCCCATTGAGGTCAACTGTCACTTTGTGTTGATTGAAAATTTTCAAAGCCTATCTTCCTAATTTGATGTCGAATTTCAACATTTCTTATATATTTGTGTGAGTTCGCATCTAACTCTGTCAGATATCGTCGAATAACATCCATTGAAGCTCATTGAGGTCGATTGTCACTTTGTGTTGATTGAAAATTTTCAAAGTCTATCTTCCTGATCTGAAGTCGAATTTCAACATTTCTTATATATTTGAGTGAGTTTGCATCTAACTTTGTCAGATATCATCGAAAAACATCCATTGAAGCTCATTGAGGTCGATTGTCACTTTGTGTTAAGTGAAAATTTTCAAAGTCTATCTTCCTAATTTGAAGTCGAATTTCAACATTTCTTATATATTTGAGTGAGTTCGCGTCTAACTTTGTCAGATATCGTCGATTAACATCCATTGAAGCCCATTGAAGTCAAATGTCACTTTGTGTTAATTGAAAATTCTCAAAGTCTATCTTCCTCATTTGATGTCGAATTTCAACATTTCTTATATATTTGAGTGAGTTCGCATCTAACTCTGTCAGATATCGTCGAATAACATCCATTGAAGCCCATTGAGGTCAACTGTCACTTTGTGTTAATTGAAAATTCTCAAAGTCTATCTTCCTCATTTGAAGTCGAATTTCAACATTTCTTATATATTTGAGTAAGTTCGCACCTAACTTTATCAGATATCATCGAATAACATCCATTGAAGCTCATTGAGGTCGATTGTCACTTTGTGTTGATTGAAAATTTTCAAAGTCTATCTTCCTAATTTGAAGTCGAATTTCAACATTTCTTATATATTTGAGTGAGTTTGCATCTAACTTTGTCAGATATCATCGAAAAACATGCATTGAAGCCCATTGAGGTCAACTGTCACTTTGTGTTAATTGAAAATTTTCAAAGTCTATCTTCCTAATTTGAAGTCGAATTTCAACATTTCTTATATATTTGAGTGAGTTCGCGTCTAACTCTGTCAGATATCGTCGATTAACATCCATTGAAGCCCATTGAGGTCAACTGTCACTTTGTGTTGATTGAAAATTTTCAAAGTCTATCTTCCTCGTTTGAAGTCGAATTTCAACATTTCTCATATATTTGAGTGAGTTCGCATCTAACTTTGTCAGATATCGTCGAATAACATCCATTGAAGCCCATTGAGGTCAACTGTCACTTTGTGTTGATTGAAAATTTTCAAAGCCTATCTTCCTAATTTGATGTCGAATTTCAACATTTCTTATATATTTGAGTGAGTTCGCATCTAACTCTGTCAGATATCGTCGAATAACATCCATTGAAGCCCATTGAGGTCAACTTTCACATTGTGTTAATTGAAAATTCTCAAAGTCTACCTTCCTCATTTGAAGTCGAATTTCCACATTTCTTATATATTTGAGTAAGTTCGCACCTAACTTTATCAGATATCATCGAATAACATCCATTGAAGCTCATTGAGGACGATTGTCACTGTGTTGATTGAAAATTTTCAAAGTCTATCTTCCTAATTTGAAGTCGAATTTCAACATTTCTTATATATTTGAGTAAGTTCGCACCTAACTTTATCAGATATCATCGAATAACATCCATTGAAGCTCATTGAGGTCGATTGTCACTTTGTGATAATTGAAAATTTTCAAAGTCTTTCTTCCTCATTTGAAGTCGAATTTCAACATTTCTTATATATTTGAGTGAGTTCGCATCTAACTCTGTCAGATATCGTCGAATAACATCCATTGAAGCCCATTGAGGTCAACTGTCACTTTGTGTTAATTGAAAATTCTCAAAGTCTATCTTCCTCATTTGAAGTCGAATTTCAACATTTCTTATATATTTGAGTAAGTTCGCACCTAACTTTATCAGATATCATCGAATAACATCCATTGAAGCTCATTGAGGACGATTGTCACTTTGTGTTGATTGAAAATTTTCAAAGTCTATCTTCCTCGTTTGAAGTCGAATTTCAACATTTCTTATATATTTGAGTGAGTTCGCATCTAACTTTGTCAGATATCGTCGAATAACATCCATTGAAGCCCATTGAAGTCAACTGTCACTATGTGTTGATTGAAAATTTTCAAAGTCTATCTTCCTAATTTGAAGTCGAATTTCAACATTTCTTATATATTTGAGTGAGTTCGCATCTAACTTTGTCAGATATCATCGAAAAACATCCATTGAAGCTCATTGAGGTCGATTGTCACTTTGTGTTGATTGAAAATTTTCAAAGTCTATCTTCCTCGTTTGAAGTCGAATTTCAACATTTCTTATATATTTGAGTAAGTTCGCACCTAACTTTATCAGATATCATCGAATAACATCCATTGAAGCTCATTGAGGTCGATTGTCACTTTGTGTTGATTGAAAATTTTCAAAGTCTATCTTCCTAATTTGAAGTCGAATTTCAACATTTCTTATATATTTGAGTGAGTTTGCATCTAACTTTGTCAGATTTCATCGAAAAATATCCATGAAGCCCAATGAGGTCAACTGTCACTTTGTGTTAATTGAAAATTTTCAAAGTCTATCTTCCTAATTTGAAGTCGAATTTCAACATTTCTTATATATTTGAGTGAGTTTGCATCTAACTTTGTCAGATATCATCGAAAAACATCCATTGAAGCTCATTGAGGTCGATTGTCACTTTGTGTTGATTGAAAATTTTCAAAGTCTGAGTTTGCATCTAACTTTGTCAGATATCATCGAAAAACATCCATTGAAGCTCATTGAGGTCGATTGTCACTTTGTGTTGATTGAAAATTTTCAAAGTCTATCTTCCTAATTTGAAGTCGAATTTCAACATTTCTTATATATTTGAGTGAGTTTGCATCTAACTTTGTCAGATATCATCGAAAAACATCCATTGAAGCTCATTGAGGTCGATTGTCACTTTGTGTTGATTGAAAATTTTCAAAGTCTATCTTCCTAATTTGAAGTCGAATTTCAACATTTCTTATATATTTGAGTGAGTTTGCATCTAACTTTGTCAGATATCATCGAAAAACATCCATGAAGCCCATTGAGGTCAACTGTCAATTTGTGTTAATTGAAAATTTTCAAAGTCTATCTTCCTAATTTGAAGTCGAATTTCAACATTTCTTATATATTTGAGTGAGTTTGCATCTAACTTTGTCAGATATCATCGAAAAACATCCATTGAAGCTCATTGAGGTCGATTGTCACTTTGTGTTGATTGAAAATTTTCAAAGTCTATCTTCCTAATTTGAAGTCGAATTTCAACATTTCTTATATATTTGAGTGAGTTTGCATCTAACTTTGTCAGATATCGTCGAATAACATCCATTGAAGCCCATTGAAGTCAACTGTCACTATGTGTTGATTGAAAATTTTCAAAGTCTATCTTCCTAATTTGAAGTCGAATTTCAACATTTCTTATATATTTGAGTGAGTTTGCATCTAACTTTGTCAGATTTCATCGAAAAACATCCATGAAGCCCATTGAGGTCAACTGTCACTTTGTGTTAATTGAAAATTTTCAAAGTCTATCTTCCTAATTTGAAGTCGAATTTCAACATTTCTTATATATTTGAGTGAGTTTGCATCTAACTTTGTCAGATATCATCGAAAAACATCCATTGAAGCTCATTGAGGTCGATTGTCACTTTGTGTTGATTGAAAATTTTCAAAGTCTATCTTCCTAATTTGAAGTCGAATTTCAACATTTCTTATATATTTGAGTGAGTTTGCATCTAACTTTGTCAGATTTCATCGAAAAACATCCATGAAGCCCATTGAGGTCAACTGTCAATTTGTGTTAATTGAAAATTTTCAAAGTCTATCTTCCTAATTTGAAGTCGAATTTCAACATTTCTTATATATTTGAGTGAGTTTGCATCTAACTTTGTCAGATATCATCGAAAAACATCCATGAAGCCCATTGAGGTCAACTGTCAATTTGTGTTAATTGAAAATTTTCAAAGTCTATCTTCCTAATTTGAAGTCGAATTTCAACATTTCTTATATATTTGAGTGAGTTCGCGTCTAACTTTGTCAGATATCGTCGATTAACATCCATGAAGCCCATTGAGGTCAACTGTCAATTTGTGTTAATTGAAAATTTTCAAAGTCTATCTTCCTAATTTGAAGTCGAATTTCAACATTTCTTATATATTTGAGTGAGTTCGCGTCTAACTTTGTCAGATATCGTCGATTAACATCCATTGAAGCCCATTGAAGTCAACTGTCACTTTGTGTTAATTAAAAATTTTCAAAGTCTATCTTCCTCGTTTGAAGTCGAATTTCAACATTTCTTATATATTTGAGTGAGTTCGCATCTAACTTTGTCAGATATCGTCGAATAACATCCATTGAAGCCCATTGAAGTCAACTGTCACTATGTGTTGATTGAAAATTTTCAAAGTCTATCTTCCTGATCTGAAGTCGAATTTCAACATTTCTTATATATTTGAGTGAGTTTGCATCTAACTTTGTCAGATATCATCGAAAAACATCCATTGAAGCTCATTGAGGTCGATTGTCACTTTGTGTTAAGTTAAAATTTCCAAAGTCCATCTTCCTAATTTGAAGTCGAATTTCAACATTTCTTATATATTTGAGTGAGTTCGCGTCTAACTTTGTCAGATATCGTCGATTAACATCCATTGAAGCCCATTGAAGTCAACTGTCACTTTGTGTTAATTGAAAATTCTCAAAGTCTATCTTCCTCATTTGATGTCGAATTTCAACATTTCTTATATATTTGAGTGAGTTCGCATCTATCTCTGTCAGATATCGTCGAATAACATCCATTGAAGCCCATTGAGGTCAACTGTCACTTTGTGTTAATTGAAAATTCTCAAAGTCTATCTTCCTCATTTGAAGTCGAATTTCAACATTTCTTATATATTTGAGTAAGTTCGCACCTAACTTTATCAGATATCATCGAATAACATCCATTGAAGCTCATTGAGGTCGATTGTCACTTTGTGTTGATTGAAAATTTTCAAAGTCTATCTTCCTAATTTGAAGTCGAATTTCAACATTTCTTATATATTTGAGTGAGTTTGCATCTAACTTTGTCAGATATCATCGAAAAACATGCATTGAAGCCCATTGAGGTCAACTGTCACTTTGTGTTAATTGAAAATTTTCAAAGTCTATCTTCCTAATTTGAAGTCGAATTTCAACATTTCTTATATATTTGAGTGAGTTCGCATCTAACTCTGTCAGATATCGTCGATTAACATCCATTGAAGCCCATTGAGGTCAACTGTCACTTTGTGTTGATTGAAAATTTTCAAAGTCTATCTTCCTCGTTTGAAGTAGAATTTCAACATTTCTCATATATTTGAGTGAGTTCGCATCTAACTTTGTCAGATATCGTCGAATAACATCCATTGAAGCCCATTGAGGTCAACTGTCACTTTGTGTTGATTGAAAATTTTCAAAGCCTATCTTCCTAATTTGATGTCGAATTTCAACATTTCTTATATATTTGAGAGAGTTCGCATCTAACTCTGTCAGATATCGTCGAATAACATCCATTGAAGCCCATTGAGGTCAACTGTCACATTGTGTTAATTGAAAATTCTCAAAGTCTACCTTCCTCATTTGAAG